>NC_092432.1:2283790-2629326 GCF_036169615.1 Heliangelus exortis
GGACCTTGAAAATCATGTAATTCCAACCCCCATGCCATGGGCAGGGACACCTCCCACCAGCCCAGGTTGCTCCAACCCCCATCCAACCTTCAACACTTCTGGGGGCAACCTGGGCCAGGGGCTCAGCACCCTCACAGCACAGGATTTCTTCCTAAGATCTCATCTCAGTCTCCCCTCTTCCAGTTTAAGGCTGTTATCCTTTGTCCTATTCCTCCATGCCCTTGTATTCCTCTTGCTGTATGTTGCCCAGAACAGTCGTTGGATGAAACCTCAACTCTTGGTTAAGAACAGAGAGAAACCCCATAAATACTGCACTCCCATGCCCTCTGGCAAGTTGTAGAAGTAATGATCCTAAAGGGTTTAGGAGTTTTATTGCAGCAGAGGTCAAAGCTGTACCAGAAGACCTATAACTAAGTCTGTAATACTGATAGGGGCAAAGCTGCAGAGGTTTCTGGTTGCTTAAGGAATGCATGATTGGGGCCAGTGACATTACCAGGCACAACATCCACTCAGCATCTCAAAATGGCCATATAGCATGTCAGAAAAGCTGTGAAATAGCAAAATCCCAACTTTTCCTTGCTGGTAGAAGTGGCTATATGCTTCCCATACACATCCTAAGTCTGTAAATTGAATTTATTTCTCGTCTTTTTCTACCATCAAAAGCAATTTTTGGAACTTTCCTGTTGGATTTAATGCATTCCTTTTGCCTGTATGAATTCTGAACTTCACCAGTATTGTTTTGAGGCTTCATGATCAATAACTGTCAGCTTCTGAAGTGCTTTGCCAGTTTAGGTATCAGAATTGAAAACATAAGCTTCAGCTCTCTTTTACTGGTCATGACAAATTGATTCTTTTCAGTCTACCTTGCATTTCTGTCACTTCATCCATCTGAAGAGAAGTGGATTTTTCACTGTTACCTACTGTTAGGCCACCCTGAATTCCAAAAGCTCTTTAAAGGTTTGTTGTTAAATTTCTCTTGTGCTCATGTGCACAATAAAATGGGAAGGAGTGGGATTCTGAATGTGCAAGGACTGGGGAAGCAAGGTTGGGATCTGCATCAGCTTGCTTTCACTGCTTGGATTGCCAAGCCAAAACACACATTTCCTTGGGCCAGGATCTTCACTTATATTGTGAAACATTTTGCATTTTGACAACTAAGAATAGCAAAACAAAGACTGCACATGCACAATGAATATGTACTTGTAATTACAATTTGGACATGAATATTCATGGTTATGCAATTAGGTGAGGAATTACATGCTTAAATGGCCACCTGGGCTATTTATGGCTAAATAAAAAAGTAATGATCTACATTCGTATGTACAGGTGCATTTATCTTGTTCTTAAAAAGAAAATTGTTGGGTTCCCAGTGCAATGATGTACTCACTTCCCTAGAAAACAGGGGGATCAGCTTGTGATGAAGGAAGGATTTGTATCTATGCTGCAAAAAACATTAACAGGACTGTTAACTTTTCCCATTAGTGTTTTGAGTGTCAGCACAAACTCAGGAATGGATCGTTCTTGAAACTGTATTTGTAGCTCTCTAAAAAATACCCACAGTCTACTCTAATTTACTGCCAGCTTTTGCTAAGACACAGAAGTGCAGCAAGCACTGTAACTTGGCTTCCCCCCCACAAACCAGGTCTGTTAACAAACACTGTCATTGTTCTTAAGGGTTTGTGACACATATGAAATGCAGCACTTGAATTTTTTCAGGGTTAATGAATTGAGCATGCGTTGCTCTCTATTGAAATCTGTCTTTGAGATTTCCAATTCAGTTCTGCTTAATTTCTGCATTCTGGAAGTTTTCAAGCTGTCAGCAGAGATGTTTTGCCCATCTTCACATTATGACAGTAATCCTAACCCTAGTTTCATTAAAGAGTGGAAAGGGATGCCAGTTATATTCCCTTTCCACAGATCCCATGGGAGGAAGTATGGGTGAGCAAAAGCTGCTGCTGAAAATAAAAAGTGTGTATAATATGTATCTATAGCAAAAAAAAAAATGGGAAGAGTGTCAGTCATCTATACACAACACCTAATTAAAGTAGGTTTCATTGAAATTAAAATAAGTGGTATGATTCAATGAATGCATTTTGTGATGACCACTCAGCTCCCCTTGTGCAAGCAGACTTGTGTAAGTGACCCCCTATAGGGCAGAAGGTGCCACTGAGTGTGTGTTTGTGCCACTTCTGAGGGCAATGGGCAAAAGATGCATCTCCCCCTTGGCAGCTGGATGTATCCCAGCTCTTCTGCTTCCCTGCTGGGTGACCTTGGGCAAGTCCAATCTCCAGTCATTGTCTCTCCATTGCAGAATGGGAGTTACTTTCCTAATCTCTGAAAGAATTTTGTTGTCTGCTCAGGAGCTGCAGTATTTAAGAGGAAAGCATTACTGCAACAATAATGTGTGATTTCCGTGCCACTTTATTCCCCAGTATGGAGCTTAAATAAAATTCATGTGATCTACTGGCTTGGGCTGGATCTCTGCACAGGAGTGAATCTTACCCAAAATCAATATAGCCATTCCCCAGTCCTGTGGGGTTTTTATGAGTTCTAAAACATAAAGAAATCAGGTCTTTCCACAACAAAAGCACTACAACTCTGCCATAATTGTTAAGCTTGGGAATCGGATCCATACTAAATTCTGTTTTTCCATTGTTTTCCACTGCTTCTGTAACCATTAATGAAATAAGAGTCTTTCAGATAACAATATGACACCCTGTCCCTGTTAAAGGGCATGTGTTAATTGTAAGGAAATACAAGTTTGACTGAAAAATGTGCAGACCTCTGTCCTGCTGACATCAATGGGGTTATACAGTGTTTTAAAAAATGCACAGGAGTGGCATTTTTAAAGTTATAATCCTGATTTTCCATAAAATATATCAGTAGCACTCATTTACAAATTTTGTTGTAGTGTTCTTCCTATTGGGAATTCAATTTTGGGGGAATAATCACTTTTGGCAGAAAGAACCCCTTACTTATTGATTTTTAAAAAATGAAAATTAATTGTTCAGTCAGAAATCATTATTGTTTCAATAGAAAGAAGCATTTTCAGTGGAAGGGAAAGGAGGAAAAGAATTTTTGTAGTGGAGGGTTGTTGAAATATCCAGCTGCCTGTACCTGCAGGTTAAGGCCACCCTGCAAACCCTGCCTGCCTGCTCCAGAACCTGCTTTGGTGTTGAAGAGTTTCTCCAGGCCTGGCTTGCAGGCAGCTGGGGCAATGCAGACCTGTGACTGATGGGCCCCAGGTGTGCTCAGTCCACAGAATCATAGAACTGGCTGGGTTGGAAGGGACCTCAGAGATCATCAGGTCCAACCCTTGATCCACTCCTGCTGCAGTTCCCAGCTCATGGCACTGAGTGCCACATCCAGTCTCTTTTGAAATATCTCCAGGGATGGAGAATCCACCCCTTCCCTGGGCAGCCCATTCCAATGGCTGATCACCCTCTCCAGAAAGAAATTCTTTCTAATGTCCAACCTAAACCTCCCCTGGCACAACTTGAGACCTCTTGTGCCCTCTTGTCTTGCTGAGAGTTGCCTGGGAAAAGAGCCCAACCCCCCCCTGGCTCCAACCTCCTTTCAGGGAGTTGGAGAGAGTGATGAGGTCTCCCCTGAGCCTCCTCTTCTCCAGGCTGAACACCCCCAGCAGCTCCATGTGTGTAACAGAACTGTTGGAAGAGTTCAGTTACAGAACTCTTTCCCTTCTTCTGCCCTCCCATGTCCCCTCTCTTTGTTTCGTCTCCTTTTTTCTCCCCATCCCATGTCAGGCAGGGCTGACTCTGAAGGGCTGGGGGAGCTGGCAGAGCCTGTTGGGAACAGCAGCTACAACAGTGAGTGGTTTCCAACAAGTGCCATGGCTCATGTAGGGTGCCTTGGGTGGTGGCATCAAGGGGGGGCTGGTTCCAGCCTTTCCCTGTTCAAGGTTTCTCTCTTTAATGGCACATAATCCTTTGGAGATTATGAGAGATGCCCAACTCTGAGAAATGCCAAACTCTTCACTGCCCCAGAAGCTCAAGGGAATTGGGTAGCATCAAACAGTGCTTAAGGCTTCCCAGGATTGTGTCTTTTATTGGCTTTAACTGGGTTAAATTCTTAAACCCATCCCAAACCTGTGTTTTAGGCAGCTGGATGGATGGAATCTCTACTGCTAGGTCTGTTACAGCTGCACTGTGTGCTGCAGTCCTGCCCAGTGCCTCCCAACCACCACACTGGAGACCCGAGCTGCAACACCTTCTGCTTTGCTCTGACACTGTGGTAGCAGAGATGTCCTGAGCTCTTCTGATCACTAAAGACCTTGTGGAATTTTACATTAAACCAGCCCTTGGTCAGTACATCCTGGCCAAACTTCAACTTGGGCAATCACTCTGCACCCACTTTTGGAAGTTACCACTCAGTTTTTCTCACTCCTTATTTAGGCAAAAGCCAAGCAACACCCTGAGCAAATCTCTCAGCTTCAGTTATAAAAGGCACATAAGGTCTGATCTTCTGTCTTGCTCTACAAGTTAGATAGCTGTGACTCATTTGTTAAAGAATCTCTGTGTTGTTCATGTTTTAGGTTAAATAATACTTTGGCATTTTATTTTGCCCCTGTAATAAATAACACAGGCTGCATAAGTGAAAAATGATCCCTTCCAGCAACCAGTGATTTCCCAGCTGCTTTGTGCTGAGGTAGATTGGAAGTTGCTTTGAATCACCCTGTGGCTGGTTGAGCTGGTGACCCTGCTGTGACTGCTTTAGGGACCTTCCCTTCACATTTCTGTGACTGTCAGGAAGGAGCAGGGCAGCTCTGTGCTGGTGGGCTGGTGATGTGTGCTGATCCTGCAAGGACCACAGTGGCTGGCATCAGCTGCCTGGGGTAGAACTGCACCCCCTGATAACCAGAACAAATCTGATCTTCCTTCCTAATGAGAGCATTAGGATTTCTTTTTAATGCAGCCTGTGAAGACAGAACCTCTAATGTATCGGTGTTTGCTCCTTTAATATATTTTGTCATATGTATGGGTAAATTTACAAGGCATGTGGAGTTAAATGTCACTGAAAAAGATAATTAAAAATCAATTAAGAGACCATTTGAAAATAAGAGGTTGTAAAAATGGAATTTACAATAATAACCAGAATAAGCATTTGGCATTTACATGTCTGTACCAAATAGGGATTCCCTTGTTAGCTGTGCTTGAGTGACAAGGTGCTCCTTTATCTCCTGGATATAAATTCCAATATTCTTGTTATTGCTGGGACAAATAAATACCTGCATAAAGACTTCTTGCACTGCCAACTAACACCAGCTAATTAAATTCAGACAATAGGGGTTTTTTGTTTGTTTTTGCCTGGGTCCAATGTCAAAAATATTCCATTGTCTGAAGGGCCAGATTTTGCCCTCAGTTAATGCATAGCAAATTCTGACTGACCAGTACAAGTCTAAGCACTGAGAGACCTTTTGCAATGTTTTCATTTCCCATATGAAACTTAGAGGTATTTGGCCTATAGCATGATATGGTGGTGAGTGCAATTACTGTGATTAGACCTCTCTGAGGTCTAAGGATGTGGGTGCACGAGGTGCACTGAGACCCTGTGAGATATAAACGACCACACAACACATTTTGGCACTCATAGAAACATAACCAGAGAGAGCTGCTTGGCAATATCCCTGTGAAATCCATGTGTTATAAACACATGTGTAATTCATGTGGTCTGGATCTCTAGCCATGTGTACACAAACAGGCTTTTATATGGTAGAAGTTCCAGAACTGTCTTGCTGTGGGATGAAGCAATCCAGATCTATATCCAAACCTTAAGTCTGTTTATTTGTGAAGACTTATACTCTGTTTCCCCTTCTATCTTCATCACAGTGGCAAGTCTTTCAGGGGGTTTTCCTGAGGTTCTTATAAAACAACTGGAGATTAAATGCATAAAAAAGCATTTAAAAAAAATCATAAAGTCATAGAGAATACCAGGATCAATGATAATGTCCATCTGTGATTCCATGGTTGGGGAAAAATGGGGTAGGATTTTTTTTCATTTCTATGGATATGCTTGAAATAGCACATTTACACATACTTTACAAGCTACTTCAAGTATTTTGTTCCCTTTTAAATATCTCATATCTTTTTTTTTTTCTGTCCCATGTTCAGACAGTTTACATAGGTCATTGCCTGTGACATTCTTATGACACAATAGGCAGGAAGCATGCTGTAGCAGTCCTCACTACACAACTTTTCCCTGAACCTCATGATATGTGCTCAGACTTGGACTGATGATGGTTTTTTTGTGTTTGCATATGAACATCTGCCTCAAAATCCGAAGCCAAGATAGACAAGAAGCAAATTAAACTATTTGTTCTTCTTTCTCTCTCTTTGATATCAAAGTCATTCCTTACATGCTATTCAAGCTTCCACTTTTGATCAGGAGATATTAAAAATTAATCTAAACAACTGACATCTTAATCATATTCTTTTGTGAAGGCAGGACAGAAGGACAGTGAGCTGGAGAAAAGAGCAGTGGTTACTTAGCCTCTAGTGCCCACAGCAGTCACCTGTTCTATGAATTCTGTGCCCTGCCCTTGTTGTAGCAGAGGTCTGCCTGTCCCTCCCCACCAGCCCTGCTGCAGAGCAAGTGGTCTGGGTAATGTTGTGCAACCTGAAATCAATCTCTGCCTGTGCTGAAGCAGCGTGTGAACAATTCCCTATTGCTCTTTGATCTGTACTTGAGACCTGGAAAAGGGAGAGCTTTGAGGAGGGCTCAGATATTCCTTCTTCCTCCTGGGCTTTCTTGATGTGTCTGCCCAGCAACTGTCACTATTCCAGCTGCCTCTGTTGCAGGTTCTCAGTCCTTTTCCTCCATTGTGTCCTCTAATTTTAGAAAATATCTTTGCCAAAACCCAAATGAAACCTTGCATGTTTTCACGAGCCTGAGCAAATTTTGGACAAGATGTTGTTCACTCCAGAAGGAAAAACAATAAACCGTGGTGCTAATCAGACTCAGTCAATGAAAAGTTAAAAGACTGAAGTTAAAATAAGGTTTAGTTTTTCACCAGAAATTAGTCATGAACACAAACCTGATTTCTTGGATGAGATCACAGATTTGGTTGCTAGTTTAATTATGGAAGCTGTGTAAATATAATAAAGTTTTGTAACATGTTTGATTCAGTTCTGAAGGATAAAATAAGCACTATACAAGTACCAATAGCATGCATTAAGTCATTGAGTTAAATAACAGATCTCAAAAAAGCAGTTGTCAGTGTGAAAAAATCATCAAAAGTACTTTTGATGGGGTTCTGGTATTCGATTCGCTCTTATCAATATTTACTTTAATGATCTAGAAGCAAATATGAAACCACTGCAGATAAAATTTGTGAATGACAGAAAAACTGGCAGAGTGGCAAGCATTGGTTAGGACACAGCACTCAGAAAGAGTCATCTAAACCATCTGAGAAATTACTTTAGCATTTCTACAAGGATGAGGAAATTAAGCTCCACAGTATCTGCAAAGGGTTGAGCTTCTTTTTGTAGGCAATTTGCTAACCTAGGTTCTGAGATCTGGGTATAAGGCAGGAGATGACAGGGTTTGCCAGAGAAAGTGATCCAAGGCAACAGCAGGTATGTGGTTGGGCCAGGTGATTTCCTGACCCTGAGGTTAACTGGCACAGCTTTGGTCACGTCCAACACTCAAATCTAGCACTTGTCAGATAAAACTGGCCTCATCCTGCCTGCCCACTGGGATTAGTCCCCTGGGGTTTTGATACCTCCTGTGTGGCACCTGGACATGATTTGAAGAAACTCTGTTCCCTGCTGGTCTGACAGTGTGGTACCAGTCCCATGGTGATCCTGCTCCCCACCCTGCTGGGGTTACTGATATAGTTACAGCTAATGAGGCAGAGGAGGCAGAGTGAGGGATGAAGGGAGCAGCATTCACACACCTGCTGCCTCCCTGCTGCCAAGTTTCTCATCTGCTGCAGCAAAGGAGGATTTCTAAGGAGTGATGAAGAACAACTGTGATATGTTTTCTGCTGATGAGCTCTCTCTCAGGGCAGAGTGAGGGAAGGCACAAATGTCTGTAAGTCCGGTACAACTTCCAGAAAAAAAATCAGCCCTTCATTTTCATGCATCTCAATTCAGTTCAGTGTTTTGGTTTTAACAGAGAGCCAGAGCTTAGGTCAGTGGAAAGGTTTTAATTTATTCAGCGAGGTTACACTGGCTTTGCAGCTCTGTGCATCTGCATCCCACAAACCCTTCTCTTCCCTTGCAGCACCAGGACAGTAAGGAATGAAGATTGTCATCCTTGAGGTCCTCATCCATAACTATGAGAACTCTAAATCTTCTCCTTGTGCTAGCTCAAGCTTCATGGATAAGTTAAGGGCTGCTCTTCCCCCTACTCTCAGGTTGGCTATCTATTACCAATACTAAAAACTCTTGGAACAGAAATTACAATGGTCTGGGGAAGATCTTCCATGCCTTTAAAGGGGTGTGAGGATTACTGGGCAGATGCACAAATGGCTCTGGTTTATAGATTTTACACACTCTAAAAAGCCAACTCACTACCCACAGTCTTAATTAGAGTGCACTGTACTATTAAGGGGGATGTGAGAGCTTTGTCCATGCCAGGCAGAAATTGCCAGGTATAAATCTGTAACACAGTTTTTGGGAAAAACCCTTCTGTTTCTGCAGGTCTGTGGGTGCCTGAACTCCCACAGGAGTTAAGTAATGACTTCTGTAATCATTTGTAAAGCTGTTCCCTTGCTTGTGTCATAGTTAGTCAGGAATGAGCCTAGCATCTCTTACAGAACTTTCTTTCTAAGTAATAATGGAAGAAGTTCACATATCTTCTCAAGAATTTTACACTGACTTTTGATTCCAGAGTTATATCACTGTAGTTTGCAAGCAAGAGAATCCTGACAGCAGTCCACGTCCCTCTTCTTTCTTGGGACTTTGTAGACACCTATTGAATCCACAACAACTTTTCCACTCTCTGGTCAAGGTTTAGGCTCTTACTGCCAAGAGGATCAGTGGTTTCTTTGTCTCTCCTTGTACTGAGGCAGCCTAAACCAAAGTGCCCCTTGTACACTGAGGGCTTAAATCTGAAACCTGTATCAGCAAGCTGTCTGACATCCACCTCCTCTTTATGTGTACCCTGCAGGTCAAGAGTTATCATTGCCTCTATGAACCCAGAAACTAACCAGCCAGGCAGCTTAATCCTTATATCCCTTACATCCCACAGCTACCTTTCTGCTTTGGATTGCAGTGATTCCAGGGTCTTTCCTTCCTCTAACTGGCAGGCATTAAGTTGTCCTCTAGAAAAACAGTAGTTACAGGGGAAATCAGCATCTTTGGGTCACACAAACTCTTCTAAATCTTTCCTGGCTTGTGAAGTTCAGTCTACTTCCAGTTTTCATGAGCTGCTGTGTAGCACCTCCCTAACACTGTAGAAACATTCAAGGAACATGGGGAGAAGAGCCTATTTCTGACCAAGAAAGCCCTCTGAGGCTAGGTTGACAGGAGGACCTGCTTATCTTGTGAACTACAGCAAGGCTGCAGAGGCTGCAGTTCCACCTTGGCTTGTAATATTGTAAGATTTATTTTGAGATCTTATCAGTAATTCACTGTGGGCTGCTGAGCAAAATTCTTCCATCAATCCACTCCTATGGCCACATTCCAGCCTAGGGAGAGGTGACAGCTCAGTTGTACTAATGATCAGCCTCACACACATTCCCCCTTGGTCTGATTCTTCTTCTGTTACGATGATTTAATTGATTGAGCACGCTGGCTTCTAGTCAAGAAGCTCTTCTCAGCTTAACTCTCACTTTAAAAAACGACTGCTCAACATCTCTATAATCAGAGTTAGTTGCTAAACCCTGTATCCAGGTGATTACTGATATGTAAGAGGGTCATATCTTGAACTGATCAAATCAAGGATTTAATAAAAATGCCCTTGATCCATGTTTCACAATTTCTTAATGTCTTCTACTTTTGATACTTCTCCTCTTTTTTTTTTTTTTTTTTTTTTGGTGGCTAAATAAAGCTAAGATAGGAAGGTCCATGTAGAATTAGGACAGTTAGGGTTGTTTTTCTTTTTTTAATTCATATCTCTATTATTGTTTGGGGAAGCTCGATATGGTTCATTAATATTGCATTTACAATGAAAAGGGACTCAAAATCTAAACAGTTCAATTATATTCTGAAGCCTGCAATGCGATACAAAATGTGCAGTGCAGTGAGTTCCTGTTGTGGTTTAAGACCAACAGCCCCTGCTCCCCAGTCAGCAGCTCTGATCTCCCCTTTGTTCCACAGTGCAGTTGTTTCATAACACAAACTGCAACCAAATGACGTGATTTGAGGGTTTCATTCACTGTCTCATATTTGATTGAGGTTCAATAAACAAAATCTTTGGGGCTGAAGCCCATGATAGAATTTGAGCCATGCCATGCTGATCCCTCTTCCATGAAGCTGTATATTGAGCATTTATTTTGAAAAGTTTTCACTGAATAGGCTGAACTGCAGCTGTTAAATGGGGAGGATCAGCTAAGCTTCCTTTTCTGCTTTTGCATTTGCTTGGTCCAAAATTAACATTAAGGATGTGGTAACTGCATAGAATTATTAACTAGCCCCTCCAAATTCTGACTGTTCCCCTTTGTTATCTTCTCCTTTCTTAAGAGAAAGTGGGAATTTGTGATGGTTTCAATAAAAGCAAGATGATGCTTTATGCAGAGTAGGCCACTGACTTTCCTGATGCCACGCAACCTGGTTACTAGAAATGATGATACATAAGAATTGAATTTTTTTTTTTCTCGTTTTTCATTACAGGAGACCAAAGTAAAATTTGATTTTGCTGGATTTATGGCTTGATCAATCACCCTATTAAGAATAATGATTCTGTTCTCTGACCTTGTGGGCCATCAGCTATGAAATTTGATATGATGGTCCAAACATTTTCACGGTACAACTCTTAGCTAGTGTATGACAGTCTATTGACTGAAATACTGTCAATGCACAAATGAGATTATAACCACAGAAAGTCTTGATTGCTTTGGTCTTTTATTCAATACACTCCTCTGTTACAAGCAACTTCTTGGCATCTTTTTTGAGATAGCCTGGGTGTTTCTTTTTTGACAAATGACGCATTAGTTGATGGTATAGACAGACTCTTTTCTGCAGTTTTTTCTATCATTGGAGGACTTATCTGTAATGAGACTATTGCATTTGGTGTCTCTGCACTGTTGGAGTCTTGTACTCTGTAACAACCTCTTTGAGCCTTATTGGCTGTTCAGTTTTCTGGAAAGTCTGACAGAGCTGTGATGGAGGAACTGCTCTGTTTTTACATTCTGCTGGGGCGTCGTTCCATAGCCCAAGAAGAAGAGGTGGATGTCTTCAGTGCCAAACCTTCATTTCATTTAAATGAGCAGAATTGCTTTACTTCCCCCCCAGGTATAACCATTATTAAGAATTTATATTGCTATTCATTCTGTATAATAATGAGCAGAAACTGGGTTTGAACTCTTAACCTTTGCTGTTAGGTAGAAGTAAAGCAGCAGCACCAGGGATGACTATGAGACCAGACAGATCTGTGCCATCAGACTTACTGCCACTTTTTATACTTGCAAAGACAGTGAGTTTATGCTGTGTCATGCTTAAACATTCCCACTACAAAAAAATAACTAGCTAATGAATTTTTTCCTTTCTTTTGTCTGTTTCCAAATAGAGCTATTACCACTTAAGTAAATCCAGCCAGCATTCCTCGTACTCTGATTTTTCAGTTAAATACTGTGTTTAAATATAAATATTGCCCCAAATGTCGCATTAATATTTTGAATACTCAAGTGCAGTTCTGTATCTTATTAAAATTTAAACAGTCATTATGTACATTAAAGACTTTTTTGTTGTAGCTTGCAAGGTGGCATAACAATAATTACCAGAGTGCATCAATCATTTTTCATTGCCTCATTTATATCAGGGGGTAAGTAGCTCCAATTAAAACCCCATTTTATTTAAATAGATATGGTTTGTATCAAACTGCAGTCTGTTTTCACTTCTGAAATGCTGGCCATAGGAAATCCTCCCTGTTATTCAAAGTATATGGTGGGTACTGCTTATCTTTTTGTGCTAAAAAAGACACAACTCTGTAGGCAGGCATACCTTACTGCAACTTTGCAGGGGACAAATAACTGTTCCTGTGATTATCTATCAAGTTTACCATTCCAAATATTTTTGCCAAAAAGCTAACTAGTTTAATCACGTTTATTACTGACACATTATAATTTGAGTAAGTAGAAACAGAAAAGGTTTAAAATTAATTCACAGCTATAGGAAAAATTCTATTTTTTTTCTCTTACTAGTGATTTTACCTCTATCACAGCAGTTTTTTTGCTAAATCTGCTTGCATTGTAACCCATTATGAAAAAACAAATAAGGGGAAACTTGGTAAATTATCTTCTTCTAGACTATGATTAACTCTACAATGAAACAAGCAGATGAAAATTGTAATTTCCCTTTCACACCTCTCTGAAAAATCTGGTCCCAATCCCAGGCTCTCCCTCCCTACCCTTCAGCAAGAGAATGCTCTGACCTGTGCTCCCTGTGGTGGATGCCGTGTCGTGTCTCTGCCTTCCCATTGCATTCAGGCAGCAGTTTTTTTCTTTTCAACTCTGCAATGGTGTTTGGTCTTCTGGAGCCAGCAATGGTGGGATCTGATGGGGACAATTGTCCAGTGACAGCTGGGTGATCACTGGCTCTATGTGAGGGTGATGGCTGCCCACTCTGCTGCCCCAAGGAACATCTTAACAGGAGAGCTATTGGGAAAAAAAGAAGGGAAAAATGCTAAGCTCAGGCTCAAAGATGGACTGCAGTACTTATCACAGATATTTAGGCATGTGCTTAAAGCTAGATAGATGTTCTGGGGCTGTCCAAAATGAGGATAAATTAGGACCTCAAAGCAATAATTTAGCTCAGTTTTACAAAGATTTTTCCAAATGTTGTCTTGCCATTTGCATTTTTTCTTCAAATTGGTGTCTATTTCCCTGCTGCCACTGCTATGACTAAACCCCCTTATTTGTGTCATAACTTAATCACCAGATTCCTTCTCTGAACTGCTGAAGTACTAGATAATGTCTGTGTTTTTATTTGTAAGGTCAGAAGCACCAATTCCTAGCTCAGGGATCATCAGCACAGTGAGCTGCCAACAGTCAGTCCAGCTTCTGTTTTCTTACAGTCGTGCAACAGAAAATCAATGATGTCAGGAACATTGGGATAATTCTACTGTTAGAATCGATACATGCTGATTAAACTACTTGTGTCTGTTGGGTACATTTGCTGCATCATAATTAGAATTATTAATTAAAAATAGGAAATCAATTGACACAAATTAAGTATAAAAGAAATTTGCTTTATTTCTTTGACACTTTCTCCAGAGGCCTCGATAACTGTGATGTGGACGTGACTGAGTGGCATTTGTCAGTTTTTTAAAGCTGTCCTGAGTTTTTAGATTTGGCTTAGAAAACCCTGCTAATGCAGCTCTCAGGAAATCAGAGATGAGATGTTTTATGTGCAAGAAGCAGTGATTTGTCTCATTACAGTCAGTCATTATTCCCTGCCCAACCAGGAGGAGAAAGCAAGAGTCCTGTGTGTGTCACAGGGGAGAGGAAGCAGCTGGGGAATGAAAGCCTTAGGGAGCAAGATGTAGCCCGTCCCCTTATCACATTGTTTTCTGTTTTCAGTTAACAAGGATAAACAAATTGATCATTTCTGGGGTGGCTGTAATGGGCTACAGCCTAATAGTGGTGACCTTCATTATTTTCAGGGACATATTATGTAGGACACTAAAGCAGGCCAGCAGGAATATAAGTCTTCTTTCCATTCAGCCATTTACTTTTTTCTCTGTTTTTTCTGGAGTTTATGTGGATTTTATTTTTTCCTTCTTTTGTTACATACATTTTCTCCTTCTTTCTTCCTAGTCTTAGTTCTTTTTGTGGTCTATACATTCTATCCCATGTTCTCCTCCACCCATTCTCCTTGCACAGTAGAGGAGAGTAGCATCAAAGAACAGGAACACTTTGGGTCTACCTAATCCTGTGGTTTGTTCAACCTGCAGCCAAATATTTTCTGTGAGCTTTCCCTCCTATGAAAGATCTGAGAGCTAAAAGGGTGACTGGTTAAGGGTGTGTGACTGGTAACTTGTGGTGCTCTATAATATGATGTATTTTTACAAATCCTTGGTGGTAAACTAGTTTCCCAAGTCATATCAAGGATATGGGATTTACTTGTTAAAAAGAATATATAAATACAAAGAGTAAAAAAGAAATTATAATAATATCTTGTGTGTAGAAAACCTTAAAGGGAAACGAATATATAATAAAGTGATCTAAAGTGATCCTGTAAATAGTCCTTCACTGGCCTATGCATACAAATGTAAACCTTGTCTCCACTTATTTTTGGGATTTCATGGGCGTTTATTTTTGCTTTTTATAGTTGCTGACTTATGAATGGCAGACTTTTGGGACCAGCTACACAAGATGAATGGCTTTCAGCTTTTCTCAAACATTTGTACAAACCAGTGAGATTTAAGAGCAGAGTGTGCAAGTTTTCCCCTGAGAAAAGCTTTGCTGTTGTTTTCTGCCATCAGGCTCTGTTAGTTCCTAATGTCACAGCAGACTTTATTTCTTTTTCTTTTTTTTTTTTTTTAATCTTTCTTCTTTTTCTCAGGAATACTTTTCCACGTTTTAGAGTGCAAGTAAGTAGCTGATAACCTTGGGAAATTCATCTCAGTAAAAAATAATTCCTCCAATCTTGCAAAATACAAGATCAAAACCTAATAAAAAGCTTAACTGCTCCACTATGTCTAACTTAAAATATTTAGGGGGAATGAAAGCCCTCAGCTACATGATTATGATGGCTATAAATTAAATTTGGCTAAGGTCCTTTGTAAAACAGGAACTATTTTTTAATGGGATGGTGAAATGCTGATAGGAAAACAGAACTAAGCATTCCTGGGTTCTGAAGTTATTATTAACTTGTGTGTAGACTTAGCAGCTGTATTAGTCAGATTATCAAAGTATCTTTGCCAGATGTGCTACTGAAAAAGTTTAATACCATTAAAGTCATACATTTGTCTACAACTAGAGTTGACTTTTAAGGTGTTTTACAGAAACACCTTAACTCCTTAACACCTTACTCCAATCCAGTGCTTGATTGGAGAAGATTTCCAAGAACAGTCAAAAGTAAAGGCAAATAAAGATGTCCTTGGTTTGAATGCCAAGACAGATTGAGTGATTTGCACAAGAATCAGGAAATGCAGAGTTGTTAAAAGCCCTAACTCCAAAGACTTTGGGTTGGATCTCAGGGGGGCTGAGCAAGCTGCTGGGTTTGACCTCCCAGAGAATTGAGAACATACGGAAAGGATGGAGTGCCTTTCAGATATATTTGAGCACAACTGTTGAGTGCCTTAAAATTAAGCTGTAAAACCTTGGCACGGAGACAGAATTTTACAGCAGTAGTGTAAATAGTGTAAAATAAGGTGGATGTACTCAAGCAGTCGGAACCTGCAAGGAGGAAAGCTGGCAGCTGCACTTGGAGGGAGCTGTGCTCCAAATGGGATGTAATAAAGATCTCCCACAAGAAAAATGTTACGATAATTGAGACGAGGAAACAAGGACTTGGATCAACAGTTTCAGATCTTTTTTACTAACATTCAACCCGGCAATATTATGTGGGTGGCAGCTAGCTGGTCTGTTGCCAGAAGAAATCTGAAGATAAATTGTGCTATAAGGCTACATTTGGAAAACAAGTGGTGTCTTTGCTTTCATTTCAGTAGGTTATGGATTGGGATTTTAATTAGCGTGTGTGCTTTAAAAGTCTTTGTTGTAACACTTGTTATGTGTAGAGAGCAGCTGTCAGCATGGCAGCCCTTCTCTGCAACTGGGTCCTGTTGTCATAAGTGAGACGTAAACAGTCATCACAGTGGGTCAGCTGTAATTAGAGGGCAGACAGAAATCAATTATGAGGTTATCTTTCGAGGTGTAGCTATGATGAACTCACAATTACTATTTTTTCAGAGGCTTGGAAGATGGAATTAGTTAGCTTATGCATAAAATGTGCTTGCTGTTGCTTGGCAGTCAAGTGGTGTTTTGATTTTTAATGAAATTCACTGTATTTGCATTATGAGTTTATCATTGTTTTAGGAGTCCATAGGTCTAAGAGTTAGGCTGAAGTCTCTAGACTGGAGCATGGAAAAGTAACACCTGGAAATCTGTGTTCACCTCTGACATGCTTTAGAAATTTTATAAATACAGTATTACCACCCTTTGATCATTGATTGTAGAGCCCTGTATTAAAAAAAATTACAGAAACTGATATAGGATTTAAAAATATTGAATCCTTTTCCAGACTGTTATTAAACAGTTGACTCTGGCTCTTTTTCATAGGTGTTCTTTCAGTTGTTAGGAGGAAGAGCAGAGAATGGACAATGGTTTCAACAATGACCATGAACATTGATTGGTTGCCTGAGCCACTACTGGAGTGAATTAAGAGATTTTGTCCTGCAGTTGCAAAAAAAAAAAAAAATGTTCCAGTGTTGCTTTCAACTCTGTTCAGCTGCTGTATTGCTCACTGCCAAAGAGGCTTTCAATGATCTACTGACCTGTTGGGTTAAACAACTGGGAAGCTGCAAGACATAGTCTGGTAGAAGCTGATTGAATTGCCATGTTTACTGCAGTTCCTCATCAGCTTCCTTGCTTTGCTAGCAAACTTAAAAGGTTAAAAATGCAGATTTTTAAAATTATGTGCACCTGTGTTCTCAAGGCTCAGTAGGAAGTCACCTTCTTAATCTTTAAGTGCACAGACCAAATAATTTCCCCTGCCTTAATAATGATCCCCCAATTTCATTTTCTGTGTGCCTTTCAAGAATCAAGGATAATTCTTGGACTCATAATGTTGCTTTCAAGTCCTCCTTCTTTCAAATCTGCCTAGGAATGAGTGAAATGAGTCAACAGTAGAGGTTTTTTTAAGCTTTCTTCAAGATTTACACCAGCTCCCTGACAGAAAATGTTAGAATTCTTCTAGTTTGACAGAAATTAAGGATGTGCCAAATAGAGGAGCCTGTATATATATGAGTTACAGAATAATAAAACATTTAGACTTTGCTAGCTATGAGGTCTCTAGAAAGGCAACTCCTTTTGATACAATATTAACTTAATTCTTTTTAGATTTAGCAATTTTAATTAAGAAATATTTGAAGATGTTCAAACAGTCTCTCTATGTGCCATTTTACTGCCTTTTGAATCCCCTGCCTTGCAAAAATTTCAATCCTGTGACCCAGGCAGTCACTGGAAACAAAACATAACTGGAAAGAAAACATAACAGGTCCCAGAGCAGTCTGTAGAAAATCTTGCAGCAAATATTGTGCAACTTATCTTGGGTTTTATTTGAGCTCAAGTGAGTGAGAAGATCAGGACGAGTCAGTAAAAAACAATTTCAGTGATGATGGTAATAGAAGAAAATACAGAGGAGAAAAGTGTGGCTGGAGAATGCTGCATTTCCTTAAAGAGAATGGGAGAGCTGAGACCTGTAAAACCAGGAGAGAAATCATATAAAGTGGAGGCTTTTTATCGAATTGCTATACATCATTTGTGTAAATGAAAGACACCAAGATTTCCTTCAGTTTCTCTTCTGTGGTTTTCTGGTGTAAGGCAGTCACACAGGTGGGAAAGCCTTGGATCAAGGAGTACCCCTTTGTGCACTGCCTTCTTTTGGCTGTGGGAGCTTGGGGGATGGCAGTTAAGAGAAAATGAAGAAGTAACTACTGTTGTAGCCAGCTTTAATTAGAATCTCATTATGCTGAATAAGCATTTATTAAGGTTGTATCCACCTTGCAGTCAGAGGGGGGGTTGAAGCAGACAGCCCTGTTACTTTTACCCTGCCTTTGCCATTATGGGTTGTGGTGCAGCCAAGGGCAGTGAGGGCTTTTACCAGTGGAGTTGTCAACACCAGGTATGTAGGTGACTCTCACCCACTGGAGCTTAAAGACAACATCACTGAAGCTCTGCTGCTCTCCTTGCCTGAGAGAGCTGGATTAGAGCCAGCTCAACAGGTCTCTGCCTGCTGCAGTCACGTTGCTGAGCACTGTGCAGATGTGGCCTGAGTGTCACTTAGTGTCACTTGCCATGCTAGAACCAGCTGAAATGATGCTGAGGAGGTAGCAGGAAGTTTGTGGCTGGGCACCTTCCTCAGGACTCTGAAGTCCTGCACCAGGTGCTATGCCATTCAGTTTGCACCCAAGTAATGGTATTTGTACCAGGTTTACAATTTTAAACACTGTTATTGATGAGAGGCAGAAAAATACTTTGCAAATTAATCTCTGTGTACATAAAAGAATCATTTTTCATCTGTTTAATTCAGCACAGAATGATAAATGTGGTGAAGAAATAAGCTATAAAGTATTTATAGCACATATTTAGGCTTTAGAACTTGTTGAGTTGTTCTATCTCAGTTCTACCACTGCCTTTTTGAGTTGCTTTGTAGTTAAATGTAATTTGACTGTCTTCCCTTCTATGAAATGGTGATAAAATATGTTTGCTAGCTCACAAGTGGGCCATAAGAATTAGTCAGTGTTTGTATGGCACTTTGATGATGGAAGCAACTCTATTAAATGTGGAAAAACCTACACATTTGGATCTTATTGCACAATTTAGACCCTGAATTGTTGCATATTGGCATTTTTTATTGTACCAGTGTACTTGGAATTTTATTTAGTGATGCACTCTGAATAATTAATTTTTCAACTAATAATTACCCATTCCAAATGAAGCCACTTGATTACTAAGACTGATGAGGAAAATCCAGTCAGGAAAGAACCCTTTAAAAAAACAACAACATTCTGCAGATATTCTTAAATATTTAAAGGGTGAGCTATATTTAGTAAATTCTTACAAAGGGTGTGTGAGGGGGAGATGAACGGATGCTCGTTTCCTGTGTCATCAGATTTGTGTATGTGTGTCAGCAGCATTCCTAAATCACCATCTACTCCACAATCACCATCCACACAAGCATCTGGCAGTGTTCAGCATTTCCTTGGGTGGTTCCTATTTCCTGGCAAGGAAATCAGTCTGCTTTGAGGTCATGTCATTTTCTACTCATCGATTATTACATATTTGGTGTGTGTGTGTGTGCAGTGCTTGCTCTGCTGAGATACTCAGCAATGAGCAGAGAACAATGCTTAGCAAAGGATACATAAAAGTTGTGGCATCAGTGTCATTTTCCAGGTGGCACTACCTTAACCCACCATGGCCACCCCCTGTCATAGATCATTGTAGTAAATGGAAAGACAACTCTCTGACTGTAGAGGGCTCTGGGTGGAGTCCAAGAGACTCTGTGCTGTTTCACACAGGTAGTTTCCCAGAGTGCTGAAAGTGAGACTGAACCTCCAGGAACTGACAGAGGAGAGCCAGGCACTCGTGCTACTGTGGAAATGTTCATGGATCCTTTGAAGCTGACCCACTAATACATTGTTTGAAAATGATGAGGACAAAATGTGGAGTGATGATTTACTGTTTTCTGCCTGATTACCATTTGCTTGCTTAGCACAGTGATCCACGATGGGTGAAACTGTTCTGAAAGCACTGGCTTCCATATGGTTGTGGTCTTGTCAAAACATTTCAGTTCAGCAAACCCGTAACTGATTGTGAGGATGAACAGTTTTGATCATCCTTTTTTTCAAAACGTAAAACAGTATAAGAATTGTCTGTTTTTAACATCATAACAAAAAGTTTCATTTCCCAGTTTAGAGCAACTTCTGGTTTAGAAATTGGCATTAATTTATGCTTCTGTGAACATTTGAACATGCTTAGAAGTCAAAATAAAATATCAAGGTTTAGACATCCAATCTCAATAATTTATGAGACATAACTTTGTCTTCTTCCCTAGCTCTCTAGAATGAAACTGAAGCCCTAGCAGTATGCAGATGAAACCATGGGGAGACAGGCAGTGGCATCCTCTTTATTTTCTGCTCAGCACTTGAGGCTTGTGAGTTTTGTTGCAGGCTGTGCTGTGAGTATAAACTGCTGGATCAGGTTAGGAAACCTGGGGCTGCTTTGCTCTCTCAGCATCAGCATCCTAAAGATGTGGTGCAGAAGGGCTGCAGCAGTGTTGCAGTCCACGGAGCTGCTTCAGGGATGCTGGGATTTTACTGCATAAAACTCGTGGTGCTGGGCTGTGTGTCCTCTGCCATCCACCACCCACTTATAGCAATCTGTGCTCTGACTCCTGGTATTTAAGTACTCAATAGTTGTCTACCTCTCTGATTATCTCTTTATTAACACAACATCCCACAACTCAGTGCCTGAGTGCAGTGAAAACAGGGTGTAATATTCTACTATTTTCTTATTTTTTTACTTCTTATTTCTTTCCTATAGTTTTGGACTTGCAATATTCTATTGGCATATATAAGAAAGGTTTTGCAGAGACTGTGCTGAGCCTCGCAGTGCGGTTTTGATGAATAAACATTATAGTTTTTACTGGGTTATACAGTGCAAGACTCTTTTGAAAAATGTTTCTTTTTACATGCCTGAAAGGGACAGTACTATTAATGGTTTACAAGAGGAAAACAGCAGTGTATTTAAGATATCTTGAAGACCTTAAGTAACATTAAAGAGCCACGTGAAGATTGAAGCATGCCTTGAAGAAAAGAGAATACCAAGGAGCTTGTGCAGATACCTTCACATAGCTTTTTGTAAGCCTTTGAACAATTTTAGATAGAAAACACACCCCTATTTCAAAGGCCACCAGGCCTTCTGCTGCTCTAATTCTCCCTGAGGTCCTTAGGTAACAGAATTCACACTAGAGAAGGTAGGATTTTTCACAGATTCAGTTACTGATCATCCTTTAAATGGATACTGTTTGGCTGAAAAGCAGTGCACAGGTAGTAGACATTAGGATGGGACTGTGGCAAAGAGGAAAAGGTGGTTCTTTTTACTTTATAGCTTCACTGTTGGAAATAAAAGCAAACACCACAACCCACAGTGTTTGCTTTGGGTTTCAATATCAATGCAATAAAATAAATTGCTTATTGACCACCTTAAAAATGAATGATGAGTCAGTATTGTGTGTTATGTTATGCATGAGGGATGTGCTTAGACATCCCCTTGAAGGTGAATCTTTATAGTATAATTTCAAGCTGGCTAGCTAGCTGCAGCATTTCTTCCATATCATCCTGTTAGTACCATTTTATCCACTGATCAGCCAAGCTTTTTACTCATGTCAATTTGCATGCTGACCTACACAGCCCAAAGGTGAAGGGACACGTACATCCCTGCCTGTCAATGGGAATGAGAAGGAACACTCTCTAAAACTTGCTATTTTAGTGCTTTTTTAGAAGCTTTTCTTCTTTAAGCACTGCTTTAGCTGCAAAGAAGGGTACATTGCGTATCTGGCAAACCCTCAGCAGGGTGACCTTCTAGTGCTCAGTTTATGTGCTGTGAAAAGTAAAGAGCTGAGCACATCTCTCTGAGAGCTTCACCAAATGGGGTTGATCCCACTCAATCCTCTGCAATTAACATCACCCTGCAGCTACAGAAGGGAGAAAGGTGACTCGAGTGGTTGGAGCAGATTACTTTCAGCAGTGTAGTTTCCTCAGGTGATGGACAGTGGTCTCCTGCCCATTGATGAGGATGGGACTGAAGGGCATCCAGCATGGCCAGGCTAATGCCATTGCCAGCCCAACCCCATGGGTCTGCTCAAAACTGTATCAGAATCAACTGGCATCAGTGCACTGAGGAGAGGAAGAGGGTTTGATTCTTCTCCCACAACTCTGTCTTGCTCCTGATTTCCAGGACAAAGGCCCCTTTATTTCTACATGATTTCCTTTGAATCTCTTAGAGCAATGCTGCTGCCACCACTCCTGAGCCCTTCTGGTGGCTTCCCCAACACATCATTGTTGAAGGATGCTTGATCTCTTCCTCTGTACCTGTCCTGCCATGTTTCACCCATATCCAACTGTATTTCTACTGCTTCTTGCAGGCAAAACTGGGAGTATTTCTGTGCAGAGGCATTACAGGAAAATTTCATGATGTAGTCTATGAAAACATCTAAAGTTGATTATAGATGTTGAGAGAGACAATGTTCTACCCAGTTGGGAAACAGAGCTTGGAAATAAGTTACTTGCAGATCTTATTATTACAATGCTGTCCTAGACAATAATAATGAAGTATTGATGGAAGTTTTGCCAGAGCAAAGACTGCTGGGTTTCATACAGAGGAAAGATAGTATCTTCATTTAGTTTTATTAGACTCTTGGTACTCTGCCCATGTATTTTTTAATTCACCGCAGTAAAATTCTAATTAAAGAACAGACTTTGCTTCCCATTAATATGACACTAAAAAAAAAAAAACCAACCAAAAACATTTTAAAGAATGCAGCATCTTCACTAAAAAAAAATCATAATGAGAAGGCAAGCCACTGGTGTTGTATAGAATGTTGTCGTTCCCTTATGGAGTGTTTCATGATTTTAAACTCCTTTTACCATCCAGAGTGTCAGTGGCATTAAAGGCTCGTTAAGCTGAGCAGCAATTTCTGCAAAAAGAAATAGGAAATATTCTTAGAATTTTTTTCTGTTCTAATTTTCATTTCTTTTGAAGCCTCTGTCAAAATAGTGCATGATGGAAATTCTGAAAACATAACACTTTGATATCTGTCAGGAGCAAAGTTGTTTCTCCCATTTTGCTGCTTCCAAAATATATTGAGTTTATTATGGGATTTGACAAGGCTGACATACAAATACTCAACTTTTCTTCAACTTAAGAGTGATTTTGTTTTCATTTATCCAGAATAAAATGGGACAACTAGGTAACTGTTCTAAGCACTCTACTGTTAGAATGTTCTTTAAACAAGGATTACTTTGGAAAGTAAATGTTTCCACAGAGGATACTAACTAAACCGCAGGGTCTCTAAAGTGCTGTGATTGAATTAGGTATCACATGTTGGAGAGTTTGTGACTGATGAGATCATCATTTGAGATTAAATCTTGACCTAAATCAGCCACATGTTTCTTATCTGCTTCAGACTATGGACTTTGGAGGCAATCAGTACAATCTTTCTTGAAAGATGAAAAGCTGTCCTCCTGTCTCTGAGAGAAACAAACAAACAAACACAAAATTACATTAACTTCCTCCCATGAGTAATAATGTATCCATTTTGGGAAAAACTAGGTGATGTTCCTTTCCCATCTTTTCCTTTCTGTCTGATGAAGACTGATGTATTAATCTGGTAAATGAGATTGCCTAAGAGTTCTGCCAGCCTGAGATTAACCTGAGGTAGTGGTGGGGATAGTTTTACAAATACGTATTTCAATATGCAAAATGTATTCCCTGGGCAGCCTTAGAGAGGTAAATATTGAGTTTAGTTTCTTCATTCTACTTGTGTACACTGTGACTGAAAGTCTGGCATTGGAGATAAAAATGTTGGTGCATACACCACTGAGTTGAAACCCCTATTTAAGAACCTTCAAGCTTTAAAGCTACAAGCTTAAAAGACAGCAAGTGCCAGGACAGGTAAATGGTAGCCTGTGCTCACATAATTAAAGAGAATATCATAATTCATAGGCTCAAATACTGAATTACTGCTGCACTGCCAACCTTTAATCTGATATTTTCTTATTTTTGTGAAACCAGCTTCATAAGTCAAATTCTGATTTACGTGGGAAGTTGGCTGGTTTCTTTTTCCTTAAAAAGCAAATGGAGAATGTGAGAAATCCCTTCAAGAATGTCATCAAGCTGACACAGAGATGGTTCATCAGTGCAGACCAGAACAAACCTCTGCCTTGTGGGTAATGGACTAAGAGTAGAAGGCTGCCACTCTCTCCATGGACCACTCACTACACTGAGATTAAACAGCCAGAGGCTCATGGCTGCTGCTAGGAGCAATTTTAAGAGAAGTCCTGCTAAGCCCCTGAAGCCTGTAATTGCAGATTGCTTTTAATAGAGATGAAATCTTTGAGGAATGTAGGTAATTAATTATCCAGAGGTGGGGTGTCCCAGCTTGTCAGTGAAAAGGATAGAAAAATGTACTTTAACAAGCAAAATCTACTTCTTTAGCTTACTGATTGAAGCTGCACTTCCCTTTGCTCTATTCCTCAAACCAACAGAGTGAGTGAGACTGAAGCTGAACCTCTGGATAGTACGTTCTGCATAACAGAAGTTGTCAGGGACAGGATGAAGCATCTTACACTGGAAAATGAACAACCACAGAATCATAGAGTAGTTTGGGTTGAAAGGACCTTTAGAGGTCACTAGTGGTCACCATGCAACAGGCAGGGACACCTTGAACTAGATCTGCTTGCTCAGAGCCCTATCCAGCCTGACCTTGGATGTTCCCAGTACTCCAACTGCCTGTGACACAGTTTAGATAATCTAAGTTACATTTGGAGCAAGATTATTTATTAAAGTGCAATGTTAACATCTTTGTCCCCCAGGAAACTATTTATTTACAGAAATCCCAGCTACTTGTTGCTTTGACAGTTACAGGACCACTCTCATTTGAAAGAACATGTTATCCCATGGGAAATTATCAGTATCTTGATCCAGTTATGAAGAAGAAAAACAGCTGCAGTTCAAGCAGTGTGGACCTTACCTGCCTGCACTCACTAGTGTGTCTGTTTTATGGATGAGGTTTTTCTCACTCCAGAATCAAAGAATTTGAATATTGGTCTCTGAGCATTTTAAGAACAGTTTTTAAGGGAATTTCTTAAAAACTGGGTTATTTTGAGGACAGCCAAGATCTGTAAACATGTGTTGGAAACTCTGAATGTAAACACTCCTACAAGATAAACAGGTTTTTGGTTTAGAATGAAGCAGTGATTTTTCAATAGACTGGCTTCTTCCTTTAGGATTGTATTGGTATTAACTGCAGTGTCAGGACATGAGGGACCCAGCACTGCTCAGAGCCACACACTAAGTGCTCTGAGCTGTCACTGTGAGGGGATTCTCTCCTCATGGACCTTTATTCAAATCTATTGCAGACTTGGCTTCTGTTTCCAAAGGTATTAAACTGTGCCAAAATGAGTCATGTTTGTTCAGTGAGTAGACATCAACTCAGTACAGAGACTATAATTTTCCTATTGCACTAACTACAGGAAATAAAAAGCTAATTAATTATTTTAATTTTTATTTATTACATGTAGACATATGATTTAGCTTTTGCTGTTTCGTTTCCTGTTTTGCATTAGCTGGGACAACCATTTAAAACCCAGTCGGATTCCAAAACTGAATCAAATCCCAAAAAAACTACTCAGAGTTTGGGCTGCATTTCATCTAAACTGGTATTCACATACTCATTCTACTGCAGTACAGTTATATTAAGGATATCATCTAGCTCTAATTTCAAAATAAATTCTAAAATAATCTGTCTCAAACTATGTCCTCCTAGATTTAGATAATTTTATTTCCCATTTGTATTGTTTAAAGGCTGAATTTGGGAGTATTCCAGAATATTGATTATTGATGATGCACTAAATTCTGTGCTTCAACAAATTTGCAGAAAGCTCCTTTATAGTGTGGATTAATTGACAATAGCTGTTAGCCAAATACAGTCCTGAGGCTAAGAAAAGCAACCACTGCATTTTTTTCAGCTATGCCTTCTGCAAAATGTGTGTGAATGTCCCACTGACTTTGCACACCTCGAATACAGGATTGGTCACCAGCTATAAAAAGACACATGCAGGTTTATGCTAATGAGAACAAAATAAGCATAGACCTTCACACCACTGAGTCTGGTGTGGCTGTGATACAAGATGCTGTTTTCATATTAATAGTGTTTCTATCCTTTCAGTGATGGAAAAGCACTGACTCTTTCTTCTTGGTATAAGGCACTTGATAAATTTCATCTCCTCCTTGGGAGTCCTTTTATTTATCTGCTAAATTTTCAAGCTTGTGTGTTTGCTTCATCACTGTCCAACTTGTGCTGCTGCACTTAACACTGGGTAGCTCTGTTGACCCAGAACACAGCAATTCACTAATCACTCCTAGAGGGGAAAACAGCCATTTGGGAGGGAAGCAGCTCTTCCAATGTGTCCTCCTTGTGTATTTAAGAGGACAGACAAGAACAGGATGTCATGCACGACTGTAGGATATGCAGAGCTTGCTGTAATTAGCTGTCACTTCAACAAGCCACTGGGGCTCTGGGGTAGGGATAGGGATGCAGAGAGGAAGAAAACACTTTGTGCTCTACCAAACAAGCTTTCCACCAAGGGGATGAATCTTTCACCTGTCATTCTGTTGTATGCAGACAACTGTAATTATGCTTAGGCACCCAGCATCATCCTTTACTAAGTTACATTCACTTTTATTGGTGGCAATTAATCTGTAGTCTTATTTTCAAAGAGGAAAAATTGAGTAAGAAATCAGATGACCTGAAAGATGGCAGCTCCCTTCAATGTGGCATGTCCCAAGAGCACACTGGCTATTTCAGGCTCATCTCTCATGGTATTGACAGCCACACGTGCAGTCTGAAGGGAGCATTTGTACCTCCCTGACATCACTGATCTCAGGTTGCTCTTCTAATTGATGGTAGAGTTAAAGTTTCTGTAATCCTCTGACATTTTTAAAGGCATGAGCATTTACAGTATAGCTCTTGTGTAAGCTTTAATCACCTTTCTGTTCACATGTTGTTGCTATTGTTATTTATTTCTATTATGGAAATACATCAAGGCTATCATCAAGAGCAGGATTAGACTGTGCTAGACTTGTATTTTAAAATGGTCTCTCTGTGCCCACCAGAGGTGGTGCTGATGATCCTGAAGTGCAGTGGGCTTCTGAGGCTCCAAGGCTGCTTCACCCTGTATCTCAGAACCTGGAATCACTATCACACATTGATGTATATAGAAAAAAATATGCCTTGATTGCTGAAGTCTTTAGTTTCTTTTGTTCTGAAATTTTCTAGCAGGAACTACTAGACCCCAATCTCATAGCTAGTTGTGCACTTGAATAGTCCCACACACCAGTGGTCTGTTTGAGCTCAGTGGAATTAAGTCTATGAATTAGTACTTGGATTTGGCTTATCAACTGTATCCGCCTCCTATTGTGTAGGTACAGAAGTTACCACAGTGCAGATCTATCTGCCAGTTATCAGAACATAAATATCACATGATGTCCCAGTGAAATAACATGGGTAAAGAATTTACTTGCTACTAACAGGAAAAGTGAAAACAAAACCATCAGGAACTGATAAACTTTGAGCAGCAAAGACCTTATTTTCATGTGAGATCACTGCAGTGTACAATAAGGTGAGGATATTTCATTACCAGAAATTTCACACCAACACTTTGCCAATGAAGCTCATTCAATTCCCTTTGCAATTACTGAGCAGTTGGTGAACTGATGCTGCATTAAGTGGCTCTACTTACTGTGACATGTACAGGGGTGTAACTGATAGCTAAAGGCAGAAAATATTTCCCCTCTGAGATGGACTTAATTCCAGAAGAGGCTAATTCTTTCCTGTGTATGTATGATCCCATCACTGGGCAGACAACAGGTAATACATACTGTGTTCACCCAAGTTAGTACAAGTATTCTTACTCCAGTTTCAAACCATTTATTTGAGTCAAAACATGCTATTAGTTTTAGGAATGTAAGAAGAAGCCTAGCAAGTGCAAAGGTCATATCAGGCCTTATAAATGAGACACAATAAAAGCCCTGTCTTTCTGTAACTCTGTTTTTTCTGTCTTCCACAAGCATTCAGATGGACTTTAATCCTCATTTTTCCATCCTCTCTGTAGTAAATCCCCATGAAAATCACATTCTTAGTAGCTATGTGGCATGCCAAGCTGTTTTATTTCATAGATAATAAAAACATTTTAGTTAGCTACTCTGGGCTGAGCAGACCAATTGTTGCAATGGGTGCTCACTGATGCCATGTACTTAGAAGCCTTTGGAAAAATCTGTCCAACTGCCAGCTGGTTTTCTGGTCACTACAGGCTTCTCTTATCCAGATTTGGGGTTTTTATTTTACAACCAATTAGAGGAATTTCTGCTGTTTACTTCAGCATTTTGCTCTTCCCTTTGGCTTGAGTGTGCAGTGAACTCTGGTACAGGGAGAAAGAAATCATGTGACCAAATATAAATAGTAAATTATTGTTCAAATAAGACTGACTTATATAAAAGAAGTTGTGTTTGGGGCAGACACTGTCAATGTGAAATACAATGCTTGAGCTGATGATGGCAAATTATTTTCCCTTCCTATAAAAGGATTTCTCTCAAAGTAAAAAACAAACCAAGCAGACAAATCTGATAGGAGCACTCACCTGAGACCTGGAAGACAAAAGATGTATGTCACATCTTCTAATGAGTGTTATTCATTCATATTAGGCAAATTAATTTCAGCTGGAATTTTATCAGCCCAGAGCAACCTACAGCCTGACAGTCAGGGCTTTCATGTGAGGTGTGGCAAAGCAGAAATCCAGTCCCTGAGGCAGGCAGGGATAAGTTTGATTCTGGCATCCCATTTCCTCATGCCAAGGGCTATCAGCTACATTTGTGGCTCGGATGTGTACCCTTTGTGGAGGTGCAGAACTGCATCCCCTGATGTTCAAGTTCAGTGGAAAACAAATCAGTGTTTCTGGAAAGGAAATTGATGGGAAACTCCATGAGATTTGCTCCCTGCCCCAGAAGGCTTACAGTTGTGTCAAGTGCCTGTGTGAAATAAAGATAGATCATCTCTTTCCACAGATTCTCAGTAATAATTTAAGATTTATAAAGAGTAAGATTTTGTTTGCTTGGCTCCCAACCATGTTAGTGAGAAACTACCTTCCCTGTTTACAGATGTGGGAAAAGTGGGGTAAAGCAATAAAGTACCTTGTGTGAGGCACAAGCAGGATTATGCACAGGGGTATGTTGCATGTTCAGTTTTCTACAGGGTGCAGAACCATTTCTCTGCCCGTGTGTCCTGTAAGACCCTGCATACCCTTTTGGAGACACTGCAGTTGTCTTTTGGAGTTGTCTTCTCATAGATTTATTGTGGCTTTTAACACTGTTGCTCAAGAACAAGTTTGTAAATTGGCAGTCAGCAGTGCCAGCTGAGTGAAGTATCTTTATTTTCTTCCTCTGCTAAGTATCCTCAGACCGACCAATGAGAACGACAAAAAATTTGCCACAATTAACTGATAGATCTGGTCATCCAGTGTGGGTTAATAGACATGTACCATAGAGAAAAAGGGCTATGAAATTTTTAGGACAATCTCCATGCTTAAGTGGGTTTTGCACTTACCTTGTGTTTTAGCCAATAACCAGATGACAGATGCTTTCTGTTGTCCCCTGATTCCTTCTAGGGGAAGGTAAGGGGAGTAAGGGAGAGAGACTGTAAGGCTGCAAAAACAAAAAAACCAAAACTTATTAATAGGCTTAATGAAATAATAAATAGTGATGATAATAATAGTAGTAGTGAATAGCATGAAAATATATATAAATCTGTAAATATGGCACCCATACTCCTCAGGTACTAATTTCCTGACCAAAAAAGTCCCAAACTCGACACAGCAGTAGATGGTGGCACCTGAATCCAGGGTCCTGATGACAATCCACAATAGCCTTGGAGTAGCCAAGCCAATATTACTCAGGGAGGCAGAGGAAGGCGACCTTTCTTCATGAAAAGCGCTCTCCTCCAGCAAGAAAGCAGGATGGAGGAGATCAAGGGAGACGAAAACCCGGAGGCCGCAGGCCCAAGGGAGGATCTCTCTGAGGAGACATTTCAGACTGCGCGCCTCAGGCAGGAGCGCTCTGATTGGTCCGCTGGGGTCACCTGACCCACCCTCCCCTCAGGCGCCGCTGCAGTTCACTCACTGAGGCAGCAGTGAGGGGGAGTTGGGGAGGTCTTGGGTTAGTTCGTCCTCAGGTGATTTTTATCTTGTTTCTCTCAAAGTAAGACACTTTACAAAGTCTGGAAACAGGGATTCAGGCCTGAGAGAGCAATGAGTGTCGCTTGGGGATTGGTTTGCAAATTAAGAGTCTGTGACGACGGAGGTAGAAGAGTTGCGGGTGACGTGTTTGGAAATATCTCTGTGAGCACAACTGTACAGGGAAAATTATCTGTAACTCCCTCTTTAGTGAGGATTTTGCCAGGAACTCTGCTCTGAGTAGAATGGTGATTTTCTTCAGATTTTACGTTGCTGTATTGAAAGGCTACTGAGCAGATGGTAGGCTGACGGAAGAAATCCTTGATTTTCTGCTGACCATTTACTGAGGTAACCTTAACCTCTGGGTGGTTGCTTTGAGCTGTTTAATATGCATAGAGATTAATGGGGGTTTTTTGCAGGTGCTGATTGCTGTTTTTATAGGAAATAAGGACCAAGCTGTTCCTCTAATACTGACTTCTCTCTTAGCCTGCTTATGATCCACAAACCAGGAGAAGAGATCAGGCAGGATTGTCATGTGAAGGCTTCTCACTGTGTTTTAACAGGTCCCGTGGGCAACCTCCCTTCAATGTCAATGGCCGTAGGGTTTGGCACCCATCAGTAGTGACAGTACATACTGCCACTAGCACAGAAATTACCTGAAATGGACACTCTGTACCTTCATCCCTAAGCCTGATTTAGGCATCTTCAGTCATCCATTGTTATTTTATTTCTACCATCTTTTTACCTCAGGGGGGAAAAAGAAAAAAAAACAACAAAACAATCCAAAACAAACACACCACAAGAAAAAAGCAAACAAAACAAAACAGAAACAAAACAAACAAACCCCCCCCCCCAAAAAAAAAACCAAACAAAACAAATGGAGAGAGAGAAAAAAGCATCACCAAAGGTCTACTTTAGATTATCGTACTTACTATCTTATGGGAACAGTGCAAAGAAACTGTTTTATGACAATATTAAATCTACAGGATTTGCCTGGCAATGCTACCTGCCATTAACTACAGACAGGATGAGATCCTCTGCATCTAATTCCACTATAAATTCATTCCTTCCAGCTATCTAGGAAACAGGATATTAAAAGATTTAGGTCTTGATCCAGTAAGTGTTAAACAAGTTCTCAAATATAGGTATAATGCTACTGCTGTTGTCCCCTTGCATCCTCAAATACATCACTGGGGGGTAATTTTAGGGAGTTTGAGAGCCCTTTAGAAAGCTCCTGCTATCAGCGGTGCCTCTGCCTGCCTGCCAGCCTATCCCTAAAAGTCTGGGATGAGATGCTTGTGATGCACTTCCCTGATCCTCTTGGTAAATGACTCTTTTGCAGGCTGCGACAGCGACCACTGGGGACCCCACTGCAGCAACCGCTGCCAGTGCCGGAACGAAGCTCTCTGCAACCCCATCACGGGCGCCTGTGTCTGCGCAGACGGCTACCAGGGCTGGCGCTGTGAGGAGCTCTGTGACCCGGGGAGCTATGGCAAGGGCTGCCAGTTGAAATGCCAGTGTCACAACGGAGCTACCTGCGACCATAAAACGGGAGAATGTCACTGTGCTCCCGGCTACACGGGGGTGTTGTAAGTACAATGACAGGTGTATTTTACTCCAGGTCATTTAACAGCCTCGCTTTGGCCTCTTTTAAATGCAGTGAGGAATAGCCAGAATTTACACAGAACTATACACTTCCCTTTGTAGAAATCAGGCAACAGAATTTCAGGGAGACTAAACAAAGAAAATCTCTTCTATTGCTAATTATACCTGTCTGCATAATAAAATCTATTGCTAAAGTGAACTTAAAAATACGTTCAATTTTCCAGCTTGTACAAGAACTGGACCTGCTCTTAATTTCTGTCTGTGAATACAAATCAAATTAGAGTTGTTTTTTTGTAAGCAATTGGACATTCTACTCATTAGCAGTCCAGTACGGTATCAAATGGGACTTACTATCAGCTTACTATCTGGGGGGTAAATTTTAAGCATAGTGAGCTGGGATTTAGCAGTGTGACTCATATTAACTTGAACAAGAATCATGTAGCTAAATCCCCATCCACCACACTGAACGTTTACCAGTAGGATTCACAGATTCTGCATATTAATTTTAGGTCAGCAAGCAATAGTTCCTTATTTAAAATTACCCAGAGTGTAACATCAGTTCTCATTAGAGATCTTTCAGTACTTTCAGAAGTAATTATGTTTTTCAGAATTATTTAAGGGGGAAAGAGAATTTAGCCAGTGAATTTGTTTGGAGATCTATTATAGCTGACTTAATACTTTTGCTGTCTAGTATTATTTGTTGACCTGCACGAAGGAGAAGGTAAAACATAAAGACAGTGTTAACCTTCATAAATAAGTGATATGCCTTTTGAATATTTTATTTAGTACCTGATTTCCTCATAGATTTGTGACCTCAGTCCTGGAAGCACTCGCTGCTAAAGACTCTGCTTACTATTAGGAGTTGTCCCATTGACACTAATATGTCCCTTCTCAGCAGTAAGTACTGCAGGGCCAGCCACCTGTATGATGTATGAACATCCTCATCAGAGGGCAGTTAGTTAGGAGAAGAACCTGCTGTACTTTTGGAACCTGGGATCAGAGAAAGAAGCAGTGCTGAGAAATATGCACAAATAGAGGAGATGCTGTTTTTTTGCAGGCACTAGCTGTACACTGGCCCCCATGAGGGTTGGGAGAGGCCAAATGAGCTGAGATGGCCATTAAATGATGCTGAGTTCTTGCCAGTCTGTTATGCACTGCAGATGTTACCATTTAGTAGTGACTGAAGAAATTTCAGTCATTTTAATCCCATCCTTCTATTCTGTTTGCAGCTTATTTTATTGCTATATTGTCCCATAAATAACACCGAGGGCTTCATCCTGCAACACTTTCCTGGGCTATTGTTAATGACTATGAGTTGTCCTGTTGAGAGGGTTGGAATTTTGTGCATGCATAAAGATTACACACGTGGATCAGCCTTACAGGACTCGAAATAATCCCAGCAGAAAGAAAAAAAACCTCAGCTCATTGGTACTGCCAGCAGAAGTTTACTGAGGTCCCATAATGTGCACAAAGACTCCATGATGACCCGTGCTGTGGGTTTTCCTCACATACTGCCTTTTGGAAATTCATGTAAGTGACCTCTTTTTTTTGTTTCTTCTCTCTCCACCAAGCTGTGAGGAGCGCTGTCCCCCCGGCAGTCACGGGGCTCAGTGTGAGTTGCGCTGCCCTTGCCAGAACGGAGGAGTCTGCCACCACATCACTGGAGAGTGCTCCTGTCCTCCTGGATGGACGGTGTGTAGCTGGGGCATCCTCATCCTCATTAAGGGGTTGGACTGGGAAGTTAATTGCTCACTGTCTCAGCAGACACCTTCCTTGTGTTTTGGGGATGTGTATATTTTTTGGCTGCTTCTTGTCACGAGGCTCTCACGGTTCTGAAACTGGGCCCATCTTTGTTATGTGTGCATGGCACTCACCCAGCCAGACCACTGGTCTGCAACAGGTAGCTACCATCATAGAGTTAAACAAGCAACAGTAAACCAAGCAGTGATTGCTCATTACACCCCCGTGCTGGGAGAAAAGTGAAAAAATTGTCTCTGAATTACAATTTCTTGGAATCTTCCCTGAACCCTTTGGCACTGCCTTTGCATGGCACAGAAAGCTCAGAAACTGAAGTAAGAATATGGTACTTCACCTGCAAGCAATGTTCAATAAATGTTCAAAGTAAATGTTCTTTCCTAAAGAGTACTGGAGCTACAGGAGAAAGGAAACAGTTGTAATATTTTTGAGGCCTATCAATCCATTCTGGCACTACCCGTAAAAGGTGATAAAGTGATTAAAATAAAAATATTATTTTTAGGGTATTGTTTTTAGGGTATTTTTTTCACTTCCCCTTCTGCATGCAAACATTTCTGAGGATTTGAGTTGCTTTGCTGTAGTCTTCCTCACCTGATTTTTTCAGGAGAAAAATATCACAATAGAGCAGGAGGTTTTTAGAGGTCTTTTCAGGATGCAGCATAGTCCCTAAGGAAGAACCACAGCACTGGGCCTACACAACATCTCTGGTCATATATTCTGGCCTACTTCTCTCCTCCTTACATTTTGGTGTTTTGTCTCTGTATTTTTAGTCGCCCAGAGAGACTTTCTTGAAAACTATGTTGCAGGCTGCTCTGTCCCCAGAGAAACCTTGGAGTTAACAATTGATGTTTGAAACTGAAAATGGAAGAGAGAGATCAAGTATTCCAGGGAAAGAAACTGAAATTATAAGTAAAAGCATTCAGCTTGTAAATGTTGAGATTTTAAGTATAAAGTGTCTCTCCAGGGTTTTAATGAAAAGCTGGTAATTCCATACATAGGGAGAGGAAAAAAATATTTTTTCATTCTGTGTTTTTGACTCTTGTTGGTTGGAGTGGTTTGGGAAGTGAGACATGAGTGGGCTGTAAATGAGCAAGTGAGATGGGCTAGCTAGACATCATTCATTTTATTTCACACCATGGACAGTCTCTTTTTGACATCAGGAATTTTACTTTCTGATTTCAAGGCTTGAGACTGCACACATATATTGAATGTACCATCATGTTGGAAGGAAAGAATTCTCCCTGGATTTATACAAGTGCAAATCCACTTGGATTTTACTGCTGCTGGATGAACTGAGACTTTTATCCTGTCCTAGAGTAGGCTTATTAACAGCAGCTCAGCTCCCTCGGGGTCTTGTTTGCCTGTGGGATGTGCAAGAGGAGGCAACAAGTTGAACAGGAGGAAATTCTAGGGTTCTTAGTTTTTTCCTTGAATCTGTCATCTTCAAAGCCTGGTACTTTTATTACTTGTAATATTTCTTTCGTCCTGCCTCCTCCCACCCAGTGCAGACTCTCCTAGAACCACAGTAATTTCTATGAACTGTGTCCCATGAGGTTTTACTGTCCCGTGGGTTTTTCACCAAGAGGTTGATGGCTGCCAGCATGCATTGTTGAACTAGTCAACAAAATGTGGCTTCCAGCTTACTATGATGTTTGGTTTGCACTTCTGCATCTTTGTGGCTGTGGGAGTTATTGGGTGGCTGCTTTAGGGCCTCATTAACAATTTACAGGTTTAATTCTACACATCTTTCTCATTTGCAGAATTCAGTTCTCCAAATGCTCCCAGGAAGTGGGGAGAGAAGTTAGATTTAACTTTTACAGTGCTTCTCAGAAACACTTTTGAAGGACTAGATCTCAATGTACAGGAAGGCAGCAATCTTTCCTTGCAAGGCAGAATGTTTGTGACTGGCAACACACCCTCTTTGGTCTGGATCCCACTCCCAACTTTCTGCATCATAGTGCCCTGTTAATAATACAGCACATTCTGCAAACCACTTCTCATTGCCTCTGGGCTTTCTGAAGCAACTACAATTTCTATTTTTGTCTTATTTTTCTTTCTGTTGAGGATTTTAAATGTGGGAGCTTGTGACGAAACGGAGGAGAAAAAAATCCTTTCAATACTACAAAATGGTAATAAAATAGCAAGGATTGTCAAAAGCAGAAGCTGATGAGATCAAGGTCTTAAAAAAGGTGCTGATGGGGTGAACTTTGCTGATTAGATGTAAAAGCAGCAGAAAATGTTGGTCTGACATTTGATCCTCCAGAGAGGGATGTTTTGGATTCCCTTAGTACATGTTAATGGAAAAAGTATGCCTGAAGATTCTCTTGGCTCTGGGGGGATGCATCACAGAGTATTGCTTTCTCATCATTTGTTGATAGAAATCCTGTTCCTTTTGAAGCGTGAAGAGAGAAAGTATTTATTATCAAGATAAATGGATACTTACATTTTCTGATATATAGTGTTGTGCATTACTCAAGTCCAGAGACACCAGTTTTTTAACACTGTAATCTGAATGTTCTTGAACTGAGGCCAACCTGTTTATTGCACAGCCAAGGAGCCACCTATCACTGGTTAGGAAAGGCTTTTGAGCTATCTGTTTTATGATTACACTGAAGAGCAGCCCCTCCACTTTGGGGCTGTTGATATTGCTAAACTTCCCAAACTGTTGAGTGAGAACCCCGGGGAGGGAAAGCAGCCATTATGTTCCTGGTTTATGTTTTCTGTAAGTTTTGTCTAATATGGGCTTTGTTCAAAACTCAGAGCCCTTGGGACTTGGTTAGGGAAATAAGACTTCTGAAGGATTAAACCAAACAATACTAGGGACAGAAAAACACCTTTTCCATCAAACACTGTGCCTGGCACAGGCAGCAGCAGCACTTGCTACAGTTGCCAAACATTTTCCATTATAGGACCCCATCTTCAGATCCCAGCACTGCCAGACTCATTTTGGCTGAAGTTACTCAGCTGGATGCCAGCCTCAGATTTTCTGTTTGCTCACAAAGAAAAGAAAAAAAAACCCAAAGCATACTCATACAACTTCTAAGAAAGTCTAGGGAAATCCTGGTAAGGTCTTGACACTTGACAGGGGACATTTTGTGATGCTTAGGGGAAAACTACCTAGCTTGGAAGATAAATTCTCCAAAGACACGCAGCCCTTGGTAAGGATTCTCTGCCTTGGGGTTAGGCAGCTGTAACTAGGCTTGCCCATCAGTGCCAGAGCACACAACCAAGAATGTCTGTCTGTCTTTTCCTCACTTTCAGGGGTGATTAAACAGGTTGTTTTAAGAAAACTCAGACATGGAAATTAGGGGCCAAATGAGGGAGAGGGCTGAAAGGGTGTCTGCAGTAAAGTGTTTTGGGTGGACTGGAATAAAGAGGCAGGAAAGCAGAGGGCTGGAAACACAAAAGGGGGTAAGAATGTAGCTTCTAAGATGTGGATCAGGGCAGGTCAGGGACTGAGGTTTGTCTCCAGGGTTGGGGATAAGGAGCTGGGAGGGTATTGGAGGATTCCTCTACCCAGTGTCCAGGGATTAGGCAGATTTTCCTTTGCAAATCACTTCTGGCCAAAAGGCAGCTGTGCTGCTGGTGGGGAGAGTCAGGTTGCTTCTTTGTCATCACCAGTGGCTTTCTGCAACTGTCTCATCCTCTTGTTCCCCTCCTGCTTCCTCCATGGCTTGGACAAAGAACTGGCCAGTGCCATTCTGGGCTACTTGAAGAGCATGGGGGCTGGATGAGGGTAGAGGGAATGGAAGAGGTAGCAGAGAACTTCTCCAGCATTTTGTTTCAGTCTTCTAGGGATGAATGGAGCTGTCTGACCAGAGAGCATCATAGACTATCACAGATAGCAGAACTTCATCCTCCCTCTGCAGCCTTTCCAACAGTTCTCCTCTTTCTGTATGTTCACTCTATGATGACTTCTCTGACTCCCTGTTTCACAAAAAAAAACCTCTCACCAGCACATGTGCAGCTTTGTAACCTTCTCTGGTTGCCTTTAACCTCTCCCAAGCCTTCCTGCATCTATTCAGGAGGTAATGAATATTCTGTCACTGCAGTTTATGATCCAAAGAAGATAATTATCAGTGCCTAAACAGTGGCAAGAAAAGTCCTTCTGGAGTTAGGACAGACAGGCACTTACTCTGGTAGCAGAATTTTGAGACTGTCCTTAGCCCATCTTCAAAAGAAGAAATATTGCTGCTACATTTAGGTCTAGTTTTAGTAAGATGGACAATAAATATCCAAACTGCACATATAAATTTATTGCATTATGAATGTTGACTGAAATCCTTCTCTTTTTGTAACCTTCCCAGGGGCTGGTGTGTGCACAGCCATGTCCTCCTGGAACATTTGGAATTAACTGCAGCCAGGACTGTCCCTGCCACAACGGAGGACAGTGTGATCCTGTGACAGGAAAGTGCATCTGTGCAGCTGGCTATATTGGAGACAGGTAAAAATAAAACCCCAAAGTCTTTAGTTTGAACTATGATTTGACAATATTTATATTCCTTCCAGGACAACCTTACTCTCTGAAAAATGGTATTGTTTTTCTATCGCTCCAATTAGGTTCATCCTTCCGAAGCAGCACGAGCATTATAAATGTGGCAATGTTATTACTTTTATTGGCAGTGCTCTCCATTTACAGGGTTTTTTTTAATATAACTTTCAAAATTTAATGGATTAAATTTAATTTAGATATTTACAGTGATAAATTTAATAGAGAGCATTACGTGTTTACAAGATATGTAAATGAATTATATTTATACAAATTAATATCCTCAGGAGTAAGCAATGCGGTGGTTTAGTGTTTCCCTCAGCCCTTCTCTGCTGCTGCAGCACTGATCCATCTCAGACACCAACAAAAGGTGATAAATCCTCAAAATTTATGAACGAGAGCCTGCACCCATAAATCCATCAGAGATGATGATATTGTTGTACAAGGGTGTCATGGGTGCATGGATTCAGCAAAATGACTACACAGCAAAGTCAGGGCAGGATTGTAAAGTGTGTTGGCTCAGGCAGTCCTGCCAGCAGGGCTCACCATGGTGGGGAGGCTGCAGCTGAACAAGCTTTCCTTGGCAGTTTTCAGGAGGGGTGGGACTCTGTCACCAGGGTTTCCAGAGACCTTGGGCACCACTCCGAAGTGTAAGCTCTGCTAAAGCCCTTTCTCCAGCAGCTTCCCTTTTTTTATTAGCTAGAACAAGCTACTATCAGTGTACTGACATGTGCTATAATTATACTTTTATGCAGCAAAGCTCATTGGAATTTCTCATTTCTTGCTTCATTGTACACTCAGTGATCTTTTATAGCACTCAACAGACCGACCTCCAGCACTGGGCTGGGGCTCAGAAGTCCATGCTGTTTGCCATTAAATGTGGAAGTTCCTTGGTTCTGTTTTATCACCAGCAGTAGTTGGAGGGAGCTCTGAAGATCATGTCAGGATCTGCATGTGGCTGAATATGGTAGAAATGCTAATTATTTCAAATCAATTTAGTGGAGAAGACATCAGATTTCAGCTGTAGCTACCATGTAATTACTGTTGCTAAACAAAGCTTTCTCCTCTCCTGTGGATTAACAGTTTTACTATAGGAAGCACCTGTGCAGCCTGTTCTGCCTGCTGACAAAAGCAGAGATTTTTGCTACTGATTCCCCTAGAGAGGGGCAGGAGAAGGCAGCTCAAAACCTGCACTATAGGGCAGACCTGGCAAGAGTTCACAGGAACTGTCCTTGAAAAAAGTGGAGTGTGGGCTGTTCAGATTTGTACTTGGAGAAACGTGAGAGATTTGGACTCTAGAGAGGGATATGACTGGGGAAGACAGAGGCAGGGAGGAAGAAACTTAAGTATGGAAGCTGGAAGAAGTGGAAGAGAATCCAAGGGAAGGTCTCACTGTGGACCTGCACCCAGGCAAAACCCTGAGGGTTGGATCACCTGCCCTGTTCTGGAACAGGGGAGTAAAAGGTGGAGACCAAAAGGAGAGTTAGAGGAGCAGGAGAAAGTTAGGGACATGGGCAGATCAGAAAGCTTTTCTAGCAGCCTAGAGATCCCCACATTTCAAATGGATTCTCAGACAGTTAAAACATATTTATCTATCAGCTTTTAATCAGCCTTCAGTAAGGGAAATGAAACTTGGGGCCCATTATGTTCAGTTGGAGCCTGGCCTCTCTCAGGCTGTGGCAGCACGGTGCCTGCACTGGGAATAGGCTCACCTTGTTGCTACCTACAGGGGGCTAATGGTAGGCTGCCCATTGATTTCAGGGAGGGCACAAGGCACAAGGTCTTTAAAAAGTCTAAATTGCTGTCCTTGGTTATGTGCTTACACAGCTTGGACAATGGGACAGATTAGTCAGCACCATTTTAGCTTGAAGTCTGTTTTACTTTCTGGATCTCATGCAACTGTTTCAGTGTAACTGCAAGTACAGCAGGAGGATGCTGCTGCCTAACAAAACAGTGTTTTCCTTAAATTTTTACAAGGCACTGAAAAAATTGTAATAGCAACACATATTGTGAATAACAACAATAAAAACTAAACTCACTCTATCTACTATCATCCTTTTTAATTGTCAGTAAGTGCTATATAATCCTACATATAATTGTCTTGTGCAGGAGATAATAACATAGAGTAATATAAATATTTGTGCAGATGAAATGGTCATAAAGGTCCATGTAAGTGTAATTGCTACACTTTGTTCCCTGCCTATTTTCCAGGAACTTGCAATGCACTAAATACCTAGGAAGGTGGCAAGCACTGTTAATAACTCCAGGCAGCTTTGTGCTCTGCTAAAATGACTGGATGTGTCGTGTAAATGTCTGTTTTGCAAACTGGAAAGGAATAATAGCAGAAACACAGTTAGTAACAGAGGATGGGCTGTCTGAGAATTCATTGGCTGACAGGAAAATGAACATACTGTTTTAGCTTTGTTTTCCATATTGCCATTAAACTTAAACATTGAATCTCAACAGAATAAATACCACATCTGTTATAAGAAAATGAGCAGGCTTACTGTCTTGTGGTGTTTGTACCTGTATCTTTTATCAACAGAATGACTATCTCCAGGCTACTGTGCTTTGGATGTCTTTTAATATTTGCCTGTGCTACATAAATGTATTCACTCTTTCAAAATAAACAGACAAACAGAAAAGCCTAAAAAAAAACTTTACAGCATTATTGCAGGAAAAAAAAATATCTGGAAAAAATGTAGGTGTCTGTACTAAGTTCATCTGTTAAGCAGCCTGTCTCATGTTCAATATTTTGTGAAATTGCTTCCATTAATTCTACAGGTGACAGCCATATTATCCTATCCCAACCCAAATAATTATAGTACATATTAAAGTTCAGTGGATATTATAATACGAATCTCCCCAGATAGGCAGAAAGCAATGTAAATTAAACAAGAAACACAACTAGGGCTTAGCAGCTCATTTTGTAATTTAATTGAACAATGTATCTGGTTGTTAACGCTGCTATGGACACATTAGATTGATATGTTGCAAAGGAAAGATGTTTAAGTAGAAAGCTAATTCCTGCTGTGATTATTCTTATGTTCCAGAGGAGTCATTATTAGTATTCTTTGTATAAAATTCATTAGCGGTAGCTGCTTGATCTCCAAATAAATAAGTTGGTTAAATTGTTAGTAGAAAAAGGCTAATTATGTAAATGGATTGGGTCGTCAATATTTCATTTCCAGATGCTTTTCTCCCTGCTAGGTAATGCTTCATCTTCTATAAATATAGAAAGATATAGTGCACTATTGACTAACTATTCATCTCATTGAGTACAGTGCTCTCCTGCTCACTAGTGGAGCTGTGCACCACAACAGAGACAGAAGGCATCTTAATCTGTTCTTCATTGCATTTCATTTGCTCTAAGTGTTCCAGCCATAATGTTACCCATTCTTTCCTGCTTATTTCCTTTGCAGCTGAACCACCCTGAGAGCAGCAGGGCTAGCAGCCAGTGCTGCTGGTGGGTCTCTGGGCTCCTTTTCATCCTGTTTGCCAAAACTCCTATGTTGGGGTCTCATATGAACTCCAGAACTTGGATTGTGTAGCTAGAAACTGTGTTGATGCTCACTGCTGCTAAATAACTGGCCAGGCCTTTTCCTTTGTTTAATTATTTTTAGTAAGGCATGATAATCTGAAGCTGCAAAAGTGATGCTCTTATATACTGACTGTGTTCATCTCAGTTTTGCCTGGCTTGCATCAGACATTAATCTTTTATTACTGATCATTATACTAAATTCTTACCTGCCAGCTGTGAAATGACCTGCAGAAAGACATTTAACAATTGCCTCTATCCACTGAGTGTACAGTGTACACTCTAATCAATGCTCAGGATTAAATTAATGCTGATAGGCAATTTCCAATATCTGGCATTCATGTGATAAGGGAATTGGGCTTTTCTGGGCTTCTTTTTTTTTTTTTTTTATTTTTTATTAACTGAAAATGGCCTATCTGTATTTCACAGTGGATCATGTAAACTGTAGTACTGACTCATTGCAGAATTCTGAAACCACTGAATTGTGTCAGGCACAAAATCAGTTGCTTTCTTTAGGACCTTAGCTGAGCTTTTCAAAGGAGAAAATATTATGAACACTTCAACTAGTTGCATAGGGCAATGAAACAGACTTTTTGGCAGATTTCATAATGTATCCAGTAAGGGAATATTTTAAGCAGTGCATGGAAGGTGCAATTTAAAACAATTTGTGTATAGTGTTTGCAGGTTCCATTTTTTATGTGTATTGAATATTAAAAACGTTGGCAGTTTCTGAGAAGATACTACACTAAAGAGCATGAAAGTGATTTGTCTTGAGATTTTGTGCTAACCATCCCTGGAGTGAGAGATGGGAAGGAAGTTTGAGCTTTAATTACTGAGAACCCACACTAAAGACAAAGGAGTGTATTTTCTCCAATTTGGTATAAAGCTGGTACAGTGACAGCATTGAGGGGAAATAAAACTATATATTACTGGAGAACACTTGACTCAATATTGTTTCATAGACCATGTTTCCTTTCAAGTCTCATTATCACTAGGAGGACCATATGCTTTTAAAAGTGTGCAGTCCTTCTGTAATAAAGGGAAGGCAAACAGGTGAAGTTGGTTTTTTCATAAAGTATTGTATTCTATATCAGTTTCTTCTGATTGATGAATGGAATTGTCAAGGTCCAGGAAACAAGAACACATTTCCTTAACTAAGATAATATTAACTAATGCAAATTTTGCAGGATATAATTGGACAGAGATTAATGCACTTCCAGTTAGCAGCAATTTACATGCTCAAGGCATCACATTACTCCAATGATATCATCAGTTCACAGTATATTACTTAAATAAATGAGCAATGATTTTGTACTTGATTCATTAACAAAAACATTCCTGTGTAAAAGTCATAAGCAGACTAGACTTTAGCATTTGATTGGATCCTGTCTTGCATATTTCATTACAGGTGCCAAGAAGAGTGTCCTATAGGGACATATGGCTTTCAGTGCACACAAAGATGTGACTGCCAGAATGGTGCAAAGTGTTATCATGTAAATGGAGCTTGTATGTGTGATCCTGGATTTAAAGGGATTTATTGCCAAGAAAGAATGTGCCCAGAAGGGTTTTATGGCCTCAAATGCAACAAGAGATGTCCTTGCAATATCACCAACACTCTCAGGTATGTACATCATATTATATGTACTAGTGCAGGGACTGGGCAAATAAAGCACTGGGGGAAAATTCCATCAACTGCACCTACTCCCTTTTTCTCTGTAGCTGTAATTAAGAACACAAACAGTTCCTCTGGAATGCAGTCTTTGATTTAAATCACCTCAGGTTTGGCAACATAGCCTCTGTCCAACTAGCATGTACCTGTTCAAACAGCTCTGCTAAAATCTGAAACAATCCTACATGGCCTTATCCTTATAGCTGCAGTCTTTTAGGCAAAAGAATTATTATATGATGCTCATAGATATGCATAATAACTCACTGAAGTTTAAAAATACAGATATGTTTACTTAAATTCATCATTTTGTCTCCTTTCATGACATGGGTTTTTTTTAGATCTACAGACAACAAAGGGACTTTCAAAATGAAACCTAATTTGCTTCAGTTTATGTGGCATGGCAAATTACCTTGTTGAAACACTTGAGGCAGATGTATAAATAGACTGAAATCAATATCCCCAAGTCAATCTTTGGAACTGTAACAAAGCCAACATTGTCAGAATAGACATCTCTTCTTTTCTTATGTGTGCCTATTTTTGCTCATCTTTCAGTATATGTATGTGTGAAATATTCAGGAAAATAAATAACAGGGAAACATCTAATTGGAATAAGCCTCACTGAAAAGGTCAGGTTTCAATGGTTTGCCTCCTTTTGGTTTTTTTAGGATCTGATTCTTGAGGTACTCATTAATAACTAGAGCCATAAGCAGACTGGAGCACCTAACATGGAATAGGTTGAAATTACTTTCTTCTTGCAGGCTTGTGTAAATTTTCCAAAACCTGAAAAAAAGGGAATAATTTGAGACTCTTCACTATTATCCTTTTGTAACTCCTTGCTGTGATTACTGACTGCCAGAACTGCTGTTTGGAGCTTCCTCACTCCCTTACATACAGGAAAGGAAGCCTGGGCACTGAAAACTCCCTGGCCTCAGCTATTCCACTGGACTAGGATGCCCACCTTTCCTTACCATGCCTGCAAGGTGCTGAGCCCCTCTGCTCCCACTTGAGTTCTTCCTTTTTCTGTCCATTTCTCTTGAACATTCCTAGACAATTCAGGATTATGTGGGCTTCAGAAGGAGGTGGGGATAATTCATGCCCAAGTAAATATGCCCTCTATACAAACATTCTTTGATTTCAAACCAGAGAGGTAGGGACCTGACTGTCTTGCTGATGATGACAAACCTGCCTTGCAGTTTGCTAAAATATAACCACCCTCCTCACTTATGTATGCAAGCAATACCACCTAATTTATGCACACATACACACACACACACAAACACTTCAGGCAAATCTTTTTGTGTGCTTGAGATAGGCTTTATTTGTCTCAGTGCTGGAAGTAAATAAGTGATCTTTCTTGTGAATTCAAGTTCAATTCTGACTGGTGAGGTTTTGCTTAACTGAAAGTCGGAGCTCATGATGGATTATTTAAAAGCCTTGTAATTCTGATGCTACAAGTCCTCTACAGAAAGATAACTCCAGCTCTGCTGGGCTTGACAGTAAGGATCCAAAGTGTCTGACACCTTAAAGGTAGCTCTGTACAACAGGCTTCAATAATTTCTGATTGGTTTAGGTATCACAGAATTGTTGCAAAAATAAAATCCCTAAGGCTGAGCATTATAAACAAAAAGGTTAATGCTGAGCTGTACTGAGGATAAGGGATGATATGAGAGTTACTGCAGGGTGGTTTAAGGTATAAATTCCTGCATGTCACACTGCTCTGCAGTACCTGACAGTGGGCACAACTTGAACCTGCCATAAATACAAGGTAAACTGCCCCTCAGTGAAAGCTGTTCTTCATGGGTGTGAAAGGGTGGGAGTATGGCCTTGGACAGGAGGTGAGGCAGTGTCTTTACCCCCTCCCCTAGCCCATAGAAATCTGGTCATGTGCCTGTTTTCCCACTAAGGGCAGGGAAATAGAAGGCCATGGGCAATGCTGAGCTTGGTTGCTGTTTCTCAGCAAACTTCTCAGTTTATTAAGAGTCTTTAAAGTGGGGGAAGGTTATGAATTGGAGGGTGCAAGAGCTCATTCTAGATTACTCAAAGGGACTACCTGGGAGGTGCTCTGGGGGACTGCCAGGAGATCCTTCCTGAAAGAGCAAACTAGCACCATCCACCTGTGAAGCAACCTGAGGTCTCAAGTTTGAGAGAGCTAAGAAAGGTGGAAGATCGAATCCTTTCACAGCTTTTTTCTGGGAATGTGGTTGTTCTTACACACCATGTACCTGACCTGTGCCTGCTTGCTGTCTGACAAATACATTTTATGCCTTCCTTCCCATCTCTGCTCCATCAGCTTCACTTGCAGCATTCTCTGCTAAGATGGTATCTCCATTTCCTTAATAAATGAGTCTAGTCTTTCCATTGATAAAATCTCCCTTTTCCTACATCTTATCACTGCTGTTAGGGAACAAAGAGATATCAGCAAGCTGTGGATCTCTAAGTGTGTTTCATTCATCCATGGTATTTCAGCTTTTCGCTTTTCAATGAGGTCCTCAGAGTGCTGTCAATTCCTGAGCTGATGGCAAATGACCTCCAGAGGCACTCCATAGTCTGAACAAAGCTTTTCACAGATTATCTCACCAGTCCCATACAACATACATCTCTTCCCACCTACCTCCTCCCATTCCTCTCCTGAATTTTTATTGTTACTGGGACTGAGGTCTTCCAAAGTGATTAATTTACTGACAGCCACCCATTTTTCCCCAGGAGGAGTTCAAACTGTTGGCTATTTCTTGTAGTATCAAAGTGTGTTGGTTAATTATATGAAAATTTGAAAGAAGGTGAGGGAAGCTTGCATATTTCTGTGAGTGGTTTTGACTCAGTTGATCTGGTTATGTAAGAGCTGCCTGGTATGGAAAGTTCTGGAGGCTTTGAGGAGCAGGTTGGGGAGGAACATTAAGAAATACACAATCAGCTTTTCTATTTTCATAGAACTATCTATTTTAATGTCTAAAGAGACCAGCACAGTCATCTAGTCTAACCTTCTGCATAGTAATGGCTGAAGAACATCATCCAATCATTTCTGCATCAAAGCACACTGAAAGGCACTTTGTACAGGAATTTTGAACAGCCCCAGAACTAGGTATTAAGAATGTGCTGGTGATTTGGACTGTTCTTCCCAGGGAAAGATACACCTGTAAAAAAAAAACAAAAAAGTAGAGTCTACTGAAGTCAGAAAGGTATCATCCTGACAGCACTGAGGGGAAAAAATAGCTGGAATAGTCTCAGCAACCCTCCTTTCCTGAGCACTGGTGTGGTGTCAGCCACAGACCTTTAGTAATGTCTTTCCCAGGTCAGAGACATCAGAAGGAGGACATGGAGACCTCTTAAACCTTGATGCTTTCCTACTGTGACAAAGACTCTAATTGTTGCCTCAACACTGAAGTTTGGAAGGACCAAACTTCACAGACCTTACATGAAATTTTGCCTTGGCCTAAAAATCAGTAATGCCCTTGAATGAGGATGGCTTTGAGGACGTGCTAGACTGAAGTGGTGGCCTTACAGTCTCATTGTGACTATTTCTTGTAAAGCAAGAAGGCATTTTAGTAAGAGAGACTGAATGTAGTATGGCCACCAAAAGCCAGAAAGTAATGTTAAGTAAAGATTAGGGCTGTTGTTCATTAGCATGAGATGACTGTGCTAGTGTGTAAACAGGAAGGCAGGAAATTCACTGGGAAGAAGTTTTGGCTGAAAGATGTGTGCAGAACAAATTCAGAATTTGGAACAGATTGTGCTGTCTAAAGGCATTTATTTTCTCAATTTCTCTTAAAGTAAAATTACCTGGTTTCTTCAGATTTGCTGCAAATTAGATGTTTAAAAAATGCAAAGGTCAAAATTGGTTTTCTGTTATTCAGTTCAAGGAGTACATTATAAAAAATTAAATCTTTTATTGCTGTAAATATAGTTCAGATGCCAGGGAACGTACAGCAGCTTCCAAACTGCAGCAAGAGCCATGGAGCAATTTCTTTCTCATACTATATTGTGCTGTGTGGACAGCTTCCAGTTTCCACCTCTACTCAGCCTAGTGCCAGAGAAACACTTGGCTGCTTGCTTTCACTCTAGGTTTTCTACACTGCTTCTTCTTGTTACACTAGAGATTTGAAGAAATAGAAGTTGTTAAGATTCCATGCAAAATACTAATGTATAACACTGCCAAACTTTTCCAAGAGTATAAGGCTTCCTTCCTGCTTGCAGCAAGTAGTTGGAAAGCAGGTGCTAGTGGGTTTGCCTCCTGGGATCCTTTTGGAGGCCTCATGTTCTCTTATCCATCCATTCAGTGATCCTTCTCTGGAGAAATTGGGTTTGTTTCTTAATTTCTACCTATTGGCAGCATGGAGAAGTGTCTTACAAACACTGCACCCCATGCTGGCAAAGTGTTACATGGACTCATGACCTTGAAGAGTACATTCAGAAGAAAAAGGGAAGAATTATGCAAGAAATCCCCTCTGCTGTCTGTATTTCTTGTTCTTTGCCTTAACACATTTTCCATTAAGTGACTCAAACTTCTCAGCTTAAATGCAACTTGAGTTTTGTTCACAGGATGGGCTGGATGCATGGATAGGTGGTGGGGTGACAGGTGAGTTTCCTGGCTGTAGTTATCTACATACCTAGCTGTGTCTAGGTACATAGTTTAAACAGAATTAAATTTTATAGAATACCAATATAAAGAGGAAAGCATTCTTTACTCACACATATGTGCATATATGCATCATTTTTACATCATGAGCTGCAAGATATTTAGTATGTAACTCTGATGACTTTTAAGTACTGGACTGGTTCATACATGTCACCATAGAAAAAAATTAATAGGAAAAATTTAGTCCTATTCAGTGATATCAGCTTAAAATGATTTCCAAAGGAAGAAAGGCATCATTTTACAGATGGTACAGATGAAGTACAGAAAGTGTGAGTAACATGGCCAAGATTCATTGGCAGGACTGGGAGGAGAACATCTGTCTTGTGAATGTTGGTTAAGTATCTAAATTGCAGCCATCTCTGGGTTAACACTGCATCAGAGCACCTGAATTGTCAAACAAGTGCTTGTGACTCAGGGCATTGCATTCTCTGTAGCTGAGACAAGTCTCCTGTGTTCCCTGCCCAGACACAGCCCATCAGCTCATTTCAGACCTACCTATGCAGGTCTGAGGTCCTTGTGCTTGTTCCATTACTATAACATTATGGTGTGTGATAAAGTTTGGGTTGTAAAAGCTTTGGTGAGATTTATCCTGCTGCTGTCCAGGAGAGGTTTCCCTTCCCCTGCTTTATTAGTCTATTCACCAACTGCTGCTACCCACCCAGGACTATTGGTATGGGTATCCTAACTCAGGAATTTAATGTGAAGGATTTTTCTTAATCCTACACACCAAGACAGCAAAAGATAAGTACTTCAAAGCACTGGAGAAGGACTACAAGTTCTTGGTGTAGGAGAAAACCAAAACTCTGACATGCTCAGGCTGATAATAAAATAGTTCTTGCTTCAGATTATATGGATGCAGGGACCCAAACATCTGCACTGGGCTTTTCCTAGTTCATAGACTCATGGAACAGTGGGAAAAGGCATTAAGGAGGCAGAATATGGTCTTAACCTTCTACTGGACCTTGTTTTGGAGTCCAAGCCCTTGTCTCCCACATACAGTTCTTGCAAGGCCTGTTTGGTTCTTGCTTCTTTTAGTGCAGGTTAGAAATTTTTAGTCCTTAATATATAGCCTGCATCTCATGCAAAGAAGCTGTCCATTTTGATGAAGGAGACTACCTTTGAGTAGTAATTTTTACTGAGTAGAGTATTTTCTATTGAATTGTCATAGGCTGATTCAAACTACCATGATCTATATTTTTTTGAAAGATTTAATTTAGCCAACAGATGCAGTTCTCATGGAACCATATGATATGTGCAGTAGTAGTGAAAACAGAAACAAAAAATCATCTTTAAAATATATCTGTAATGTTTAGCTTTCTGCTCCTATTAGGTAATGATTAATAGACACAGAGGGGGGAAAAATGAGCTTTTATTATTTTCAGCTGACTGTTAAGAGATGTTTCATGAACAGAGATAATTTCAGGGGCTGCTTTGTCAGAAGAATTTCATGGATGGTCGTTTGTTAAGCTGATGAATTATTTTAATTAGACAGTAAAACAATATTTGTGATGAAACATATGACACTCACAAAATCTGATGATTCTTTGTCACAACCATTTGTGACTGACCTCTCCTACCAGAAACTGACAGAAACATTCTTGGGAATTACATTTTATGAGGTTACCTTGAAAATTACCATACATGATATTAATTTTCTAGGTGTAAAGAAACCCATTCAGTTATGTCTGCAGTATTACAGTATAGCAATAAATAATAATAAAGAAAATAAATGGCTTATATGATGCAAGAAGACCCCCAAACAGGAGACAGGGAGGTGTCCTGTATATGTAGGGTGCATGTCTCCCTATAGGGAGGTGTCACCTTGCAGAACCCTATTCTTTCCTGTTCTGATAATAATACATAAAATCTGATTTGTAGCAATATCATTTCTGATCTTTCTCATGGAGGGCTGGACAGTGCTGTTATGGCAGTGTTATGGTGTAGAGGTCCCCAGAACAGACTGAGCTCTCTTACACTCCCAGCTGACCTCAGACAACACAGGGTCCTTTTCAAAGAATCAGATTCCCTCTCCAGCCCCTGCTCTCTCTTTTGAGGACCATATCTCCCCAAACTGGAATTTCTCCGTGCTCTCCTTTCCCATCCCCCAGAAAATCTCTTTAAGCCAGAACTGAACACATCTCCAGCCTTCCCTCCTTCCCTAGCCTCCAGGCACAGTTTCAGAGTGGCTCTCCTACTGTGGGAGGTCAGTGCCCCAAGGAAACCAAGGAGATGCTCTTTCTGTTTGTAGAAGAGAAAACTGAGACTAAAGGTAAATTCTTTCACAGCAGAAGGAACAAAGGGGTAAGTCTTCCACCTACCAGATGCAGAAGGACCAGGCATCATCCAGACTTTGGGGCTTGAGTCTCCTTTCTGCTTTTCTTTCTGTGTGCTCTCACAGCAGAGTGGATTGTCTGAATAGAAATGAGAGCCAGAGGATTAATGTTGGGCAGCAATGCTCATTATTCAGCATAAAGGAACTTGACTCATTTCCCTGCTATTTAGTCCCAGGGCTCCTGTTGACTTTTGCACCAAATAAATCCCAAGGCTTCAGGTAGTGATCAGTTCTGTTCACTGGGGATGAATACTCCTGCAAAAAGCACTTTTTTTCCAAGGAAATTTTTCCCTTGCAGAACATTTTTCTTTGAGAGGTGAAAGTGAGAGATGACACTCACTTTTAAGACATAGGGTAATATAGGATGGAATGGAATAGGGTAGAATAATTTGTGCAACAGGACTAATGTTTATCTTCCCAACACTCATGATTGCATTCCTCCATCCACTGGGATTTCTCCTAACCCTGGTCATATTTAACAGTGTATTACAGCCACACAGTATGACACATGTAGCATACAACAGGATGGATTACTGGGGTTGTGGTTAATGTCAGTAAACCACGTCCCACTGATTTGAGAATGGAAAAACATAAACTTCAGAGGTGTAAATTTACCAGTGCTGTGGCAGTGGTGTGCCAGGGAGCACCATATTCCCTGTTCCCTCCCTAAGTTATCTGGCTGCTTATATCCACCATCCTAAACAGCTTTCAGGTTTGTTCTGTTCATAGCGTGGCTCTTGCTGGCATCACATGCCAAACATTCTACAGCTGGTTACAGACTGGATTTTTCTTTCATGCCCACATCTCATTAATATCTGTCTGTCTTCATTAGTTGCCATCCATTGTCTGGAGAATGTAGCTGCAAAGTTGGCTGGGCTGGACTCTACTGCAATGAAACCTGTCCCCCTGGATACTACGGTGAAGGCTGCCAGCTGCCCTGCCCTTGCCAGAATGGTGCAGACTGTGACAGCATCACAGGGAAGTGTACCTGTGCACCAGGGTATATGGTGAGTGAGAACCCTGAATAATGGGGAATTTCATTAGATAGCTGCAAATATTAAAGAGGACTTTCACCTGTTTTCATATAACCTTTGCATAACGTGGCCAAATGCATGGAATTTTTCTCTTTTCTGTTCTAAGTCCACCTGATTCTCCTTTGAGCAGTGCCAGCTTATTACTTCTGGTTATTTACTTAACACCAATGTTGCATGTTTATTGCTATAACAAGGATAAAGACATGGTTACCCATCATATATTCTAAGTCAAGACATAATAAAAAAGATGTCAGATTGCTGTCTGCCTGGAAGAGCAGAAAAAGAATTCCCATGGCCTTTCAGCATGTTCCTTGTCAGTCACACTGTGATTTTAATAGATGAAGATCTCTTTTTAAATGTTACAAATGATAGAGCAATTTCTTTTCTAAGCATATATGGCAGGTGTCTTTTACCTGAGCATCAGAAAGAGCTGCAGACATTCTGAGGTAAACAAGCATTACATTTTATAGATGAGATATAAAATGTCTGAAGAAATCAGCCAAGATGAAACAACAAAAATTCAGAATTAATGATTGCCAGGTTGCAGCGGAAAATATTAGGACACAGATCCAGGTGTCCTGCCATTTCTGTGCATAATGGGGCTCTTTCTAGTAAGTTCCCTCCTCATCCATGTATGAAGTACCTCTTTACTTCAGGAGCACACTGTGGAAGAGATCTGCAGGCTATGTTTAAGAAACAACACTTCCTAAAGATAAAAAAATAATTTCAAGAGAGAATTCCACCACAGCTTCATTAACAGTTGTCTTTCTATAATTTGTGTCCTTAATTTCATATTATCTGTCCTCACAATATCAGGTCCTCACAGACCTGTCTCTGTTTTCTGTCCTGTTTAAGCAATTATTAGATATAATCACTAAGTTTACTAGAAATCAAGCTTTGGATTCAAAGACATTCCCAGTATGTTTAGAGCTTCCACTGATGTTTAGCAGCCAGCTAAAATGTTCAGCCTTCTAGATGAGTTTTATTCTAGATGAGTTTTATCCTTACTGTTCTAAGATACAACTCCAAAATGAGATGAATAATTATCTTCCAATAGTAGAGAACATGAGATGTGCTCTTTGACCATGGTGTGCCCCTTTAGATTTGCATTTATGGAACATGGTGGACATGGTACCAGGTTGCTTTGTAAACAGTGGTAGGGGAATGGCATGTTGGATCTGGGCAGCAGAGCAGTCACATCCTACCTGCAGTGCTCACTGCAGTGATGAGGATTTTCTTGAAGGAACATCTGAGTATTCTGCAGGGTGAGATGCTGCTATCATCTGTAGGGAATGGCTGCACAAGATGACACAGTGTGGGAGTTCCACATGGGATCAGTGGGGTGCTAAAGGCTTTTTAGCCTCCTTTCCTTTTAAATTCACACCTGACTTTATGATCACCAGCTGTCATCTCCAGAGCTGTAGAGTTATGGCTTAACAACAGTTCTGTTCTCTGCTTCATGTTAACTTACTCTAAGTGAACCTGCTATGGCAGGGGAGTTGGACTTGATGATCTCCAGATCATCTGGAGACATTCTGTGGTTCTTAACAGCTGAACCTGAAACCTTGAGCTTTAATCTCATTTCCAGGGTTTCTTGAAATTTCAGGTATACATTTCAGCATGGAAGGTCAGAAGCATCTGTGCAAGACAGTAGCATTTAGAGATATAATTAAAAAAAAAGAGGATTTGAGTTTTGACTTCTCACACTGACTGAAAACAAGAATTTGTCTTTATACAAAGGTGACACACAAGTATTAGTATAAAGTAGAGGCAAGAATAAAGGATGCAGTTAGTAATAAATGCAAAATAAAGAGATATCAAGATCCTCTTTCTTATCAGGAATGCTGTTCAAGTTCACAGCACAAAACCATTTTGGGACTCTTTACTGTGCACATTTTTTTAAAAAGCGTAGTTTGTCCAATATATATTGCTTCAGGAGAGTATTATTGCAAGCATGAAGTCTGGGAAGTTCCTATTGCATAGCTTCAAAATAATATTTAATCTCATAATAAAGAGCTTTCTTGCATTGACATTTAAACAGCTTGGTTATTGAGAATAGCTCTGAAATCACTGAAGCATATTTAGGCATTAGTATCATTGCTCTCTCATAATATACTATAATCTCTGGCAATTAGTCCACGAGGGGAAGTAAAGCCTTGAAATTGCTAATTTATTGCCTCTGAAGCATATTTGTCATTCGTATGCATGCCAGATGACTTGAGTTGCAATGGTTCTTTCAAATGCTAGAGAACCCTAGGCTGGAAAGAATACTTGACAGGACCCTTTGCTCCCCAGCTCAGCCCAGCCCTGTCCTGCTGTGCTGCTGGGCTCCTGGCTCCTGCCTCTGGGCAGGGGGAAGGTGTCAGAGCTGCTTCAGGACACAGCCCGCAGGTCACAGGGAGGGAGGATGCTGTGGGGCCAGAACACTCTCAAGGTTTCAACGACAGGCTCCAGGCCAGGCTTTGCCTTCAGATGTGCACGGGTGCCTCTGGCTGGGGCTGGGGGGAGCTTTGCCTGCGGGTAGAGTTTTGCCCTTGAATTCAGCTGCCCTGCGAGCTGCCGGTGACTGCAGGATGTCTCCTCTGGCAGCACTGACAATAGAGTGATGCTGGTACAGAACTGGGCAGAGCTAATTATTCAGAAAGACCATAAATGAATCCCTTTTCCTTTTTCTAGCGTGAGGCTTGGCTAATGTTGCTACAGAGGCAGGAATTTTGCCAGATGAGTGTAAATAATGAAAGGGGGATCAACATCTTACATTTGACAGAAGCGTTTGATCTATGCAGGATCTCACACAGCAGGGCAGGCTGAAGGGTTTCTGAGCAGGAAGGGAAGGAAGAGAATACGATGGGATACAGCTACAGAATCTAACTGCAAAGGCAGAGAGGTTGGACCTACAGGACTTTTTGGGTTACTGGATGCCTAGAAAACATAGTGACCAAGAAATAACAGTCTTCTCCTGACAATGCACTCCTCCAGCCCACTTCTTTTGCACAGATGGCTTGGTTTTTAACTGTGCCCTGCCTCGGCTGTGTCAGGGCAGCTGGGCAGGGTTTCAGGATTGCAGAATGAATCATCTGCAATCGCAGCCAAAACAGGGACATTTTGTTGGGATGCAGAACAAGCCATTAAAAACACAAAGCATCTGGTCACCTTTATTAAACGTATTAAGTGGAAAGGCAGCTATCTCATAGGTTGACAAGTACGTGAGCAGGGCACTTAATTTTTGGAAGCCAAACAGATTCAAGTTTTAAAATAAAAATTTATATTGTAGCTCAGAAACAGTACATTATGTATTAGCTGTTTTATTTCCAAAAATTCAAATGCCAAAGCTAAATATTGGTGAGCTTGCAGTTTTGGATGGAATTTAAAAATATTTTATTTCTCTTTTGGGTTAACATTTTGAGTTAGACTCAACAATCAGGTTTGCACATACCTAACTCAAAAAAAAAAAATTATAGTCTTGTAAATATGCTTACTGGGTACCAGTACAGTTTTTTTGTATGAGGTTCTGATATGACTGTACTTAAACTAGGGGACTGCATAGTTTTAAATGTTTGGGTGTGTGAAGCATGGTGTGTAGCTCTGAGTGATCCACAACTATACCCAGAACATCCTAGTTCTTGGATGAAGCATACAGGACAAAAAAAAATAATATAAAAGGAGTAGAGGTGTTACTCTCCATATGCTCCAGCCATCCAGTCCATGATGCAAGCCTGTTGGAAATCCTATACTTAGTGTATCTCACTTGTGAAAGGAGGACAAAAGTTGTATCAATTTAATAAAGACAATTGTAGGGAATCATCATGATTCGCCTGCCAACAGAGCACTTCTCTGAAACTGATTTTTTAAACATATTTGAGGATGTCCTCTCAGTACTCATGTGATGATTTGCCAGTGATGCTCTTCTGAAAAATAGTTTTGAAAAGCCATTCTACTGCCATCTCATTTGTGACTAGAAGAAATCTGATAAAAACACACAGGGAGTAGACAAATATTGGCCCTTAAAAATATACAAGGAGACTCTTGACTGGTAGAAATTGGATCCTTACTCCCACTTGCAAATAGTTGCTCCTTGCAATAAATTCCTTGGATGCAATTATGGGGGTGGTGAGTTAGTGTGGTTGTACTAACTTGTACCTCCCTGTCCTTCCAAATTCTGCTTTCAGATACTCTCTTACAAACCCACTGAAGTCACTTGTGCAGTAGGGATGTAAAGGAAATCAGGATTTGCCCAGTTCTCTCTTCTTTTGTTTTTGGTTCATTGAATTTTATTCCTGTAATTCAATAAATGTGGTGAAGAAGGCCAGAGGATATGAATTAAATATGACAGGAGACCACAGGAATCCTGACCTTCTGTCTCACAAGGAAATCTTCAAACCAACCCCCTGCACGTACCTATCAGCGTTCCAGCTCCTGAAATCATTATAAATGCTATTGAAACACAACTAAATTCACCTTCCCCTTCGCATAGCTAATTGCAAGTTTCTTGAAAACAGCCTCTGCCCAGGGACTTCATCCTGTGATATGCCTTTGTTTCTTTACAGTTGCTTTGTTTTCTTCCTTTGAAAAATGGATTTAACTTCAAATGCTTCCACTCTGTCTATTGTGGCAAGGAGCTGTGTAGTTAAAACATTTCTCAGCTCCAGACATTCTGAGAAAACTTTAACACTAATCTATGGAGTGTGTGGTCAGCTTTTACTTCAGTGGGCACTTAAGTCTATATTTCACATCTAGATGACACAACTTATATTACTTTAAAGAGTTCATCTATTTATGCTGCAATTTTTTTAAGACCTGTCTTCTTTTATTGAACCCTGCATGTCAGCAAGCAAAGCTAGCACTTCATCACCAAAATGAAAGAATTCATTTTGACATTTTTCTATTCCTTGTCTGTATTGGTAGATCCCATACGAGCCAGTCACAGTTCAGGCAAGTATGGAAACTCTTAAGAGTGGTGACCTCTTGCTTCATAGTTTTTCAGCTTTTGGAATGTCACTTGTATTCCTGAATACAAGATAAATCCCAGTGCTGTGCACCTACAGCTATTTGCATCTTCTGTTGGCATTGCATCAAAATTGCATTTTTAAAATGTAATAAAATAATGCCTTTCAACTGTATCTTTGTGCAACTGTGTATGTGTATGTACCTCTGGCTGAGCTCTGTAGGAATCTGTCCACTTGAAGACTGAAAAACAGGCTTAATCTGGGACTATAAATCTATAATTTTGTCCAGTGTGCCAGAGTTGTTCAATATAATGCTTTCTCTACAAGAGGGGTACAAATTGCTTCCGAGGTTTACATGCACCTGCCTGCACATCAGACTAAAAGTCAGCCCTTGTAATACACAGCAAACAATAGCCTGAGCACTTAGTAAAAATAAATGTATATTATAGTGCTATAAAGCTATTCAAATGCAGAGCAAATGTATAACAAACTTTGTAATGGATAATCTCTCTGTCAGTACACACACCCACACATAGGGTCTCAGGTCAGTCCTAGTCTGCCCCATTGCTACTTAGTGAGTAAAATAACCAATTTACCTTTCCATTGAAGTGAAGATGACCATAATTCTGTGTTACCTATAGAGTTCAAAAGGAACATACAGGTCCAGGCTGTTGAGTGTTCCAGCCATGACTGACTTCCTTCTGGCACTCAGAATATTTCTAAAACACAGAAGAAGCAGTCTTTACCTCTTTATTAAAAAAATAAAATTGAAGCCTGCTTTCCTCCCTTATGCCTTTAAAATTCTGTGTTGTCTAAAAGAAAAAAAAAAATCAAAACAAACAAGGTAAATAGAAAGGAGCACCTTATCTTATCTCCAATTGAACTTTCCTGAAGGACCAAAATCCCAGGTAGAAATTTGAAGAATCATTGCCTGTAGGTGTTTTCTAAACACTCGAGGTTGATAAACACAAATTTATCAGAATATTCCTTCTCCTCTGCATATTTGCTTTCATCTTTATTCTAAAGATTCTTCACCACATCAGAAGGAAGCAGGAGAAAATGAATGAGTCTTTTTTTGTCTTACAAGCCCCTGGTTCAGTGTTAAAGTTATTTTATAAATATCACAAAATTCTTAATATAAAAGTGAACCTCAAGCTGGAGATAGTGGATCTGTTTTGGGGCCTTTAACTCATTTAAATGATCTGTTTCTCTTTGAGATAATTCCAAAAGTACTTCAGTGGAAGCTCATCTCAGAGCAACAGGGCACCTGATCAAAAGGTTTAAAAAGAAAAGACGAGGGGAAAAAATCTTCAATAGAGCCTGTGTCCTTTTATCCCTGATTTACCAAGCCTATCAGTTACCCCCCTTTGTTAAGAGCTCTTTTCATTTTTAGGTGTAAAATAAATTCAACCATTTTATCAAGATGTTCTTGTTACCAACCACCAGTATAAATTTTACTTGCTATAGGTGGGGAAAAGGTTTTTCTGGCACAGCAGTCGTCCAATTAACTGCAGTATTACAGGCAGCAGAAATGGTTTGCCCAGTCTCATGCCATGAATTACCTAGATGCACAAGGAAGATGCATTTTCTTCTCACTGGTTTCCTGTTTGTACTCATAATCCAATGTCTCTAACCCTTTGTTAACAGCTAGCACTACTACCAACAGGTACACAAAAAGGCATCCAGATTGTGAAGGTGGGTTGGAGCATAAGCTGGAGCTGGCAGTGACTGCATTATTAATAATTAATTAATAATAAAAGTAAAACAAGTTGTCCTCCAAGCAGTGGGGCTAAAATAGCCTTGGTTTCCACAGATTTCTGTCCTTAGTCCCCTGGTCATTCCTACCCCCTGAAATAACCCTGTCTCTCTGTCAGGTCTCCTATGACTCTTCAGTTGGCAAAGAATGGGCAGGTGGGCTCACGGACCTCAAATTGGCATAATGCCCTCCCTGCATAACCAGGTTAAAAGTAACAGGCATGATATTCCCTAAAATAAAGAAAATTTGCCCGAGCTAAGATTGAACATTAAGTCATAATTTGGAAGAAATTGATTCTTGTTCTCCGAACCTCAGCTTTTGAACTCTTTCCTATTTATTGGTTTTCTCTTTTTTTCCCCTCAATTGTTCAAAAGTTCTTATTAGACCTCATGTTAAGATGTTTGGGAATCTCTGCAGCCATGGCTAATTCCTCAGCTACCCTTGAAGGAAAAGACATAGGCAATGGAAGAGCAAAACCAGCCCAGGAGGACTATCATTGGTGATTCAAGAAGCAGTACAAGAGAGTCCTCCTTGGACACAAAGAGAGTCATGGGATGCAGCTGAAGAAAGCAGAGAGGCCTGGCAGTTTCAGAGTGTTGTGAACAGTTTTAAGAAGTTCATTTTGTCAAAGTCAGCAAGAATGAAATGCAGTCTCTTTGATAACAGAGATCGATGCAAGTTTTAGGTCTGGGGGTAAAGTGAAAGACAGGGATATTGGAAATGCAACTAAAATAGCTTTAAAAAAATGGAAGATGTAACTGTGCCCTGGGAAACCATAATGGGAAAAGTTAAAAAGTATATTCATATGGTGTTTGAAAAGTGGATGAAGATGCAAATGCTGTTAGTTGTGAGACAGTCACAGGAACACTGTCAAGTCCTCTATAATATCTGTGCATCCTAGATCCCCCTTTCCTGGTTCTGGTCCCTGAGGAATGCACTGTTCTTTGAACTTGTATTTTCATGGTCACTTCTAGGTGGAGATGAGCTTGAAAACTCCTGATAATTTTTTCTGAGGTTACAAATTACTTCCCAAGTGGATGTAGAACAAGAAGCAGACAACAAAAACCCCTCTGTTCCATGTGGCTTAAATGAGAATGAGCTTGGTCTTGAACTGAAAGAACTGTCACTTTCTAGTTGCACACTTTCAGTTCTCTCAGCTGAGCTGCATGTTGTTAGGTCTGAGTTTTTTAACATAAATCAAAAAATCTCATGCACAGTGTTTTGGTACATTGCTTACAGAAATGGAGCTGGCCAGGAATCATTTGTACCTATTAGGATTTTTGCATTTCCAGACCAGAAGAAAGCCACATCTGAATTGCATCTTGATATCTCTTTTCATTGATGACTTCTGAATTTTCTTACCCATTACTCTGCATATACAAAAGTACATATCTATGTGCATAAAATGGCTGTACCTTTTTTTTTTTTTTGTTGGCCACCGGGACTAATAACAGTAATAATTAAGTTTTGCATCTCTAGGCTACTAGGCCTGATCCAGGCCAGGGTCAGTACAGATTGAAAATTATCTTTTCTTGGCTGTGCAGTGGCCTACATGAAATTACTTTGGTCTCAGTCCAGCTCCCTGTGGATCATTGTGTACATCACAAACCCCATTTCTATCAGCAGTGAGTGACAAATCTGCTGGCACACTGAGCCATTTTCCCATTTTACCTTCACAAACCATTACTTCAGATCAAGCTTCATGGTGCAGCTGCATGATCCATTTCAAAGGCCCTGTGGGACTTTTTCTGGGCACAAACAGTGCAGGTATTCAGAGCTTTTGGAACAGCACCCTTCATAAGCATTGCAAGCCACTCAGATTGCCCTGCATCTTTCCTAAAAGCCAGGTGCTCTTCAGAAAAGTTGATCCACTTCTGGGATGGCCCCAGCACGTGTAAACCAGGGAATGATGAACATCACCTTAATGCAAAGAAACTGGATGCTGGCTTAAACCAGTATTTGAATGGCAGCTCACAAATGGATTCCTCTGGTGCTGCTGTATTTTAGGAGAAGATGTCTGATGCTCAGATCCCAACAGGGAAGATCATTATGAGGAGGCCACCTGTGTATTCCCAGCCTTTCAGACTAAGCTGTTTCCCTATTGATTTTTTTATCAATGGACCAGGTGCTTAGTGCCTATTAGGCATTCTTATTGACCAATTAAACATTCCTGCTGGAGCTCTGGCAGCCACAGAGTTTAGGAGGCTGTGTTTTCCTAAACCCTGACAGTGCTCATGTCAGTGCCTGGCTGCAGGAGCCACAATGAAGGGTCTTCTCTCACTTCAGGGTGTTTATTGTGTGCTTTTGAGCAGGTGAGTATTGTACCTGAGTATTTAACAAGGGCACTGGAGGCACAGGACACCCTCAGTTGTGGAAACTGTATCACTTTCTTTGAATTCAATGGAATTTTTCAGACCCTTTTATGAACTGCTTCTGTTTCATTTTGTTTGCTTGCTCTCTTATCTATGTAGAAGCTCCACAAGTTGTCTGTGAGAGCTCAAATTCACAACTGCTGACTTGGGGAGAGTTGACCAAAACACACAAGTGGAGTTTGTCTCAGTGACTACCTCTACTAATGAGAACTTACTCAGTCACACATGGTATCTATAATTTGAGAACTCTGAGCAAGTCCCAGGTCTCCTCCTCCCTGTTTTTGTATTTACTTTTGCTTCTGGCCTCTGCTGCATTTTTCTTTACCTGAATAACTCCAAAGTTTTCATAAGTGGGTCCAAAGGAACCAACTTCATATAAACAGCCTGAATGCCTCTGCCTGTGTTGCTCGTTGACATATTTCCTGTATTTTATCCTTAATTGGCATTGTGGCTATGTCAAATTGTATTTCTGTTCCTGGAGCCTCAATTCAGAATTAGTGCAGCTCAATATCCTGTTCAGACTAAGTTATTTGATCTGAATTTTGCAGAGGAATAAACTGCTTGCCAATAGCAGTGTCTCTCTTTATCTATTAGGCCTCTAAATGCATATATCTTTACCTACACTATCTGTGCATAAAAGGGTTGGTAGCTGACTCTCCTGGGAGTTCAGATTGCAAACTGACTTCATTAAAATCACCTAAGTATAGGATTGAAGTCACAGGTTAGTTTTTAATTTTATTTTCTGTCTAACTATATTGCCAAAGGGAAAGACTTTATCCTATACAATCAGACATGGATAAATGGAAAGTCATGGTGTGTTTCCTTGTGCCTTAGAACAATTGAAATTTTACTGGCTCTTGGATTTTTTTGCTGTAGGGTTTTGGATTTGGGAAAATGGGTGAAAGTTTGAAGGAGATACCTGTTTTTCTGCCTGCATAGGGTTGCCAGGCTGCTTACCAGCTTCTCAGAAGGTACATCACAAACCCCATCAGCTTAAAGCTGGCATGTCTTTTTTTTAAGATGCTTGCTTTTTTTTTGTTTTGATACTTTCCCATGTCCTCATGCAGCTCAGAACCAAGTTCAACCAGCAGAGTTAGCATCCTCAGCCCCATGCCTCCATATTTTCCATCCACATGGGTGTTTCTGTGTCTTAAGTGCTTGTAGCAAGAGGCTCCACACCATGTGCAGCACATTTCACTCCTGGATTCATCCCATCCACTTTGTGTGAGCAAGAGTTCAGACATGCACTGTGGTACTGAACTTCTCTTGCAGTTTCTGCTACAAAAAGATGCAGGTGTTGACTTGGTGACCACACTGGTGAGAGCAGGCAGTCTGTGTGGGAGGGAAATTGAGATTTGAGACTATGCTGAGACATTATCCTTAATTGTATAATACAGCTGCAGAAGAATTCTAAAAGAAAGTTTGCAAATAATGCAGAACACTTGGGATTGTCAAATATAAAGCTAGTAATGAATTTGAAGGGAGGTTTCATGTTACTGAATGGTTAAGTTGAAATTCAGTGCTCAAAAATGCAGAGTAATAGACAACAGGAAAACAGCATTAAGTAAATACACAGTAGGGGAATTCTAATTTAATTCCTACTATTCAGAGAAAGAGAACAGGCAATCACAGTGGATAGTTTTCTGACAAACACTAATGAGTGCTCAGCACCAGGCAAAAAACAAACAAACCCTGAGCGCTGGATAGAATCATTAAAGTGGTCAGGAAGAGAACTAAATAGGGTGGAAAAAACCATTTTTTGTGGTATTGTATAAATCCATAATATATCTAAATCTCAAATTACTGCATACAGTTTGGCTGATTCCTGCTTACAAGGGATATAATGGAAGTAGTGAATGGTGGCAAAGATCATCTCTTATATGGAATAGCTTCTGCACAAAGAGTGTCTGTATAAGCTAGAACTCAGCTCAGAAAACAGATGGCTGAGGAGGGAGATGATAGAGATCTATTGGACTGTGGATACTGCATAGGACATGAACCAGGAATGGTTATTTACTATTTCTAATAACATGGGAACGAGGGGCAACCAATTAAATGATTGCACAGCAGGTTTAAAGACAAAGATAGTGCTTTTCACAGAATGCGTAATTAAATTGTGAAATGGCTCCCATAAAATGAGAATAAGAGAATGGGATAATTTTGCTTAGAAAAGGGGTCACCAAGGTTGGGTATTTGAGAGGTCTCTTACACCATGGTAAAGGGAAAGAAAGAATGCACGTTTGCTATTTATCACAGTACAAGAAGTTTCCCAATTAAAAATCAGGCAGTGGATTTGAAGCAAACAAATAAAGATCATTTTTCTTCTTTGTATTTATAATTAAACAGTGGATCTTCTTGCCAAAGGACGTCATAGATGCTGAAAGCATAAATGATATCTTTTATTTCCTGTTTTTGCTAATGTCCTTTTTTGCAGAACTGTTCAGATTTGTCAGACAGAGCCCAAATTTATTGTTGCTAAAAAGTCAGGAGGCCACAACTGTTCTACAAGGTGCTTGGACTGCTGCTTACTTTTTGTGGACAGAGCAGAAGCCATCTCTAATTTCCAGACAAAGATACTCCCATGAAATAGCTGGTGCAAAATTGTGAATTCTCATCCTGAAGTGCACCAAACTGAAATACTTCTCCATATTTCCAAATGGCTTATGTTTCTGTTGGCCACTCATCTCTTCTGCCCAAATCTGGGAGAGAAAATGATGGAACTGCACAAAGTGTGTTAAAGTCTTTCCTTTACCACAGTGAATTCAGATTCACTGCCAATTCAGATGCCTCCATTTAAAAAAAAAAAAAAAAAAAAAAAAAAAAAAAAAAAAAAAAAAAAAAAAAAAGCAGAAGGAAACAGCTTTTTTGTCTTTAGCAGTAGTATTCAAGGACTTTGATTTAGTGTTTTGACATATTTAGTCAGCTTCTGTTCCTCAGTTTGGGTACAAGTAGTGTGTGGAGTACATCATAAAGAGCACATACATATACGAAGCAGATAATTCTCAGGCATACTTTCCACTAACTCGCAAAAAATACATGTTATGCCTGGGCCATTTTACCTTTTGGGACATTTAATTGTGATGTGAGCATGGTTTTTAGAGCATTTTAGAAAAGCAGCTGATGAAAGTTGATTATAGTAAGAGCAGTGAGCCCCACAGGTGTTTGTATAGCTTCCTTGGAGTTAAGTTTAAAATATTCTGAGACCCAACTCTCTGTTCCACCGGAATAAATCTGAAGTTGCCCTTTTCCAAACATAGATTCCTTTAAGTAGGACTTGGTTATCCAGCTGGCCCCATAATCTTCACTGGTAGTCCTCCTGATACAGTTGTGCTTGACTTGCCTTGATAACATAACTTCCCATTAACTAAACCTAAACCCCCTCAGCACAGATGTTTTCATTTCAGCCTGGAATATCTCCTCCAAAATCCACTCTGCTGTGAATAGAATTAGGAGTTTGTTTTTGTATCTTGCCCTCACATAGCTGAGAGCTGGGGCTGGCCAAGCCCTGCACACCCCTCTGACTTAGCTGAACACTGATTTCCCTCATGGTTTTTGGCTTCTGCATGGCTCTGTTGCTTGTACTCCATTACAGGCTACCTGGGGGAGGATGTTCTCTCAGGTATGATGAGCCATCTCACCAGATGAAATGTCCCAAGGAAATGATGTAGGAGTTGTTTCCCCCAGTCTAAATCCAATCTCCTGTTTTTGGAGAGGTGCCTCCGGGATAAATATGCTTTGTGATATTTTATTAGCTGAAAAGTGCTGACTGGAGAAAAAAAATCTTGTTCAGAGGTTGATGATGATCTTTTTTACTCTCCACACTACTTTCCTTGTGAATACACTTAATTATATGATGCTGTATTCATTGCCTCACTGACGCTAAAGTGCTTTGCAGTTAAGGCCTAAATACTAAACCAGGCAGATATTCAAGTGCTGTAAAGTTAGCCTGGATTTTTTTTGCCAGCAACAGTTCTACACTGACTTATGGGAAGTGAGGAGGAGGCTGCTATCTCTTGCCTGCTCTCTTTATTGTATTATCTTTCTTTTTTTAAAAAAACACTTACATTTAGGTGGCTTGAACAGTAGGAATGTTATTTTTTTTAACTGCAGATAACTGACTGGTATTGGGCATATTTTTACTGCAAACTAGCAAACCATTCCCTGACAGTGAGGGGGATTTTAGTGCTCACTGCCAGGAACCCAGCTCAGGTTTGTGTCTCAGGTTTGGCCACCTCAGTGGTTGTGTCTTTGCTTGAGTCATGAGCTGCAAAGTCACTTCTTCAACATAAGAAAGCTCTTGCCCATCCTTCCCACCTTACCTGTCTTCTCCCACAAAAGGGGCAAAGGGAAGAAGAGACTGAATAAGGTCATCAGGGGTTGCACTGTGCCTCTTTAGAGGCATAGAACTGCATCATATACGTTACAAAGTGAGTAAAGGATCATTTGTCAGTCCCTAGTAACAGTGATTACCTGCAAACTGAACACTTGGCTTGTGTGGGGCACAAGATCCTTCCCCAACCTTTATTCTGCATTTTATCATTAGCACCAATAATAGCATCTGCAGGGAATAATTAGTAACACCCAGAAGGGAAAGGAATTCTGCCAGAGGACATAATTATGTTTAAAAAAATAAAGATGCTGTATGGTAAGGTCATGAATAAATAAACCTTGAGTCTAGGGTGGAGGAGAAGACCTGTGAAAGCAGAAAGTTTCCTGCTGTTGCTACACTCATGAGGAGCACATCAATATCCACTGGAACACCATTAGGGAAATCAGTTAGTTCTGACAGTTTGTGTTGCTGGATACCATATGTTTACCTAGAGGGAATGTTTGTGGAGAACCACTTTGGGTTAAATGTAAATGTCACAATTAAATAACTAAATAGACAAGAGCTGTGTCTGTGATCTGCATCAGTGGACAGACACTGTGTACCAGCACAATGGTGTGCTACGTGTGTACATATAAATATATACTTTTACACACTAAATCCATACCAGTCAGCTTATCTGGACTCACAGGCATCAGGTACAAACAGCACTTGCATTTTGTCTCTCTGTTCTGTTTATCATTACATACCTATGGCACTGCACCACATCCTTCTTTCCATTTAATGTCTATGCTGCTGGCACTGAGAGCTGAGCACTGAGAGTCCCTGTCACTGGTGGCAGGTGTTGTACCTCTGTGTCATCTGGCACACAAACAGGCAAGGAGGGGGGGAGAATCAGACCATGTTAAAAATCTCAGGTTGGTTGGAGCCACACTGCAGATTAGCAAAGGTTGAAACACTTTGCCTCTCATTGTTGTCAGTCCCCCCTCATAATCTGCACTGGAGCTGAGGATTTTCAGCAATTTGACAGATTAAACCTGAAGAACACTCCAACAAGCCTTTCAAACAGGTCTTGCTCATGCAGACCTGAGGCCAAGTACAGTAACAGCCCAGTTAGTCTTCTGCACTGCAGAGGCCTTGAACAATTGATTTTCTGTTTCACCCCTCACTTCAGTGGAACCCAGTTTTAGCCCTCCAAGGCAAATTTATTCCTGTAGGCTGGTAGCTGCTTCTGAAATTCTTCATTTCATGTCTTTTAATAGTCAAATGTTGAGACATACCAGGTATGGGTGCAGACTTTGCCAGATGCTGATGCCATTTTTTTCCTTTGAAAATGCATTCCAGGGATTTAAAAGCCTGGTCCAGAATGTACAAGAATGTACAAATCTTTGTTTGAACATCAGAAAAGAATTTTTAAAGGGATGAATCATTGTTTGCTGCAGGAATGTATTTTTAACAGCAAGAAGAAATCCAGCCTGTTAGAGCAACATTAATCCAGGGAAAACACTTTAGGAAGTGTCCAGCAAACACCTAAGGCAGCAGTGTCTCTTTAAACTCTATAATATTGTACGATAATCATATTTGTGGAAGAAAATCTCCCCCTCTCTCTGAGCAGAAATCAGACATATTATTGACTGCCATCTGGAGAGATGTATGCTCTGGCCCCTCTGAGTCTATTAATATTTGATGCTGATGGATGTGAGCTGGCAGTCTGAGTTATTAATGGGGTTTGGTTCCTTGGACCTAAGCCTCAACAGTGAGGGAGGATCAAGAATAGCAAGAATCATATACCCAAGCCTCTCATGGTGCTGGAAAGGTCTGTCATTTAGTTTCAGCAACACTCAGTATTTATGAAGTATTTAAAGGTTTGTGAGGTCAGATGGGTGGTGGTAGTTCCATTACTGCCACCGTTCATTTGGGTTTAAAGCTGAGTTTTTAGGGCCCCAGGGACCACCGATCCCCCACATGGACCTTTGCTGTCTTGAGATACTCCTGGCAGACTTGGGTGTCAAAGCAAAAAAGGGCTCTCCCCTGTTAGCTTTTGAGGAGCTGTGTGGGGGTGTGGGACACCCTGTCCTCTGTTGACCTGAGGTATCACCTGACAGATGGGGCCCTGGAAGGTGTAAGGCACTGCAGAGGTCAGGGAGATGCTGGATAGATTTCAGGGGTATGTTTTGATGAGCAGGGCCTTCTAAGTGGAAATCATGAAGAAAACCAAGCACTTTTGAAAGTTTGTGATGTCCCCGTGGATCATTCAGGCTTAGAAAATAGAGATGTAAAATACCAAGTTATTTATAGCTGGATTTCATAATATAGCTTTAACATTTGTTTGGTTGAGTTAGCTACTCTTTCTTATCATGTGTACCACATCCAGACATTCCACTACTCTCATTAACCTCCCTCTCTTAATAGAAAAAAGAATAATCAACATAAGGAGCACAGCTGTTGATTAATTTTGCTAAATAGGATAGAAATATAAAGTACCATATTGGCAGAGTGAGGATTCAATACCCAACATCTGAAATCAGTTTAATAGCGTTTATAACTCATTAACAACTGGATAGACATGGGCTGCAGTGTTATTCACTTGGGCAGGTGGCGAGAGGGAGGTGGAATTTGCATATCTTTACCAGTACCTGAATGCATTTATTTTCAGAGGTCGTTCTCCCAATTCAAGTTCAAAATGTTAATAACAGGGTCTGCATTTGTAATTAATAAAATCTTAGAGCCGGTGCTACAGTTCAAGTGCATTTTCCTCTTACGTAATTAAGAAGTTAAATGTATTTGGCAGTTGTCACTCGGAGGGCTTTGAAGGTCTCACTTGTCAAATCTGGGGATAAAAATTCATTAAGCCAGTTATTTTTTTAGCTAAGGTTTGTTTGCAAAGTGAGTGCACCTAAGGTAGACACCCGGAATAGCCAACCTCTGTTAGTCCATAAAGCCCACGGAATGTTAAGGGAAAGGCCAAAACACAAAGGCATTTTGAATAAAGATGAAAGAGCCTGAAGTTTTAATTGTATACAGTACCTTTTCTTTGGGATACCAAGCCTCTCACGGTGCTAGAAAGGTCTGTCATTTATTTTCAGCAACAATTATTTAGTATTTATGAAGTATTTAAAGGTTCCTGTCTGACTGCCCTCCGTGTAGAGTAATTTTTACAGAAGACTGATGAATCCACACCATCCTGTGGTGCACATACTGTGGAGAACTTAGAGCATCACAGGAGCTGATCATCTTCCATTGCAGGGAGGCAGCTGAGGAACTGGAAATCCACTTCTGCTTCCACCTGTGGTGGTTTAGTCAATCCAGTTCCCAAAGGGATATTGTGGCCCCTCATTGCTCTTTTCTACTTTCCCTTTCCAAGGAATTTTCTTTCATTTCTAGATCACAGGTTCCAATCCAGATGAGGTCAGTTGTCCTGGATATTATTAGCAGTACCAGCAATTCTGTGTTGTACATGAAATGAGTTGGGAGTTTCATTCACACAAGATACAGCTTTCTAAGTGGCACTAATTGACTGTCTAATTGTCACACACAGGAGAAAGGCAGAGGATTGATTGAGCGTGGAGACTGAATGTCCCTCTGCCATCCTGCTCAGCTCTGGGTTCCTGTAGCTCATTCCTAGGCATGCTGGCAGGGTAATGAGGGGCAGCATGCTTTGGATTTTCTGGTTGTCAAGACAGCACCTTTTCCTGCCAGGACTTTTCAGAGGAACTTGTTTTACTCCACCAAGGTCAAAGATAACATCTTTTGCAAACACCGATTTCACTCAAAAATCAGAGACTTGTAGGATATCCTTTTGAAATGCCACGTATTTTAACCATTTCTTTTACTTCTCCCTAAATCAAAGGTTTTAGTATAAAATGAGTCATCCTGGTGCTAGGCAGAACTGCTACAGCAACCATATGGGGGTTTATGGTGCTCCAAAATCTGTTATATTTCCTTTTACTGTCTCAGTGTCTGATGCTGTGATATACAGGCTCCTGGAGGTGCTTGCCATGGCAAAGGGAAGCTGACATTTTGTGCATTTGTGTCCTGATAAATGGATCCTCTTATCAAACACTGAAGCCTCTCACCTGCAAAAACAGATTTTTTACCAACAGTTTTTCCCCTGAGAAATGGTATAGGTCACACTGTGCAAAGTAGTTACTATTCAGCTCTGGTGTAGGACAGCTTCTTCTGACACAGAGCTAAATTATTAAGGTTGGACTCACCGAAGAAGTAAATTTAGGAACTAATTTGTGATGTGAAAGTCGGGACTATGCACCAAAGAAAAATGAGCAAAAATACCTTGTATATGCTAAGATATGTCAGTCTGCCTGTGAGACTCAGTAAATAGGTTAAAAGGGATTGTGCTCACATTTTCATCCCCTTGTTGTATCAGATGAACACTGTTATTAAGCACTGTCTCTCCTTTCAGCCACACATGCTGGTCAGTGCATGCAGTGTACCATAATCTACTGTCAAAATATTCTGTATTTCTCTAAGAAGTATTCACTCTCCTTTTCCTCACTTTCCCAACACCTAAAGCAGTAGTAGGACAGAAACTGTGTCTGTGTTCTGCTCTGTGTGCCTACTCTCTCCAACACACACATCACTCCTCGTTCAGCGTTCTTCCTAAAGTCACAATCTCATGCAAATTAATTGAAAACAAATGCAGGTATCAGCTCTAAGGCACCTGCCATGTAGTTTTCCTCTCTGCCAGTCTGTGGAAGATGAGCACAAGCAAGATCCTTTAGCTTGTTTCCAACCCTATTCTTAGAATATATTTTCCAAGGAACGCCAGGCAATCTTTGCTCAGTTTCAGTCTGTATATTTTGTGATTAGTGTTTCGTTAAGTGATGTTTTGCTTAATGATCTAACATCTGTTCTAGGAGGTTTGTTTTTGTAGCTTCCCCACCTCCTGCTGAATGAAAGCCAGAACCTTGTCCCTTTCCTCCAAGTCAATCAAAGCACTAATTGCATCATAATCATGGGAAGCTGCCGTGGCTGCTCAAGTGCTCAAGACTCAGCAATCAACTCATAACACTCTGTTCACTGTTTCGAAAGAGAAAGCCTCCCTGTGCAGAGATGGGAATTTCCTGCAAATCAGACTCCTTTAGCTGACTCTGGCTTTTTTTTTTTTGTTTGCTTATTTGCAGGGAGATGACTGCACCATTACCTGCATGGCAGGGACCTACGGAACCAATTGCTCATCAGTTTGTAATTGCAAAAATGATGGTGCCTGTTCCCACGTGGATGGTCTGTGCTATTGCAAAGAAGGTAAACAAAATTCAGATTTAACTATTGTCTACAATTTGGCATCAGTGCTTCTCCCCTTTTAAAGTGGCACAGCTGTGCAGTCAGTAACTCCACTATTTTCTGGTCCCTGTTGGTAATTCAACAGTCTGCCCAAGTATCAAAACTCAACAGGGGCTTGACTGTCTGTTTTGTCTCTGCCCTGAACAGGGGCCAGGCTAAACTGCTCTGCTGCAACAACAGCTCACAGGACAAAGTGTGCTGTTGGAGCCACAGCTCCTCTCCAGAGGAAATGCAAAGCAATCCCCAGCCTGCTAGGGTTTTTGCTCTGTGACTTTGCTGCCCCATTTCTCCAGGACTCAAAAGCCCTTGCCTTCCTCACCACACCATCCTTGCTCTGCACTGACACTGTCACACCCCAGCCATATGCAGGCATCCTCTGTCCCCTGAGCCTCAGTGGGCTTTCAGGATGTGAATCTCCTTTTTCTGGGGAAAGAAGTCTTGCCTGCTCCAGAGGCTGTCTTAAAGAATAAACTCTTTTTTTTCCCCACACCTGTCCAGAAGTCCTTTACGTGCTTGGCAGTGAGCACAGCCCATGTAGCCACTAACCACTTGAGAAATCTATTACTGCTCCACAGCACTGCACCTCTTATGTTCCCTCTGTAGCACTTCCTTCCCCCAGAATACCAACATGAGCTATGACTGGATGGCATACATAAGCCCTAAAACAGAAGAGAGGCAAATAACTATAAAATCTGGCATTTCAAACGTGAATTAATGGATCACTGCAGAACCCCATTTAATGAGGGTGTATAAACCATGAGTTACTGCTCAACTCCATTACATACAGCTGCAGTGTAATGAAAACCATTGTGTGGATGGTGGTTAAGATTTGAGCCTTAATGGTTAGAAATGATGGCCTTGGTCTTTTTTTAGGTGTAATAGCTTCTTTATATTATGAAGAGTGCTCTCAAAAAATATGAGGGGAGAAACAGGCTGCATCAAATGACAAGTTTCTTTCATTCCTGCTGATCAGCAGGTCTCCAGCATTCCAAGCATTCCTGCCCATACAATTCCTAGAGAGGCAACAGGCACCTTTGTTGGCAAAGAGCCACCAAAGTGTTATCTGTACCACCCTTCTGAACATCTAGATGCTGACAGAGAAAGTTGGGAGGTCCTAGAATCAAAGCTGCAGTTTGGCAAGCTGCCTTTCTTGTTGTCTCTACCTTGCTTTTTCCTGGGAAAACATCCAAAATGCTGTTTCTCTCATATATTTCTTTAGGGTGGCAAGGAATGGATTGCTCTATTCCATGTTCAAGTGGAAGTTGGGGTCTTAACTGTAACCAGACATGTTACTGCACAAATGGAGCAGCTTGCAGGCCAGCTGATGGCTTCTGTATCTGCTCACCTGGGTGGCAAGGGGACTACTGTGACCAGCCATGCCCTGTAAGTACAACTCCAGTGGCCTTGCATCCCCTTTATAACCATAGCCCACATCTCTCTTCTCAGTGTCCAAGTCAGAATCTCAGTTTGTCTGTGGATATCTGAAGGAAACGAGGTGTAAATAACAGATTGGGGTTCGAGCAGTCAAGCAGATGTACTGTGCTTGCATTATGTTTTCTCAGAGCTATTGCCATGTTAACTGCATTTTCCTGAATATCATTTTTTTCAAGTGATTTGTCATTTGGTTCTGTATAGAAACCTTAGGCAGTGAGTTGTTTCTATCTTCTCTGTATGTTAATTTAAAAACTGCGACTCAGCATTAAGAGGGACATGATAGATGATTTTGCACATTTTAGAACAAAAAAAAAAAAAACCTGATTACTGAGAGACTTTTTTATTTATATTTTTGGAAGGATGGAACATATGGTCTTAATTGCAGTGAACGTTGTGACTGCAGCCATGCAGATGGGTGTGATCCTGTCACCGGTTACTGCTGCTGTCTTGCAGGCTGGACAGGTAAAATTAACAATTGTCTTTGTAAACCTTGGGGGCTTTGCTGGTTTTTGGGTTTGGTTTTTTTTTTTTTTCAGATTTTTGGTGGGTTGTTTTGCTCCATTATTGGCCTGGCCTTGTGGCTGCCAACTTTTAAATAATAGATTGAGACAAGATCAGCTGAACTTACCCATATTTAAATCACTCATGTTGGTGACAATAATTGACATTCATTAAATTTGTATTCAGATTAGATAAAGATGGCTCCAGACCAGGAGCCAGATGTTAGCCTTCTGTAAAAAGAACCCTCAGGAGGGATGCAGTTTTTCTGGAAATCCTGCAGAGTTTTTCTCCTTGAATGCCCCTTTCCACAGGGCTGCAGTTGTGGTGCAGTGAATCCTGGGACCATCACACCTGAGGATGCAGATAGGTGTTTTCTGAATTCTAAGGGTCATTACATCCATCACACAAACCCCAGTTTTGTCCCAAAATGTTGTCATTATGCTTTTCCCATTTTCCCAGGCTTCTTGTCACCCAGAAGGGTGGTTCTGGGAAGCAAATTAACACTGGTTTGACAAAGAACTCTTGTGATGATACAGAGGGTGAGAGGAATATTAGGGAAGTCTGAGAGTCCAGGCTGGAGATGTCAGTTCAATCAGACCTGCACTTGACTTCATACTGATGTGACTCTCTTCCAGCTTTTGAAAGCTACTGCAACAGCAGCAGGGGGCAAGTTATTGACCTAACCAGTATTTCTCACTCAGCTGCCTAAAACACTGGTTAATCTCCCTCAGCTCTCTGTGGAGGCCTTGGAGGGAAATAAGCTTATATTCTTTCCCACAACTGCAGAACCATCAGTGGCACTGAGAATCAAAATGCCTTTGTATTAACAGCAGTTTCTTTAGAAAATGTAGTTGGTTTTCAAATAAGTACAAGTTGGAAGGTAGTGTGGAGCAAGGCCTCCTGATCCAGCAGCAAGTACTTGGGATACTGTCACCTTATCCCTCCATTTCTGCTTTAAACCAATGCATGCTTCCTGTTTCTGATGGAGGTAACACCAACACAGCAGCTCAGCATCTAGAAGCATGAAGCAAAAATCATAAAATTATACCTAGAACATCCAGTGGAAAAAAACTTTTTAAGAATTAAATAAAATGTGAAAATAGGAAGTTCTACCTACTGCTTACAACAAAGCTACTTTTCAAAGGTACTGGGCACACATCCCTGAAAAGGGGCTTTTTTCCCACAAGAAAATCCATTTTGTAAGCTCACTGATATCCTCTCTGCCAGCTTGCATTCTTAACTCACTTCACTTGCATTTATCTTTCTTTGAGCCTCTTTGCCATCAATATATCCATCTATCAGGCTTTCAAACTCTGCTGTTCATTACTGCTGATCATCAGAGAAACTGTTGGTAGGCTTTCCCATAGTCATCATAAGTTTTTTCAAGGGAAAGAATGTTTTTTAAAAGTACAGTAAATTAAGGAAATGTGTTTGTCAACATTTACTCTGAAAGTTTATTACACATCTTTCCAGATGTAGCATTCCAGAGGAAACTGCAGAAACTGTATTTTGCAAACAATGCAGACTAAAAGTGCAGGAATTTTTTTTTTTAAGGCCTTTGCAACAATTACTCTGTACTTACTCCCATGCACATCTCTAAATGTACACCGAACGCAGGTGCAAATAACTACAAGTAAAGGTGAGAATAGTTTCTGTGATATCCTTCTTTTTAAAATTTCCTTGTTGGGAAAGAGAAATGTATATCAAGTTAAAAGGAGCTTACTGCAAACACTTGTGACCCTCTCTGCATTTCTGGAACTTCCCTCTTCAGGATCACATAATAGGAAGGGAAATATTACATTAGTATTTGAGACCAGGTTGGAGTTGAGATGTTGACAGGGCCATGGAAAGTATGTACTGGAAATGCTGATAGACAGAAAGAGCCAACGTGTTCAGTCAGTTCTGCTTCCAGTGGTTTTTCCACTTAGTTTAGCACCAGACACAAGGAAAAATTTTGCTTACACTTGTTTGAAAGTATGTCATTTAAGAAACTCTTTGGGTAGATAATTATATTTTCATATATCTGTGGTTGTTGTGAACTGGGCCATGCTGTGTATTGCAATGCATTTTATAAATACTATGTGATCAATAATTCAGGCTTAAATATTTGCTTTCTGAATTTGGTACTAATTAGGCATGGCCTGTAAAAGATCAGAAAAGTTCAGGATCATGCAACATCTGAAGGTTTTCCAGACAGAGAACTCACGTGGCTTTCTGATCCTAATAGCCACAAAACTTCATCTGAAACAGCATATTCTGTGTGTTCATCCCACACGTGGGACTCCCTCTTGATGTCAGTGTTCTATGTACAGATCAAGGGGAAGATTGAACCCATTTTCTTTAAACTGATTTTCAAGATGTTACTGATATAAACCTACAGAGACTGATAGATGGTAGGAGCATGGAGGAAGACTGGGAAAAGAAGAAAAAAAACATGTAAAGAGTAGCACACAATGTAAATCAGTAGCAGTTTGCCATCCTTTATTACCTTATGACTGCCACCCATCAAGACTGTTGCCCAGGATGATGCCATTCCATGTGTACCAGCTGGGAGAAGGTAATTTTCAGGAGCTGAGCATACCTGGCAGAGGGGAAGATGATGAAGAGATTCTCATGTATCAGCCTGGAGATCACAAAGCTGAGCAAACCAACTGTCTAGATAAATAAACACAGTGGCAACGAGCTGCTTAGGGACCTGCATCTGCAGTTTCCATTGAGTTCAGTGGGGAATGGCACATGTGCAGCCAAAGGCAAAAATTATTTCAGATCTAAAGATGGTTGCACCTTATTGCTGCTCCTGAGAACTGCCTGGTCAGGTAGGCAAGCACAGGTAGGCAAGCCAGGCTTCCTAGATAGCCTGGAGAGTGTAACATTTGTCCAAAACTGACCAAAGCCACCTTGGCAAAAGGTTCTCATGATACAAGCAAAGTGAAAGTTGTTCAGATGTGGGCCCAAATGATCCTGCTGGTGCAGTGCAGGGCTGAATTTTTCTCCATGTGCAGGAAATGTCAGATTTGTGTTCAGCTTTGCACATGAATAGAGTTCTCCAGCTTGCACCAGCACTGCCTACGTGTAACCTCACAGATACAAAAAAGAATACCCTTGAAACCAAAAGTCCAAGTGTCCTATACCTTGCTAGGTTAAAAAACAAAAGTGGAGTCTCCAGCAGGATCAAGCCTTGAGTGATAGGGCTTGCTGGGTGGTTCAGGAGCTGGGGTGAGCATGGGAAAGCATCCTGCCTGTTAGGTAGGAGGTGGTTCTGGAAAGCACAGCTCCAGCTAAACCATTTGTATTCTGCAACCTGAACTCCAAACTCCATCAGCCTGACCTGTTCTCCTCAAGGTGGCTGCTGGCAGCATGTTTCATGCCAGAAGTGGCTTCCTCACAGATCCCAACTGGTTATTACTGCATAGTACTTGGTTGCTTTGGTCAGTACAACCCTCAGAAATTAAATTGCTCAGAGCTGCTGGTCTGTCCTCTGAATTCTGGAGGTGTTCCCTGTGTGCTTGACCAGTCAGGTCCCAAGGAGCTGTGTCTGCCTGGTTTCAGTCAGGCATCCCCCTTGCAAGCAGATTACAGAAAGGAAGCCCCAGGCCTGGCTGATACTCACAGCAAACTCATTTCCTCCCTGTAAGAGTCAATGTGCTTCAAGTTAATTGTGGCAGTGGGTACTTTGTTAACCTTTCAGATATTACAGCAGGATCAAATGGGAAGTGATCTGCAGGGGGATATATTCCATTCCTGTAAATGTTAAGGTCAGTTAAAATCCTATTTATCTGAATGCTTTTAATCTGAATCTGAAATGCTGTCTTTTCCAAATCTTGGTTCTGTCTTTTTTAATGGAAGACTGTAGTTGCAATTCTATCTCAATTACCTGAGACAGTTTACTCAGTAGCTTTTCTGAACATTCAGAGCTGAAGTTCATTTGGTAGATTTTAACATCCCAAAACTGAGTGGAGGAAATGGGATGGGTCCTATAGATACAAGATGGAAAATGCAGAAGTGTGTATCCTATAGTGAGTCACAGAAGAAGCCCTTATAGATTTTCCATAATTAATGAGGATGTCAACTACAGGTGTGGAAATACTACATGGTAGTAAGGAATAAGTATCTTGGTTTTGTGTTGGTACTTTTCCCCTTGTTGGCTTTATTCATGTCTCAAAGAGCAGCCTCTGTTTGCCGTTACATATGGGAAATCAAAATATGTATTTCACTGTTCTTTACACCCTCAATAACTTCCACATATTGCCAGCAACACAAACCCTAATTGTCTCTTATCATGTCCAGAAATGTTGTACAGTAGTTGTGGTAGTCTCCTTGTAGGGATTTCCATGTGTGAATTTAGAAGAGAGTTAATGGGGTGGGGAAACATCGGCCGGACGCAGATAAGGTGAGCTCTGAGGAATGAGACTTCATGTTTGTGAGAATTTGCAGGCTGTGAGTGACATCTGCACTGTCACTCAAACACAGAAACATGTTTCTTCCCTCCTGTGGACACATTAATTCAGGAAAACTGGTAAGCCTGTTACTCAAGGGAAGGCCTTTTTGAATTTTAAAGAAATAGTGACCACTTTGGCGGTGAGCTCCAAGGTATTTTTAACTTCAGTTTCTCTGAGTTCTTTGCAAGAAGGTATCTTTGAAGGAAAAAAAACCTTTCTGTCTGGCTTTCCATAAAATGTGCTTTGTTTGTATTAATATGAATTTTCTTCCAGTGCAGCAGTATCCATGTCTATAACCTTAGGGCCAGATCCTGTCCTCAGCTGTGCTAGATTGAAGCCAAATTAATTCTATTCTTATTAAGAGAGCAGCTCCAAGAGCATGCTGCTGTAATTGGTATCTGATTTTTCCACACATCTTTAAAACAAAATCTAGGACTTGTTTGTGGTACCTACAGGTTTTTAACTAAAGAGATCCACAATATTTTAGTATTCATAATGTTGTAAGTTAGCTTTTTAAAAAAAAAGTCAGACTGCTTAACACTCTTGTGGTTTCTAATCCAAAGCCTAAAAAAAAAAAAGAATGGAGCTATGGTAAGTTCCTACTAAACATACATTTTCTAGATGTCTAAATCATTATCTAAACCATACTTTGCACTTACCACTTTTGGCAGTCTTACCCCGATTTTTTAATTAATAATTTATTTCTGTGATTATTCTGTATCTTTACATTAGCTTGAAACTGACAGAAAACCAGACATTTTAAAAAACAGTCTGAAATGGTTCATATTAGCCTCTCTTCTGGCCTCTGCCTTTCAGATGTGAAAATCTTTTCCATATGAAAAGTTATGCTTACTCTCTGGTTTCACTATGAGCCCTTTAGTCCATGAACGTAACTTAAGCTTATTAGAAATTAGCTTTAATTTTTCATTGACTTAATTTCAAGTGAGTTGATAAGATTTTAATGGCAGGCTGTGCTTAAAAATTCTCTCTTTGACAGGAAGCTGAAAGTATAGTTCCTGCTGATACGGGGCTAATTTTAAAAAATATGAATTATGAAGTTGTATCAAAGACTTCATTGATGTCCTGACATTAATTATGTCTCTGCATTCCTTGGCAGATATCTAGGGGGCTCCAGATTCTCATCTGACTGAGGTTTCATTTTGTTTGTCCTTTGCCAGATTTAGTATGTATTTCACCTTTCATGAAATCAGTTGGATTTTTGCCACTCATTCAGTGGGAGTTGGATCAGACCCTTAGAATATAATTAGAATCTGCAGTAAGCCTACTGCTAAACTTAAGCATGCATGGAAATGATTGCAGTATTAGGCCCATAAAGAGAGAAGAGATACGACTTCATTTATCCTTGTGTTTATTTTGGGGTTTATTTTGACTTATTAAGGGACAGCTTTGAAATGTATGTGAAATGATATAGCTTGGATGGCATCCTAGATTACACTAATTTAATGGGTTCTAAAAAAATGGAGGTTGGTGCTAGAAGTTATTCAACCATTTTCCAGTTTAATATGGAGGCATTCTATATATAAGCTTGGCTGCACCTACAGTGCATTCACCTATAAATAAATGTGGGCAAGAAGCAGTGAAAAATTATTTGTGAACATTTCAGCAGACTAAATACAGTGTGTTGCCATGCTGTGTGTGAAAGAAGAAAAAGGAAAGATCATTCAACAAACAGCCATCAAGCTTAGATGTTGTGTATGTACATGTTATTGGGGAAAGTGGTGCCTGTGACAAATGTTGTCAGCATCTTTCTCTTTCTACACAAAGGAGAAAAGGTTGAATTTCTGTCAGTGTTTTTGAACACAAAATGCTTGCACACGTTTGCTTCTACTGCTGCCCTTGCTAAGCTGCCTTCTTAGCTCTTGACTTAGGCTGGGAGGGTTTGAACTTTTTTAAGTCAGGAAAGCAACACATTTTTCCCATTTCCAAGTTCCTCCCTTACCTGCTGGTGGTCTGCTTGGAACTTTCCCTTGTTTGTCTCCCTTCTCTGGCTGAAACCATGTCCAGAACTTGAGAAGCAGTAGAAAGGAAGCATCCTAATGGAAAGGAGGAGTGCATAGGACCTGACCTGTTTTAGCACTGCTTTCCTCAAGGTCTGCCCTCTCTGCTAGTAGCACCTTTTCTTCCAGTTATAGTGCACCCTGGAGAATATCCCATGGCAAAGGGAACCAGATGATTCTTAATTTTAGCAAACATTTTGGCTTACCTAATTTCTTGTATGGTAGGTCTCTTGCCTGAAAAGCTCTTATTGCATCAAATCCCTGAGTTGGATGATTCATGCCTGGAGTTTTCTCTAGATAATTCAAAATAGGGGGACGATTAGTGCTCCACAGAGGTGCATTAGGCTGTAAGTATATTACTTTCAGAAAAACACTTACATTAATGGGGGCATAAATCGCCCATGCATTGATGAGTGAGGAGACAATTTAGGGTTTTTCATGGCTGCAGGGAAAGGCTTATTCTTCATTATTTAGGACCAGATCATGGAGCTTTCATTGAGACTGATGGGCTGCTACATGCAGGAGTCTCCCCTCTGGAGCCCACCAGTGGGCAATGCTTAGCAAGGTAAGGCCTTCACCACATCCATGTGAAATTCACAGTTATTTGAGAGCACTTTGAGAACACCACAGAAGTCCAGAGATATGTGACCATGGCTGCTGTTATGTCTGTCAAGTAGTTTCACTGTATAAAAGCAAAAATAGCCTATTTGCAGACTGGATGAGCAGCCATCAATTCTTAATATTTCCATTTAATTTTATGAGACATCCCTTATGTTTTTCTTCTATCAGCTGTCCTCCCCAAGCAGATTTTCCTGTTCTTCAGCATCCCTAGATGCTGAGCTGACACAAATTGTGCTGTGGTGTTTCTGACTGGATCTGAGTCAAATACTTCAGGGTTTGCCTCAGGTAGGAATAAATATGATGATGCAAAAAGCAACAGAAAAGCATCAAGTATGTTTTATGAACTCTTGTTTGTACACTGTCATAACAGCAGATCCAGAGTTAGTCAGACTGTTCAATCTTATTGAATTTTCTTTTCATAGAATCACAGCATTATTTTGATTGGAAAAGACCTTTAAGATCATCAAGTCCAACTGTTAGCCCAGCACTGCCAAGGCCACCAGTAAACCATGTCCCTCAGCACCATATTTACATGGCTTTGAAATTCCTCCAGGGATGGTTACTCCACCACTGCCCTGACAATATTTTTTGGGAAGAAATTTTTCCTAGTATCTGATCTAAACCTCCCCTGGCACAGCTTGAGGCCATTTCCTCTTTTTCTATGACTTGAAACTTGGGAGAAGAGACTGACCCCCAACTCCCTACAGTCTCCTGTAGAGAGCAAGAAGGTATAATTTTATCTTATTACAGAGGCACTAATTTTACCTTTTATACAATGAAGCAGCAAAATATTCACTACTTAGGAAAGCAGGATGATCTAATCTCAAAACCAAAGCTGATTCAAATAGAATTTATAGGGAAAATGTAACAGCAATAAGAGTACTAGGGAAAGAGAATAAAGCTTAACAAAACATGAGCATATGACTGTAGGAACCACTACTGGAAATAAGTGCACCAACTAAGAGGCCAAGGCAAGACTTCCAGGTGACCCCAGTGGCCTCTGGCTCTGACCTGGTGTGAGAGCCACATGCTGAGGAGCCCCTCTGGGAGTGACAGGTTGGGTGGAGATGTGTTATAACTGCTGAAGGGCTGGCTGCAGGTTGGGCAGTGGGGTGTGATGGGGACCAGAGGGATGTACTGCAGGGAAGAGCAGCCCAGCCTAGAGGTGACATCCAGTGATACATTCCCCTACCTCTTTTCAGTACAGTCAGGTGCTTGCTGGCCCACTTCCTGCAATTAATTATCTAAAATAGCCTTGCAGCTCTCATCTTCAGGGTGTTTTCTGCTGTTGGAGAAGTATTGCTACTGTTGTGGTTTTGCCTCTATTGGACTGTGGCAACAGGTACAAAAACCACCATTAAGAACCAGTAATGCCAGAGACAAAAGCTGCCAGGCATGGCCACCAAACTTCAGGCCTCCAACTCTATTGCCTGCATGCATCCAATGCCTATTTATGCATAAAAAAGCTGTTCTTTCCAAAGCTATTCAAATGCCAGAAATAAGAGATTATTATGATTTCATGTCATGTTGAAAGGCAGGTGGAGGAGAGCACAGTGTTTGTGTTGGATTGAAATGTCTGCTGAAATAATTCCTGTCATGGCTAATTGATGTTGCATCTGTCTTTAGATTGTGACTATTGAAAAAAAAAAAAAAAAAAAAAAAAGCTGAAGAATCTTATTCAGAGTAATAATTACAGTTGTACACTGGTGGATATAAAATTAAAGTACATGGAGGGAAGGGAGCTACATCCTATAATTTATCAAATTCCTGCATCCCTGAAAACTAATTAGATGTTGGGCAGCACACAGGCCCTGCTGCAGAGGCTACTGTCAAGGGGATAGCAGTGGTCAAAAATAGGCCACTGATTCCCATTTATTCCATCCATTTTTGCTCTTTTATTGTGTTTGGAGTATTAGTTTCCAGCTATCTAGACTCAAGGCAGAAAAACAATGGGAGGCTTTATTAAGAGTTAGAGACGTAATCCCCAAGCACGAGTACAATTGCACAAGTAAGCTGGAGAGGGAAAAAAGGGATTTCTGCTTACATCTGCCTTTCAGGAATTTCACCCTCCAAAGTCCTTCAGTCAGCTATAGTTACAGGCAGTACAAATCTGCATTGCTTTGACAAACTTTCATTTGAAGCTATTGAAGGTTATTAATGGAAGCAGTATATGAAGTAGCTCTTCAATAGATGCCTTACATCCCAGTTGTATGGCTTGATTTTGGTTTGTTTCTTTTTTTCCTTTTTCTTTCCTTGATGGTTGTGTGGATGCTCACTGAATCCATCACAGCTTGATTTGTAAATTTTAATACTAAGAACCAACTTAACAAATCACCAGACAGACTTGTAGGGAAGTGCATCCTCCCAATGTCCCAGACAGCAGCAGTTTTGCTACTTGGTAATAAACTGTCCTGGAAGGGTCCTTCAGGTAAAAAAGCTTGGAACAGCTCTCCCATGCAGCTGTCCCTTAACATGACCATTCTGGTGGCTTCAGTTCATGCCAGTTTGTGTTTTTCACAGCTTACACAACAGGAATTCAGGTCCTTGGTGCTGTTCTACCCACTGTGTGTGCAAAGGGAGAGGCTGTGGGGAAGGGGCAGTGAAGCCACTCTTGGGACTGTCAGCTAAATTCCACGTACAGAGCAGTCCCAAGGATGGCAGTGGAAATCTTCCTGGAGAGCAGAAAGTGTTTGCAGAAACCCAGTACCCCAAATCTACACTGGGATGTGGAGGTTCATATGTTAAATTAAAAACCCACAGCACACTCTGTTCTTACCTTGTCCCTGCCTTACTGCAGGAGAGTGTGGATTGTCCTTTGCTCACTTACAGTAGATAGCTACAATTTTATGTAAGTTATGTGAATTTAATTTACAATTCACCCCCAGAACTTTGCTTAAGAAGGTCTTGGAAGTGTAATTTCATACTAGTCTCTGTACTTGTGAACCACAGCCTCAGGCAGTAAGATAATTCCCTCGTATCTAGGCAGTAGAGTTCATGTCTAGCACTGCTTCTTGCAGCTTCAAGGACTTCTTCTGATAGGTGTCTTTCTAATTTCTACATCATGCTTGTGAAACAAGGAATTTGCTCATAAATCAGGAATCTGCAGTTGTAGCATGACATATTACAGAGATGTGTCAGCTTCAGCATTTTTTATATGTCTGGAAATTGAAAACTAATTGCTTATCAGAAAGGTCCATCAGCAAGTTCCTAAGTAAAATATTTAAGTTTTACTTTAAAGAAGCTTCCTGCTTTGCCAACTCTTGATTGTAAAGCAGCTGGGAAGGGTGGACTCCACCTTCATGTGCTGTCAAGTTAGGAAGTCATAAGGTCAAGGTGCTTTTCCTGGCACAGTTCTGTGAGATGTGCATCTCCAAATGCAATTTGAACTTCTTGTTTACATTTGCAATTCAGTGTGTGTAGGAGCCTCCAAAAGCAAAGTGAGCATTCCATGAGCATTCACTTTAAATAATATAAAATAACAAAAATTGATTGCAACACCTTCTCAGTTGTCTCCTGAAAAATTATAAATAAATAACTGTTGTAATGGACATCAGTGCCTGCTAGAAAAGGTTTCCTTTTCCCTCTCTACACTGGGTTACAACAATTGGCTTCACAATGACTCATTGCCTTGTTAGGAGCAGGAAGACATCCCTCATTATTCATTACTAAAGGAAGGACTTTGCTGCTGCAAAGAACAGCCACAGCATTCTAATTCAGCTGCCTTTCAAGAGAAGGGAGGTAATGTCACTCTTCCCTAAACTTTGCCGAAAGAGACAAGAAATAAATGCTGTTTAATTGTCTCCATTTATAAATAGCCCATTCACAATGAGAGAATTGGGTTTGGAATGCTGCAGTCAGGGGGAAGAGATGCACATTTTTCTACATTTGTGTCTGAACTTCATTTCTGGGAGCTCGCACTGAGATTCTCAAAACTAGAAATGATTGTATATATTTATGTATAACTGAAAGGCATGTGTTTATTTACAGTTTATTGTATGACTTTTTAATTACAGAGTGCTATAGATATATTACATAAATGCACACACAAACCATTTCCTGTGCAAGTAATCCAAGGAAATATTTGATTTCAAAGGGAGGAGGGAAGACTGTATTAAAATAATAGTTTTTCTTGATTTTACTACTACAAATCTTCCTTTACTTGAATATTAAGCAATTGCACTTGTATTATGTTTTTATTCTATTTTATTGTGGTTTTTATTAAGCCTTACAGCATGGGCCATGCCTCTTTTTTTATAAAGCTGTGATCATGTGTTACTAGAAACCCCATTTCAAACTGTACTTTGGGCAGATGTGGTTAGGATTTTCTAGGAAGCGACGTTATAATTGTGTGATTAATCGTCAGAAAAGGGAAATTTTGGCTCTGCAGTATTTCTTACTGTATTAGCTTCAGAGATTTATAAAACCAACTTGAAACTGCACTGTAAGTGTGTTTATAATGACTTTTAGCTGATTTAATAATCCTCAAAGTTTGGGTGACTGTACAGATCACAGCTTCACAAATGCAGTCCATTACCTGTAGCATCCAGATGACATTATCAGAGGTGGAGGAAATTACTTGGGATTGTATTTCTCCTTAGCATTGCACTAATCCAACCTCTGGCTGAGGCTGGGGCTCTCAGAGCCCTTGTCTGCATTTATCCCATTATGCAGGGAGGACATGTGCATGGATGATAAAGAACATCTTCATGTTGAAAGTCAGGCTGGGGCAAGTCTATACCATCAAATCTTGGTGGCACAGTTGTAAGGCACCTGGTGTGGTAATGTTGTTAAGAAAATTTTCAAACCAGTCTGATTTCTTTTTGCTGTTGTTATCAGTATCTACAGTTTGCTGCCCCTAGTGCCCCTCCCTGCAGCTGGCAGTGCTGAATGTCTCTCTTACTTCACGATCCAGCAAATCTTTCTCAATCCAAGGAGTCCTTGATCAGGCAAATAACTCTGCTATTTGCAGGTATTGCTGCTGTCTTGTCCCAGTGGAGTAAAAGCCTCTTGGACAAGTAATGGTCTGCAGGATCAGATCCTTAGATTGGATTTATAAGTGACAAGCCATGGCACAAAATGGTTTTTAAAAGTCACCAGTTAAAACAAACAATGCCTAGAGCCTCATGTTAAGCTTTCTGGCTCTGTGTTTCTTTCAGTGTTCCCAAGCTTTGCTTTTCATAATAATAAATATCAAACAACAACCCTGGGAATCACCAGGAGCTGGATTGGCAGGTCTCACTCTCTGTTTAACATGCAAATGATCAGCCTGTGCCTACATATGGCCACTTGCTAGATCAGAACTTGGTTCATTAACAAAGAACTTGGAAAGCTCTGGCTGATGTGGGGTATAACAACCCAGAGCACAGTGCTTTAAGCCAGAAAGTGAACAATAAACAGCATAGATCTGAATTGACATGTGTTCAAGAATCCAAATAGTAGATATATTTTTGCAGAACCCTGATTTTTCTTTTTTTCAGTCTTGCAGTTCACAACACTTAAGTAATCAGGCTTCAATCAACTGTGTATTTCCAGACCAGTTATTTAAGATATTTTGTGATTTTAAAGCAATTCCTGACCTTCATCTCTTGGACAACATGCTGAGTTTCTTTAATGGTCCAAAGGACTGAACAGGAGCCCAGGAACACCTATAGGATTCACATCTTTGGCATTTTCTTAATTTTCACTTCATTAAGCAGATAAAAGGGTTGCTATTTCATTTCCAGGCTCCTCTGTTTGCTCTATGATGTACTGTGAGGGATCAGCCCAGCCAGTCTTTGATGAGCAGAGTAAACTGTGTGAATCCTAACATGTACCTTTACATCTCTAGGCATCCACTGTGACAATATTTGCACCCAGGGCCGCTGGGGACCAAACTGCTCCATCTCCTGCAACTGTGAGAACGGAGGATCCTGCTCCCCAGAGGATGGCACCTGTGACTGTGCACCAGGATACAGAGGACCCTTGTGCCAGAGAAGTAAGATTTTCCATAGATGTGGTGGCAGGAGCAAAGCAAGTAGAAATTTCTGACACCACACAGGCAGAGCCACAGGTTTCTGAGCTGCTCCTGACTTCCTAAGGGCAAATGCTAGCCTAAAGAGGTCTTCTCAACTAAGAAGTCAAGACTCTGCTGCATTTAGTGCCTTGTCTTTCTTCTTCTGGCCTTCCACAGCACCCAGAGGCCTGAAAGAAGGAGCCTCAGTTTTACACACAAGCTTGGATTTTATGGATCCAGCAAAACCAGATTTACAGTTCAGTGGTGGTAAATTATTGGATACCTGTTAAGCAGAGTTAGCTCTGACCCATCAGATAGTGACAAGTGGAGGAGCATTGGCTATCAAAACAACATGGCAATGTTTTATATGCCAGAAAAAGCAGCACAGCAGCCTGAAATAGCTCCTTTCTGGTGCTCTGCTGCTACATATTAAAATGTGCCAAGGAGAGAAAATTCCTCTCATTTGCTTTATCTGGGAAGCTGCATTAGTCTCTTAGGGACCCTTATTCATTGGTCCAGACCACACACAACTGTCTTCCTGTGTAAACAAAAAATGGGTTTGTCTTTCTCTTCTGCAGCAGCTCTTGTTCTTCCTGTAAGACATTCTGCATGCCCAGTTCATATAACCCCTTTGATTTCACCAGTTACACTTGACACTGGAACACACTCATCTCTAAAAATAATTTGTAGCTGACAGTTTTTATTTAAAGCCATTATAACGATGACCTCTAGCACTGCTCTAGTTAATGGCCTATAAGCATTTCCATTACAACCCCCAATTTCCAGGTGCTTCAGCATATCTATATAGCTGTAAAACCTCTCTCCAAGGCTAAAATGTGGTGCTCAGTGCTTCAGGGAATTGGGAAAGAAATTGTTTTACAAATCTGAGACCTTAAGAGTGCAAAACTTCCAGAAGTTAATAGTTTCTGACCTTTCTGAGATGAAAAAAAAACAGCTTAGTTTTATCAGCTGATGGCATGTAGGCTACAAGAGGCAAACCATGCCCCCAGCTTGCAACTCCAGTAATCAGGCTGCTCCCTAAGGACATTTGCTGAGGACCTAATGGGGACAAACTTTCCTCCCTACTGGGGTGACAGCAAAGGGGTTCTGTGGATGCTTCTGCTGTTGCCTCATGATGCTGAAATATGTGTACGCAGCCAGGGAATTCAGCTTGCTCCCACTTCTTCTTTGGGATTCAGGCTCAGTCCTTCTTTGTGAAGAGGCCACCTCTGTAGGTGAAGGCAGCCTTTAGTTTGCTAAGTTTGCTCTCAGAATCTTTCCCATTTTTCTCCTGGAAATTCATTCAGAGGCAGAACTTAGCCAGGACTGAAGATGATATGCAGCCAGCTTGTTCTGCCTGTGTAATCGGGATTACATGAGACACTTGGATAATTTACTGCTCTTAAGCCTGCAGAAATGTCTCCAGGAATGGTCCAGGTTGTTTTATAGCTAGTGCATCACCAACAAACCTGTCAGCCAAGTTCCAGCTGGAAGTCTGCAGTAGTGCAAGAACCTGACACCCTCTGTGAACAAATAATAGTGAAAAAATAGAGTGAAAAAATAGAACACACATGATACAGTAACCACTGAGCCAGAACTGTGTAAGAGAGAGTCACAGGGGTAAAAAAAAAACATACAAAGTCATTTTTACAGTCACTGCAATTTAACAAGTCTTTGTGCTTACACATAGCACTGAATGTTTGGACAGTGGCTGTTTTTTTTTTCTGCACATGCTTAGAAGCAACAATGTGAGTTCCTAAGAGATACTGAGCTGTAATCTTAACCCTGTACCTTATGGGCAAATTCTGTAATAATTTCAATCCAGGTTTTAAGTAAATCAAGCACACAATTCATGGCAAGTTTATTCAGCTATCTGGTGTGCTTACGGATGCAAATCAGGTGATTCTGTATGCTGTTACCATAATTACCACTTCTAAATTCTCTTCATCACTGATGGGTGCTGCTCCTGCAATTAGATGTGTAAACTGACTGTCCCACCTGAACACAGGTACTGCCCCTAATATGCTTAGAAATCAGCTTTTGACATAGTTGTTTAAATGCAAAATACTGAATATTTCCTAATACCTCTCTTCTGATTTCTTAGCTTACTTTCCTAAAGAAATGATATTCTGAGTTTCTGTTGTCTGTGCATACGTGTGTTCCTCTTCCTGCTTATCCTAAAAGCATTGGAATATTTTTTGCCAGGTATTAACCATATCTGCCAGTGGGCTATGAGGTCTCAAAAATCTTAATCTCTCATGTTTTATCTTCAGTTTGTCCCTCTGGCTTTTATGGACACCACTGCAGCCAGCCATGCCCTCACTGTGTGCACAGCAGTGGGCCTTGTCACCACGTGTCAGGACACTGTGACTGCTTGCCAGGATTCTTTGGCACTCTCTGCAACCAAGGTACTAAGCCCAAGACCCCCAGGTGTCACCTCCTTTCCTACATTTCTGTGTCTAACTTTGCAGCAAGACTGTTCACAAGGTTCCTACCTTTTTTTTTCCTTGTTTCAGCAGTTTAGATCACAAGGAATTCTTTTCTTTAGAAGTAAAATGCAAATAGGTACTTAGTCACCCTTTTGTAAATAGGATGTGCTGCTCCTGCTTTCATAAATAAAACAGGTTTGCTGCTCCGTATTGAAATGAATATGGAATGAGACACCTGCTGTAAATATAGCAGCCAGCTAAAGGTTTTATTTTCCTTTCTGCTAAGCCTCCCCTATCCTAAATGTTGATGTCACCCTCATGCACTCTTCCTCAGCAGGAGGTGAAGATGGTAGTTAAGGTAAAGGCCAGCTCAGGTACAGAAGCTCAAACCCTGACTTCATGTGTGGAACCTTATTTACACTGTCTAGGACCTGACTGGGAATAGCTAAAATCATGGGCACTCAAACACAAGTGCAGGAGACTGAAAAATTTGCAGTGAGGCAGGGAAAGTGAGATGATTTTCACAGGTGAAGAGCAGTTTCAGCTCATCCAAATGTCCATCACCTTTCCATACCTTTGAAAGTTACTCCACATTTAACCGTGGGTTCCATTTCCAGCCTTATCCTAAAAGAGGCTGCAAAATCATACCAGTGTTCTGCAGATTCTCAGTACATCCTACTGTGGATATTTTCCACACCCAGCTTTAAAAGAGATTATTTGTAATGGCTACTGCCCTTGTGAAGTCACCAAGTCTGTCAAAATGGAATGGACACTTTTTAATGACCTGCTTTGCAGTAAGTTAGAAACTGCAGACAGAGCTTATGCAAAACCATTAAAGATAGATTAGGTATAACCATGTTTTATTTTTCCTGTGCTGTATAGTCAACTAATAATACCAATTAATCTGTTAAAATGAACATATTTCAGTGAAATTGTCCATTTTATGTGAAAGGTTAGCCAGATTTCAAAGCATAAGCAGGGCTAATTATCCTCTTAAGAAAACTATTTTATTTTTGCTCAGATGTTCAGCACTCCTGGTTTTACTTTGAAATGTTGATCTACCCACCAAATTAATTTTAAAATATTCATGTCCTAATTAAAATCAATTTGTGTTGCAGTTTGTCATAATGAGTTAGCATGTAACTTTATTTTGTAGAAAGAAAAAAATGCTAATTAATATTTTCCATTAGAAAAACGTGAAACAGAGATTTTACTGGGGAATTTTCATCTCCTTGTGGAGATGTGCTGTCTCTTTTCTGGCAGTGGGAACATTCTTCCACCAGCAGCACATGCATGTGGGGAGCTGTGTCACCTCTGAAATGACACAGATTGACATGGATGTACTCAGGATTCTGAGCATCAAACAACTGAGCAGCTGTTTTCTTAGTATCTACCAAAATCATGTAGCAAGATGGATTGATAATAACTTGTTATCACTGCTGGAACACACCTGACATCCCACAGGGACTTTCAGAGTCCCACTTCAGAGCTTTTAGAGCTAATTAACATCACTATCTGCATCATACAATCAGATCCCTCCTGAAGAAATTGGTGCTAGTCCTCACTTTACAGCTTTGTTTAACCATGTCTGAGACATTTGAAAAAGTGCTTGTGTTGGGTTCTCACAACTTTACAAGAGAGTGGCTGTGTCAATCCACAACAGGGTGACTTAAACTAATGAGAACAACCATTTTGGCAGGGTCTGTCTCTAGTCCTGTGTTGTCATTCTGGAGGGCATCCCACTGTTTCACTGAGACAAGAAGTGCTCACACAGCAGGAACCCCTCTGCTAGCTCTCACTGTCTGGAACCAAAACATTTCTTCTCTGAAGTATGTCTTGTTGCCTTTGTCAGCACTGGTGTTTAGATCAGAAATCTTTTCCTGATTCATTAGTATTCCATGTTGCAGTGCAAATCACCTCCTATTTTAAGTAAGCTTTTTGAGAACTACTTTTCTGTACATATAAAAAAACCCAGCCTTCATTTATATGATATGATCTATCTCCATCTTAAAGATGCAATAAAAATATTGCACTGAGCTGCTCTGTACAGATAACTGGACCTGGATAATGGTGGAGCATGTATGAGAACATAAGCTGATAGATCATTTCAGTTTTTGCTCTTCTGTGTTATGATTTCTTTCCTTCTCTCTCTTTCTGTCTGTGTATTATTCTTTTCATTGTGTTTGTGTATTGTGTTTAGTTTTATCTCTTTTTAGTTAGAGAAATAGTCTGTTTAGCACATCATTTGAAAACCAAAACCAGCTTTATCCACCCCTGCAGATAAGCCCATAGTATACAGGAATGCATGCAGGAAACAATCGTGGGCACATTCTTTGCTTTCTGCAGTAGTAAGAGTAGAGGACAGCATATTGTATAAAAGCAGATGAATCACAGCTCAGGGTTTCAATCTGCAGCTGAATCAAAGTCTGGATAGATTGAGGTCACCAGTAGAGACTACATTATGAGAAAATGTGAGTGGCTGAAGCAGTAAAAAAGTTGCATAATGCAGGGAAGTGCCTTAATCACTTTTTTGACATCACTATTAGTTACCAGGATACAAGTCCAGTTCCATTTGTTACATTCTTTGCAAAGATGGACTGTATGTTTTATCTTGTTTTAGAAATGCATCTGTTTTTGTCAGGGAACACAGCCAATAAGCACACAGAAATTAAACATTTCATTCATTACTGAACAGAGCTTTCCATCAACGTTAACATTAAAGATTTCCAGTAATTTGGTTGGGAGGTTGAGGATCTGCGTGTCTATTAGTTTCATGTCACTGTGATTGGGCTGTTATAAGATGACTCTGAAAAAAAAATTTAGAGTTTCTTTTCTTCAAAATTCAGGAGTAAGCTAGGTGGACAAACAGGAAGAGATGGTTTTGTTAGAATGCAGCACTTCTGTTTAACAGCTCTCATCAAACATAGATATAATCTTTGGAAACCACATTTCCAACCTCATTTTACATATATTCCAGCAAAGGAATATGTGGAAAGGAAGAGGTGGATGGGTGCCAAAAGACAAACATGACATTTCAGCAATTGGATAGGGTCTTTATTTTTGGGAGTAGTCTTCCACCAGACTTACAAGGTAAAAATATTTATGCAAGTGGAAGTCTTGTTCCTGGCTTTGAATCTGTGAGATGCTGGGAGGCTGCTTCCCACCAACACTGCTGAAAGCTGATCTTCAGCAAAGCCTGGTGTGTCCAGCACCAAAGGCACCTTTCTTTCTCACCACTGTTTGGTCCAGAAGGAGTCAGGATGGTGACAAGGTCGGTGCTCCAGTGTAATCCATATTGCAGCACTAATGGTGCATTGTGTGGTGCTTGTGGGATGGCAGGGTAGGGACTTCCACTCCTTCAGCTGCTGCTCCACTGTTCTCCTCCTCTCCCAAGAACCCCTTTTCTCTGCTTTGTCTCTCCTCTTTTCATCTTTCCATAATGCCCTTCAATAATTACAACCTTCAAACTATATTAGATTCATTTTCCAGCAGAAAAGTGGATTTTGAGATTACTTTTTTCTGTTGTTTTTGTACCTGGGGTGGAAGCAGAATGGACTTGAGTAGTTTCAACTTTTTCGTTTCCTTGCAGAAGAATTTTTCCCGTTTGACTTAAGCAAAGAAAAACGTTGTAATTACTTTTAAGTCTAATTGCTAAATGTTAAGTCCTGTGACTTCCTCATATCCCTTATGAAGACCCCTCAGTGAGCTGTCTTATATTTTCAGTCTGTCCCAGTGGAAAATATGGGAAGGACTGTGCAGAGTTCTGCCAGTGCACCGAGAACGGGACCTGCAATCCTATTGATGGATCGTGCCAGTGTTTTCCAGGCTGGATAGGGACAGACTGCTCACAGAGTAAGCAAAATGTTGTTTTTCCATCTCTGCTTTAAAATGACATATTTTCTGGTTTAGTGTTTTCTGGAAGTTAAAGACAGATTCTGGGGAAATCCCTGAAGTATTACAGCAGCCAGTGCCTTGCTCTCTTTATAGTGTATTTCTTTTAATTAATCTTAGTTAGCTTTGGCTTGAGTTAATTTCTGTATTTGGAATTTGCAGAAGTTGTTACCAGCTTATATCACAGGAAAGGGAGGTCACAAGCTCTTATCAAAAAAGGAAAGCTCCATGCTTCTTTTTAATTTCCATCTGGATTCCCTTTTATTTATTTCTTGAAATAATTTTCTTTCAGCCATTACAGTAGAAATTATTGAGCAGTAGATGTTTTCATGTACCAAGCCCCCCAGAACTGAGAAATTAGGTAGCTGAAATATTTCTATTAAATGTAATTTAATTGTAAAAGTCAGTGTGGGCTTGGAGGGATGGAGGATTTCTTCTTGAAAATTGCCCAGGTAGAAGATTGGCATTTGCTGATCCCAAAGTGTCATTTCCTGAGAGCATCCCTTAATTGAAGATAGATCACAGAGGAAAGCAATATCCTATCATTCAGAACTGTTACTTCATATTCAGGATACAACTAGCATATTAGACAGCATTCCAGAGTAAAATATATTAAACTTCAAGTGATAAAGTAGGAGTCGGATAAAAAAAGACATCTGTAATTTTGCTTTTATTGTGTGTCTTCTACAGGCAGAATATTGCTGTCACTCAGAAAAAAAAAAAGAAAAGAGACTGAAAGCTCCTCAGATTCCTCATTATATTTAGCCAAGTAATTGGGAAATTACTGTTAGTTTCTGTTAACCTTGAAAAAAAAAAAAGATGTTTTTTCTTACAGAATGAGGCAGTCCAGTTCACAGCAACACTGCCCAGTTTGGCAGGCAGCAGGACGTGGTGACAGCCACTTTGTTTTGTGGATGAACAAAGTGGGAACCTGACTGTTTTTGTTAGTTACCCTCTTGTAAAGAAAGTGTAAATCTCCCAAGGAGAACCTGGCCTCACCCCAGGCTCCTGGTGGCACCTGGCCTCACAGATTGGTGCTGAGCTATTTCAGTCAGAGCTCCCTCCACTCCAGTTAACCTGGAATGACCGAGAGATGGAGCTGCAAAGGAGATAATTTTAGCTCCAAGTCCAGAGACAGTTCTGGAGACACTAACAGCCCCTGCAGCTCTGGCTTACAAAGGCATTGTAGAAGTATTTCTGGTTGCTTATAGCAAGAGTACTTTAGGCCAAATCCTGTTCAGCTTTACATTGTCTGAGTTCAGTGACCTTTTGTTTGATTTACGTCATGGCAGGGGTTTTTTTGCTATTCATTCTGGCTTTAGAGATGTCTGTTATATGCCAGAAACTTGCATTTATTGTCAGAAATGGAGCCAATGGCATGGAAATAGGCACAGTTTCTGTACTTTCAGGTTTCCTGGGAACTCTGCCTTATTAATTCACATCTTTTAACAGGAAGCAATGGAAAGCACTTTCTAAAGCAGAAATATAGATGTTAAAGGTTTATCATAATTTTGGATCTTTTAGTCTGGCACTGATAACTGTAACTTACTGCATTCATTTTTTGGAGGGAGGCTTAAAATAACTTTTGAAAATGTATTAATATTGTACTTGTTGAAATATAAAATAGACCTGGGGATTTTAATTTAATATTAGCCCCATCAGCCAAAGCAATCTTATTCTGTGGATGGGAATTCATCCTATAAGAAGTGTTCTTTCCATTTTACATAGCTGGAGTGTCACTCTCTGCTTCAAGTGAGTGGTGGTGATTTGAGAAGCTGATCACATAGCAAAAAGTAAACCATGAGTAGCTGGGCTTGATTATGCAAGAACTCCAGGATTTCAAAAAGACAATTAAATTACCTTGATATTTTAAAACCCTGCCTAAATTACCTTCACAGATAATGCCAATAGGCAGGGAGAGGGGCCAGAGCACTTAGATGTAGTCCAGGGTGACTGTTTCAGTGGTGCTCAGTGTACATTTGCATCAGAGACCTGATCCTGCCACCTTTGTGGGAAGAAATCCCTTCTGCCAGGGCTTGGTGGCATGGCTGAGGTGTCAGGTTGGCACCTGGGTTTGTAAAGCAATTGTCCTGGCATCTCTGCAGCCGTGCCAAGCTCTGCAATGCAAAGTTCTGCCTTTGCTGGTGTCTTTGCCAGGCTCTCCCTTTCCTGTTGCTCCTCTGCAGCGTTAACATTGCTTTTTCTTTGTCTGGATGGTTTTGTTTTATCAGCTAACAAATCTCTTCTGTTTTCATAGCTTGTCCCACTGGTTTTTGGGGCCCTGATTGCTTTCATTCGTGCAACTGTCACAACGGAGCAGTGTGCAGCCCTTACGATGGAGAATGTAGATGTACTCATGGCTGGACCGGGCTCTACTGCACTCAGCGTAAGCCTTTCAGAGCCACTGTTGTGCCAGGGAATCTCTCAAAGTAGGTGCTGCTACCTCGTGTCTCTTCCGAGTATTGCAGTCTTCCCTGGTAAACCCCTTCCTGCTTTGGGATATCTTTGTATCACCCCGAAGAAACAAGTCCTGAAGCTTTTCAAGGCGTTTTATGCCCTTGGCTCTCGATAAAAGAGGGACTGATCGTTGAGATTACTGAGTCATTGTCAGAATTTTCAGTCTGTGTCCCCGATGGTTAAAGTCTCAGTATATAGGGTCAGATTTAGGAAAATACTGGAGATTTCTCATCCTACTAGTAGTAAATTATCAGCACTGCATCAAAGAGGTCAGATTTTGGTGAGCCCTTCAAGAGGGCTCTTTCAATTGCAAGTAATAACTTGATCTCTGGCCTTTTAGAGACTTGTGTTTAGCCATCTCCTTCACTTCTTGATAATGCAGTGTGTCTACATGGGTCAAGTTTTCATTCTTCTGAAACTTTAAAGTGGCAATTCTGTAAGAGATGAGAAACACTCCTTCAAGAAAATTGGCTGTCATAGCATCTCTGCATTGAGATGATCAAAAGAGTGCTATTAAATATACAGAGGCTGAAAATCCATAGATTTAGAGGCCTACACATTTTGTGCTGATAATGCATCTGAGTTTGTGTTTCAGCTTATTTCTTAGTCTTCCCTTATTCTGATTCCTGAAAGGTTGCCCAGCTGCATTTTATGGAAAAAACTGTGCCAATGTTTGCCAGTGTCAGAATGGAGCAGACTGTGACCACATCACTGGCCAGTGCACCTGCAGGACTGGCTTTACAGGCAAACAATGTGAGCAGAGTAAGTAGCAACAGGACTTCATTTTAGTGTTTCTCCAGGGTGGGGGTGTGTTTCACAGTTCTTTGCAGAAATATGCTCTTAAATGAGGTGCTGATGTCAGCAAGACAGAAACCCCAGGCTGCTTGTGTAATCCACTGGGAGAAGGCATCTTTGGAAGGCTGGCCAGGCTGCTTAAGCATAAAGAAATGCAGTGAATCCTCTGCAAATTAGGCCTTTCTATTCCCAGCCTGAAGTTAGGGGAGATGAAAGCAAGTCACTGCACTCAGTCCTGACTGGATGGAGCCTTCCCAAACCACTTGTACCTAATTAATAGAAAAATACAAGCTCTGTGTTGCCTCACTATCAGTGCTGAGAGCAACTGCATCAGCTTTCCCTGGGCATGAAGGAAGACAGAAGAGTTAAAAGAAAGGACTGCTTTCTACTCTCTGTCTTCCAAGAAATAATGGGGTTTCCTTACACAAGTTATGCTCTAGATGTGGGTCAAATAAAGATTCATCTTTGCAATGGAAGCAGAGCAAGGGAAAAAGAAGTTGCTTGCTATTTTTGGAAGGACCTGCATTTACCTTGCATAGTGAGCAAGTGTTTAACAATGAACTTCAGTCACCTTGTGAGGGCACTGGCATCTTACTGTAATTGTTGTCCATCTCTTGGTGACATATGTAGCACACTGTGCCAAGTGGCTTCGTTAAGAAGAGAGAATTAGGGGGGTGGAAAGTGTAGCTGAATAATTACTTGTTTGTCCTGTATAGTAAATCAAAAGAAAATTCTCACACTGTTACTTCAATTCTAAATTCAGGGTGAAATCTGTCTTGCCTTACCAAGGCACTAATTCCATAGGATTTTGTTCCTTTTTTTTGACAATCAGGTAGTACACTAACATTCCTGCTAGATATGCAGGGAAAAGGCCTGCCTCAAAGCCTCCTGACTGCCTCTGACTACATGGATCTTTATGAAAGTATTTGTACATGTGACTAAATTCATGAACATCTTTTATTTTTTACTTGCATTCAGCAGAATATGTATCTTGGGACCAGATTTGGATGCCTATGTGGGGAATACATATTGCACCACTCTAACTCCATAAATGGCCAATTTACTGTGGATTTGTGTATGCCCTTTCTGCAACCATAAATAAAATGGGGGAAAAAGTTCCATAGTAGAGCTGCATCATAGCAGATTTTATACAAGAAGCTACATTTATAATTTGACCTTGGTACAAAACCCGAGACTTTCTTTTCTAGCAAAACTACAAATGTATTTATTTATTTGGTTTTCTACTATTTAATGAAAAAGTATCTCTTCACTAGGACTCCTTCCTTCTCAGAATCCTGCTGGATGTGCAGTCACACTGCACTGCAGATGAAATGCCTAGAGGCAGACATTGTTTCTGTACTGCAGTCCAAAAATTAAGTTCTTATTAATTTAAAGTATCAGAATGAGCACTAATTATTCCTTGTTGGGGACCTGCAGATGAGAAAAAAATATGTTAACACTCACTACAAATCATTATACAGATTCTGGCTACTGTTCATCACTTAATATTAAATTTTGGCTACTTGAAGTCACTTAGATACCCACACTGGGAGGGAATCATCATGCTATGCAGAACATTTTCAGTGTCATACAAGAACAAACATCTTAACAGGTATCCTAAAGAGTCGTAGCAAGTGTGCATGGTTCAGTAATGCATCTTCTGTATGGAAATAAGTAGGCTTTGACAGAAGTTGTTTCTTCCATTTTTTTATTGAATAGTGCCTCAAGAAGTACAGTAAGCTGCCTACAGATTTATTGTAACAGCCCATCAGGGTAATTGTATGAATACATTTCTCAGCTGAACATTCAATCATTTTATTTTTGATGGAAATAAAAATACGGGGTGGAAATTCCTTTTGTACTAGGAATACTAACAGCAGCAGAGCAAATCAAACCATTCAGATGCTCTGTTCTGTAATACCATCTACAATGTTATATTCACCTTTGAGCACTGGTGGGGAGAAGTATGAAAGCATGGGGGATTTGTTTGGTAAAAGTCAATTGTCTTCATATAAAGGTACATTAAATTTTTCTTTACAACTGCCTCCAGGAAAAAAAAATGCAGAGTTGGTGGAGAATGCTGTGCTCTTTTAAGGTGTTGCTTATGGCTTCTGAGCTCATGACCTGCTAAATTCTGTATGCTTGTGATAACACAGCAAGGCTTTTAAAGTGTCTATATGTATTATTGGTTTCATCCTTGTGATGACTTTCCCAGGAAGTTTCAGCTTAGTAAGTAATACCTCAATGAAATGTACAAGAAATACATTCATCTCCTGCTTTAAAATAATGGTATATCAGTAATCCTAAAGACTATGAAACCAGGGAAGCTTTTCTACTGAATTTTCCATGGCAAGCATTTCAACCCATTCCTCCACAAAGTAGAATCCTTTCCAATCTTTTTCTTTGGCTTCCCAGAGTGCTCACCTGGAACATTTGGTTATGGTTGCAAACAGCTCTGTGAATGCATGAATAATGCCACATGTGACCATGTCACAGGTACTTGCTACTGCAGCCCAGGCTTCAAAGGAATCCGATGTGATCAAGGTAAAGTAAAACTCTCTGTAAAATCTCTCTCTTTCCTCTCTCTCCCTCCTCCCACCCCCGATGATGTACTTGCTTTAAAAAAAAACAAAAAAACCCAAAAAAACAACAGTATTTCAAGAATGAAATGCATGATTCAATTTACAGTGTGTTATGAATTACTTTTAACAGCGGCTCTTATGATGGAAGAATTAAACCCCTATACTAAAATTAGCCCTGCTCTTGGATCAGAGAGGCACTCAGTGGGAGCAATCATTGGAATTATTGTTCTCCTTCTAATTATTATGGTCTTGCTGGCACTGTTTGTGTGGTATCGACGGAAACAGAAGGAGAAGGGCCATGACATGCCAAGTGTATCTTACACTCCAGCCATGAGGATGACTAATACAGATTACTCACTTTCTGGTAAGGGTCTTTTTATGTTAATCAAATATAGACTCATATTCCTGTATGTTGGGGAAATACAAGTTTCTGTGATGTATAATGTGTTACTGAACCTCAAAAATAATGACACTCGTGTTCTTCCCCTGAAGACCATGATCTCTTAACACAGCAGGGACAGGAAAGCAAATAGAACTTAAAACTCAATTTAATGCTTTATATATGAAGATACAGGATAGATCTAGGCAAGAAATAAGCTGCATGCAATACATCTCTTTTCTAAAGCCAGCTGCCTTCCTATTGCAGTGCAGGGTTCTCCTTGTCTGCAGCCTTTCAAAGATGAGTTTTTTCTTTGCTTGAGGAACTGGCTTCACTGGGTCAGTCATAAGCTTTTGGTTTTGTCCATGTTGCAGCTTGTAATCTGTCTCCTATTTGTTGATTAAAAAAAAAAAAAAGTCATACTGAGATCACATTTCTTGCTTCTTTCTATCTTCTGCTATTGCTATGGAGGACAGCTTTTCTTGACAGATTGGCTTAACATTGGATGTGATCTTTTTTTTACCACTGTCATCCTTCTCCATCTCTCTCTGGCTAGTATCAGATAGGATGCCAGAAAGTAGGTGATTTTACATCCTTCCTCTTTCCTCCTATCCATCTCTAGTGGGGAGCCCTTCTGGGCTTGCTGCCCTCTGCACTTTGCTTCATTTCCCTTTAAATGGCTGAATCTGTGAGTCTGAGTAATTAGAACCTCCTGAAACAGGCAGAGGTTGGCTAAGTAGCACCTCTGCTTTCCCAGTCCTGCATTGCCTTTTTCTTTCTGCTTCCAAGTCTAAGTGCAGGAGGCCCAGCCACTTGTTGCTGGCTCTGACCTGGCTTCTGTGCTGTCTCCAGGTGGCAAGGCTGGAAGCTTCTGTCTGGATTTCCCTGCCCAGGACACATCTGGTAGGAAACCTCTCTTACCAAGGCACTGATATCAGTGCCTGGGTACAGCCAGGGCTTCATCAAGGAGCTTTTTGACTCCATTACTCCACAAAACCCTAGGACTTCAGTCCCCACATCAGGGACATGGTTTTCTGCAATGATCAGGGCCTGTCTGCTGAGCACCACTGCCTAAATTCATATTGAGAGCACTGATGCCTATCTAGAGTATTCCTGCTTCTGATAGCTACAGGATTAAAAAAAAATAACCTTGGATCTCCTCCCATTGCCTTTTATTTTTGAATTTTAGCTTTGCAGGCTCTTGCTTTAAGCTGCCCGTTTGGGTAAGAAATGTAGGAGAGTGTTGCCAGATAGGGCTGACTGATCCTTGGCTAGTGGCCAGCACAGTTTGGCCTGAAATTTGTCATTTCAACATCATTTGAAGAGCCAGACCCTGAACATGCAAATGACAACAGTGGCACAACTCAGCAGCAGTGAGGCTCCAAGTTCAGAGAAAGCAGATCAGGGCTGCTGGCATGGAAAAATGCCCTGAACTTTTCAGCAATTATTTTCTCTCATATTGGCACTTTATCCATTTATTTACAAAGCCTGCTTACACCTCATTTATTTCTGTGCTTTTCTAGTTGATGTATGTGGAACCCAGCATGCTTAAGAGGCACAGCTTACAAATTTCAAAATAAGGAGAGGAATATTGCTGAGGTTGGGAGTTCCTGACTGGAGTAATTGAGCTTCTCCCTTCAGACAAGGGAACACAAATCCCACGGTTGTTTTTTCTCCATATTTTACCATGAATAGAGATTTAGCAAATGAACCTGATGGTTTGCCAGTCTGACACTCTGCAAGAAGTCCTGAAAAAAGGCTAATGCTGAGAAAGGATACTTTTATCCTTCAAAGGTAATACAGACAGATGACTTTTCTCCTCAGACACACAGAGGAAGCCATTACACTTGAACACCTTGGCAGCCCAGGACTGTCTTTGCAGGTTATGTCTCTGTGGGCCTTACATCTCCATATGCAAATGTTCTTCACATTCCTTTCAGGCAGAGCCATCTATCCCAGAGCTCTTGATTCCACAGGATACATAGGTACTTACTGAAAAAAAAACCTGTCTTGGGGACGGCTGAATTCCTAGATACATTGTAAATATCTGACTGATCACATCCATCAGCTGCATTGAACTTGGGATCTCTTCTGGTCCTTGAGCAACGTCAGTGAATTTAATTCTTGCCCTTGTGGCACTGCAAGTTATCAGTTTGTAAAAAAACCTTAAGTACCAAGTCCTCAAAATCCTGAACAGCACCAGGTCAGTGGTGTTGTATGGGCTTCTCTAGGAAGAAACTGGATAATGCTTCCTTCCTGTTCATCTCAGTCAGTGATGGGGATGCAGAGACTGGGGCTTTCCTATATTCTTTATCCATCTTTGTGCAGTCCTTGTTGCAGTATAAATTTTATCCCTTGGGAAGCTGCAACTGAGTGGGGTCAGCTGTCTCTTTCTGGAGATCACAAAAACAGCTTTCTTCATGTCTCACCCTAAGAAATTAGAAATAATTTGCTCCATCTTCATCTCATTATAAATTGGCTGCAGGTATCAGCATTATTTCAACTTTGGTCTTTGTTTTAGAAGGGCATTTATGAATTCCAGACAAGGGCTTCTGGAAGCTCCCTGCCAAATTCTGACTGTCCTCCAGCACACTCTCCTACTGAAACATCCAGTAACCTTCCCACCTTTGGCCTTACAAATGCTGTTTTCAGCCTTTCACTTCTATAAAGCAGAAAGGCAGCACAAGGTGCTGACAGGCACCTTCCCCAGCTGAAAATGGAGAGATGGATACTTGTCACAGATAAGAAATAGGGACTCAGAGCATGGCTGGATGGCAAGACCACCACATGTATGTGCAGTTGTGTGTTGCAGAGGATGCTGAAGGACAGTAGCAGTATTACACAAAGGTACAGGAGTATCAGCCTTCACCTGGAGTTTTGTGTATGGATTCAGAGCAGAATACTTTGCAGATGTACTCGTCCAATTAATAGAAGCCCATGTCAACCCATGGACTCAGGAATTCCACCTGAATGCAGGAAGGGAAAGCCCCTGGGCAGCCCTTAGACTCTTCTGCATTTTTGGATGAAGGATGTGGCAGCAAAACACACACTCTGCAGCCAGTGGGAAAGAAAACCACCCATGCAGGGAGAGCTTAACCACAGTACATGGATCTGAGAGCAGGCTTTCCCAAAGGAGCCTGAAATCAAAATGGTGCTGCTCCCCAGAAGAAGAATGGTAGATGGCATCCAGCAGCAGATTTTAAAGGGCAGATTGTTTGATTCAAGGAGATGGGAATAGAGGGGGGAACTGCAATAGTGCTGGAGAGCAGCAGAGTTTTCTTTTCAGGACTTTCACACAGATTTGGTTATGGGCTGAAGTGATGTTTGAGGTCCTATTAAAGTCTTAACAAACTTTCTGATATGGGTGAATCTTATGCTGAGAGCCAAAATCTAAGCTTAGCTTGATACAAAAACAGTGTCATGAATCTTGCAGCCCAGACACAGAAATGATCTGCAGATGATGTGTAGTAGGAGGTGGCAGAGTGAACTTTACTGCTTGGACTCTTCAGCCACCCCCTGACGTTCTGTGTGGGTGGAGAAGATCCACACAAAAAGAAGAAAACAGTTCCATTTTGCAGCTTGAGATATCTGGGCTTGTATTTACTGCAGAGTGCCTCCTTATTCCCTTTTTCCATGGCTGGCCTTGTGCCCACTTTCCACACTACCTTTTTCTGCTGCCACTGCAGGATGGGGACCAATGGTTTTTGTGTCACCCCACAGCCCTGGCTTGGCACAGGCACTCAGTCTTTCAAGTGCCAGAGCATCCTGGCCTTCATCCAGACCTCATGGGTCTTCATTGAAGCACAGCCTCAGGCTTGAGGGGCTCACAGCAGGACTCTGCCATCATGGATCTCTTCACAGGACTGATCACCCCATCTTAACGTTAACATAACCTTTGGGGTTTTTGTTTTGTTTTAATTTAAATCATTCCCTTTTAGGTGTTTAAGTCTTCACTTACTCTTCAGAGCAAAATAAAGTTCTCATCTTTGGGAAGTTGTTTTTTGTTTTGGGGGTTTTTTTGTTGGTTTTTTGTGGGTTATGGTGTTGGGTATTTTTAACTGGGATAGAATTAGATTTGAGTTTGATGTATTTCCAGCCAGCAGTTACAAGAGCTTCATGAATAAATGTGTAGAAAATGGACTGTGCTATCAAGGTAAATCAGCCTGGGTGGATACTTAAGTATCGACCAAATGGAACTGTGCAAGAGGAGTAATTCTGTGTATATGGTGCTGCATGCAATGAAGGAAGAAAAGATTTTTGGTGCTGCAGGCTTGTGTACAAGCTCAGATTCATTAATTCAGCTCTGTGCTAAGCAGTAGAGAAGCCTGGCAGATTTTTCCTCCAGCTCATTTTGGGTGCACAAAACAAGCTCTGGCCGGATAAGCTGGGTGTGAACTTGGGTGTCAGCTGGGTCAAAGTGTCCCTCAGTCTGTGCCCTCTTATCTGGCAGCAAAGGCAGTGGCCCAAGCCTCCTGACCTTCCAGCTGGTCCTTCTTGCCCACAGCTGAGTCAGGGCATGAGAGATAAGGGAAGGGGGAAGGCAGAGCTGAACTGGTGGGACTCACTTTGTTCTACAAAGCAGAAAGACACAGACTCCAGTGCCTGTATTTAACGGGGCTGCAGGTTGTGAGAAGGATGGATGAGCTCTGCTCCTCTGCTGAGCTGCTGCTCCCTCATGAGCAGATTCAAGGTTGTATGTGAGCAGCTGTGTTTGGGATGGGCACACACTGGGGTTCCAGCCCCAGTTCTCATTTGCAGCCCCCCAGAGACAGTTGTTTCTTGTTCTGTCTATTGCAAATATCACAGAGTTCTAGTTCAGAGAGGTGATGCAATCCTGGCTGCTGTGCTGGGAAGTGACCAGCTGAAAAAAAAAAAAAAAGTTAAGTGCACATATTTTAGTTCTGGAATCACACCCTGATCTGAGAGAATTTGTTAGCAACAATCTTGGACAAAAAATAGCTAGAAATAAAAAACTCTGCACTTCCTACAAAACAGAGCTGACCTCAAAAACTGCTCTGCATGGTTCAGCAGAAAACGAACACTCGGAGAGCTGTGCACGTGTGCACAAAGGCTCCTCTGCCCCAGCACTTATGCAATGGACACCCTGCAGATAAAACCACTTCTTTGAAATAGGATATTTGACGTAAATTAAGCTAAATCTAGATCTCCACAAGATGTCAGCAAAGCAAAGTGCATGTTCACAGGGATGCAAACACAGAGGGCAAGGAGAGGCAGCAATCAAGATTTCGGGTGCTGGGGGCAAGCAGCCACCCCAGCACTTCATTATCCTTTCCATGTGAAGGTGTTTCCTATAACTAACCTTTCTGCCTCCAATTTAAGCCCCTGGTTTATTAAAACTAACCCTCATTTATTTCTTACAGGGCTTAGCTGTTTAAATGATGCTGTTTCAGCTTAGATTTTTCATCCTTTCTTCTGATGGCATGTTGAAATATTTATCAATTTGTTGTTAAGCTGGAACCAGATTGGGATTGATATTTACATTAGGACTGCCAGTATCAATATGATGCCTTTCTTGGTAAATTATTTTGTTTGGTAAATGTGCTCATAAGTTAAAGTAAGGAAATAAATAAGATGTCTCTAAGTCTAACAATGTGACTGCCCAAGTTTGCCTTTCAGTGCTGCAGCTGAAAAGTTACTTAAAATGTTTTGGACTACTTGGTATGGCTATAGCACCTTGATTCTTAACATTAACTATGTTTTTTGTAACAAAAAAAGTTTTAATTAATTGTTTCATAACTACAAGGGTTACTCTCATCATTTGCTCTTACCTGTGTATGAACAAGGAAGAAACTATGTTGCAGACCATCCATTTCCTGAGTTTTGCGCTTCTTCCCTTATTTACAAAGCAGCTGAACTGTCAAGAATTACCCTTTTAAGATCTTCAAAAAGATAACACTTTATGAATTAAATGTTTTGCTTTTTTATCTCACTTTTAATGCTCCTAGCCAAGAGCTTCACGCCATGGTAACGCAGGATAGTTTTCACCTGCAGACGTTCTGTAACACCCAGTACTCTTAAAAGTTTTCTAAACTTCATCATCTCAAGCATGTTTTCAGTTTCTTAAGAATCATTCTGGCTTCCAAAGTATTTTGTGATGACTTATTTTCTTCCCAGATGTATCTCAAGGTAGCGGCAGTGTACACTGTTTTTCCAATCCAAGCTACCACACTCTCTCATGTGGTGTGACCTCACGCTTCTTTACCAGTAATCTGGATGGAAACAGCTCCAGTAAGGTAGATATTATCCCACCCCACCCTGTTCTTACCAGTTCAAGGAAATCAACCCAAGCAATACCTGTTGGATCCTGTTGGCTGCCAGCATTAATTAAAAATGCAGTAGCAGCACCTGACATTGCAGCTCTAACAGACCTTAAAGGTCTGTTTTCCCCTGGGTGTATCTTCATGATCTCTGCCTGTGGTAACTGGAGTTTCAGCATGTGCCTGTCTGGGTCTGTAAGCCTCGGGGTCTTAGCAACTGTAAGGTATGTTTGCTTCTCAGGAAAGATAAATACCTAAAGAGTTATTATTATCCATCAATATAATAAAAGCAAATCGATGAAGCATTAAGTCAATAACTTGACTTTGTTATATCACAGTTTCCTGATGAGCACACACATTTCCTGCTGACACAGACAAGCAAGTAGATGCAGGAAGGTATCCAGGGTCCATCTGAGCATTGTTGTTGTTGTCCAGGAGCATTCCAAGAGCTCTGCTGTTAATTCTGGCTCTCCAGCAGAGCTATTCAGACTGCATTGCTCCAACAATCAGGAGCACTTACCATGTGTTGCTATTGATTCCCTAGCACAAGGTGTGGATTACACTGTTACTTAGTTCACCAGGTTAGCAATAAATTTAGATATGGTAAATGTTCAGACAGCTTTTCCTCTAGAGCCTTAACAAGCCAAGGTGGGGAAAAAGGTAGAGAGCAAAGGGAAAAGGAAATGCCATTGATTTCATCAAGTGTCAGCTTTAAAAATGATGGGACTTGAAGGCTGTGTCACCTTCATCCAAATGTAGCTCTGCTAACTGGAAAGCCATGAAAACAAGATTAAATCAACAAAGACATTAGGGCATAGGACAGGGTATGCCAAACTATTTCTACATGTGCTCCTCTAAGTCATTTCTTGATTATTAAAAGAAATTAACAAAAGGTTGGCTCCAGAGATTTCTCAGAGGAAAGTTTAGACAGATGTGTAAATATGTTTTCTGATGTAGATGATCCCCTTGCATCATGCATTTTTGCTCCCAAATTGGAAGTGCAAATGCTCATAATGTCAAATTTGGGATGAACACTATGAGTGTGTGTCTGGAACACTAATCCAGTTGTACTAATTTAAATTAACTCAGAAAAGGTCAAAGCAAGCACCTATCCTGATTTCCAACCTGCGGTGCCATCTTGATACAGAGCTACTTCAAATATTTAGCTGTCAGAAAGGTTTAAAACCCAAGTGATTAATTTGGACTAGCTGGGAAGCTGCTGTAGTAGGCTGTTGGTAGACAGAAGGTTGTCCTGATATTAAAAAACAAACAAACAAAAAAAAACCAACAAACAAAAAAGAAAACAGTGGTGGATCTAGTATTTTCAGAACACTTATCAAAATATATGGCCTGATATTTCCTTTAGATCTCCCACCTTCTTACTTATTCATGAGAATGCTTTGCATTACTGAACAGATGAGGATAGCCAAAACTGTGCCACTTCTGTCTCTGCAATTCTCCAGCCAAGTAAGACAAAAGAGCACATAAAGCCCCTAATGGCTGCCTTAACGAGTTTCATTTCCGAATCAGTTTTCTGGTGCCATTCCTGCTTTCTGCAGGGAAATGTGCACGAGTTGTGCACTTGGAGGATTCATTTCTTTCTGCTGCCAGCTGGGGTCACAAAGGAACCGGTGCAGATGCAAAATGCAAGAAATGGCAGAGGAATCTCTGCACTGCTGAGCCAGAGCCCTGCATGCATTACCCTGTGCTCAAAGGAGATCACGCCTTGGGGGGATGGACTGCAGCCATTCCTCTGTCATTTCTTGCAGAGAGACAGCTTGGGCAAAGGTACAAAGAGAGGGCAGTGAAGAGCTGCAGCCCTGTTGGGTTTTGAGACAGCTTTCTCCCTCCTGTGCTCCCCTGCCTCTCTTGTCCTCTCCTTTATGTCTTATTTTGCTTTTTCTCTCCTCTTCCCTTGGTGTCTGTTATCTTTTCTGCTTCCTCCCATATCCGTGTTCCTGTTCTCTCTCAGCCATGCACACATTCATGCTCTTTTCCTTCCTGCTGCCTCTGTTTTCCTCTCCCAGCCCCGTACCAGTCAGCGAGGCTCAGTCCAGCTGCAGGGCTCCAGGCACAGCTGCTCTGTGCTGTCGGCTGCCTTTACTGACCCAGCTGCTCTCATCCTTGTCATCATTCCCTAGGGAAGCAAAGTGGGCAGGAGTGGCTGATAGCTAAAAGATCCAGCATTGCTCTGAGGACCACGGTTTGGGAGTCAGGTTTGTCTCCAGAGGAAGGGAGCAGTGCTAAGCCTTCCCTTATCTTTTCTAGGACCAAGGGAAAGGTGCCCCACCTCCTCATTTGGCCACTGCTTAGGACTCAGTGCATGTCCTGAAGGTAAAACCTTAAAGATGCTGAGAGACAAGCAGGAGCCAAGGCATTAAAATCCTCCTGGTGTGCACAGGACTGGTTATTTGTGCTACCAGAGTGCTCAGACTGGAACACAGGCAGGGAAAAGCAAGTGGGAGTATTAGGGGGAGCATATGAGAAGAGACTAAAATAAAGGCTTGGCTCCTTTTATCTAGCAAAATGAGTGCTGAGAGGGAGAATGATTGCCATCTATAAATACAACGAGGTAAGCACTAGGAGGGAGAGAAGCTATTTAGGTTAGATGACAGAGCTGGCACAAGAATAAATGAGGGTGGACTGGCCATGAATGCATCGAGGCTGGAAATGAGATTTCTAACATCAGATCAGTGAGATTTTGGAATAGCTTCCCAGTATGACTAATGGGACAAAGAAATCTGATTACTGTTAAAATGGAGCTTGATCAGCCATCTAAGTGATTATGTGCCTGGGTGTTTGCAGTAAGAGGCAGCTGGATTCAGGGATTCTGGGATAAAGCCCTCCCAGCCCTGGGTTCCCAAAGCCCACTCTGGCTGCTGGCAGGAGCTGGAAGGGCTGAGCTGTGTCTCTGTGAGGTACAGAACTGCTTCTCTGGGGTGACATAGGAGGCAGAGGCTCTAGCATCTCTGTGCAAGTTTCTAACAACCAGCACCTTGCTACAAGAAAATGCCCTTCCCATGTGAGTGAGCTTGCAAAGTCAGCATGGCTGAAATGCTGTCAAAGTCATAAAATATTTTACTTTCAGTTTAAGTGAAGCCAAAATCTGACCTTCGCCTATTAGATCCTACAAGTTAATTCTTCTGACATGAGCAGCAGCAAACAGCAATGGTTATCAAGGAGTGTCTTGCATGAACTCAAGTGAAATCATGCCACAGAATTACTGCACTAAAATTCCCTGAAGCAGATAAACAGAGATGCACACTTACCTCCATACCTGTGTCTTGACATCAAAGCTCTCGTTGCTTGAGTTGGAGACAAAATTTTCAAATGCTGAAGACCTATTTTGCTCAGAGGAAGTTCAGTGGGACCATACCCAGAACCACTGAGTGCTTCAGTGCCAGCTCTGTATTTGAGTTTTTGAATTGTGCATTAATATATTTAAGGCTGCAAAAGGCTGTGAAAAATACCCTGGATAAAGCATGAGGCTGCTGCACGGGTATGTCACAAGCAACTGGAGGATTCTCACCTTGCACTTTTGGAGAGCTTTTAATTCCACCCTCACTCCCTACCAAAGGAGAGCAGCATCCTAGTGAGAGCCCAGGTGCTGCTGGTTTCTACAGAGAGTATAAAAATCAATTGCTATTAGATGTCCTGAATTTTTAAAGCCATCAGATTCACATCTATTAAAGGAAATTCTAAATTCTACCAGAGACTCCACATAAAATTAGAAACTGCAAAACAGAGGTCGCTGGAAATGGTCTGTCTGGATGTCACTCAGCTAATGAAAAGGAATTCAGCCACTGAAAGCATTATTAAAGTACCTTTGACTAAAACTGCTCAAGAAAAAAGAACACTGCAAATACAGAATTGCCACCGAGTGTTCAGCACAGCCATCGAAAACTGAGCACCAGGAGCACGGGCCACAGAAACCTGAAGTCAGAGAAGTTAATGGAAAAAATCTTGCTAATTGCTACCTTGGGGAATAAAGGTATGGTGGAGTTCCTACCAGCACTTACTGCCTGATCACCCTGGGCTTCTTAGGAAATGTGAGCATTGACAAAGGGCTTGTCGGGGGTCAACCTGTCACTGGGAGCTACCCAGCTGTCTCAGATTGGCCAATAAGGTCTTTGCTGTACTCAGGCAAATATCAATCTTAATGGAAAAGTTACTAGGTCAGAGGTAGTTCTGAGCAAACTACTAAAATTACAAGATAGGATTTTTAGTGGGTAAATTTACTATGAAGTATTTTTTCTGCCGAAAAAGTAATTTTGCTTCACACTAAAAATTGAAATATTTTCTATCTTTAAACAAAAAAAAAAAAAAAAAAGTTAACAAATTACAGTGTGTTAAGAAATGATAGCAGCACAAAGAGACAGCTATAATCACATTTCCTCATAATTACTGCATTTTGAAAAACTTAGAAATGTCTCCAAATCATTTCATTAAACAAAATCAATTCTAGCCCACAGCTCTTCATGCCAAATTTTAGGTTTGTGAGCTGCTTTCTAAATCCTGCAGAAACACAGCTTTAAATAGAAACTCAAAGACTTTAATAAATGTGATCTGAGTGGTGCAGTGGGATTGAAAATCAGCATTCATGTTATTGCTGCAAGTTTTGAAATGAAGAATAAAGCCTTGGGCTCCGGGGGTGAAAACTGCCAATGCCATCCATGGGGCTGGGAACATCAGTGTCCCATCTCATTGACCCTCTTACAAAATAATCTGCTCCTCCTCACCTTGCTGTTGCTTTTTTGCCCTGACTGCCCCATCCATCTGTACCATGTTTCTGGTGTTTATGTTCCTGGGTTTGGGGGAGTACCAGGAGCTGCTGAATGATAATAGATGACTCCTGTGCTGTCAACTGGGAGATGCCAGAAGCACAGCCCGTGCCAGGAGCAAGGATCATGCAGTCACAGCCTTTTGGCAATGATTGCTCTAGAAATACTGCAGGCAACCAGCTTTATCAACCTGCTCTCTGCTCTGTGCATGTCCTTGAGGAGAGTCACTGGTGCAGAGGTGCCTAATGAGTTGGTAACACACATTACCTTAGTGGCAATATATAGTGACAGAAAATGAGTAGGAACAGGACAAGGCACTAGCAGAGCTCTCAGTGCATTGCTGGTGTTGTCTGATGGGAAGAGATTCATGGGCTGTGGGGCCACCAGGGGCTGTTGTGATCATCCAGCCTCAGGTCCAGCACAGGGCACAGGACTGAATTAATGCCTCCTTCAAGGTCAGTGCTGATGGCTCAGCAGCAGAGTGGCTTTCAGCTGGAGACTGGATTTCAGGTGGATTGGAAATGAGCTCCTCTCAGTGTCCTGGCACTACTCTGTCTTTATGTGTGTGTGCCTGTCTCTATTCTTTTCTATAAATATACATGTACGTAGCTATGTATGTATACACACAGACATCTATGTGTGTGTGTGGTTGCTGTATCTGTGCTGTTGTGTGTCCTGAATTTTTCTTCCAAGCTGGAGTTTAGACCATTTGGAACACAATTACATGCTTTGTAAATGATGAAACCTGTTTATCTCAAAGCTTCAGCTGAGTAGCCCTAACAATAGTGTGCAGTTGCTTATAGAGAGACCCAACATGTTGTGTGCTTATCTGTGCAGCCTTCTCTGCCCCTCTGCAGTGCTTGCACTGTGGTTTCTTCTGTGTCTTTTTAAGCCAGGGCAGTCTATGTTTGGTGTAAAAACCCATCAGGCCACTTTCTGCCTCCCAAATCAATGGAATTCAATCAGGAGGATTCAGTCAGTGAGGGCGAGGTTTTGCCTCTGGTTGTTAAAAATCTTCACCCAACTGAAACCCAGTTTCTGTCATCAGATAAAAGCTTCAGAATGTCACTGTGGGATTTGTAATATATAATGCAGTTGTCCTGAATGAGAAGCTCCTGGTAGAGAGTAATATTTGCAAATATGCAAATGCTTTCCCTAGAGATAAGGGAGAGGCTGCAGAGCTCTGTAGCTTTGTCCTCAGTGACCTGGCTGGGAGGACCCTCTGGTCCCTTTAGCCCTATTTACAGAGGAACTTTTGCCAGAAGTGATTTTCTGAGCCTAAACCCTCCCCAGTGTGGTCACTACCTAAAGCAGGAGGCAGAGAAGCTGCTTGGCTTCCTAGCCCCTTGTTCTCAATCTCACTCGTACGAGGCATTTCTCCTTCCTGCTGTATTTCTCCCCCTCCCAGCTCATGGTTACTCCCTGCAGGCCCTGGTGTGCTCCTTGCAGCAGACTGGACTGTATAAACCACTTTGCTCAGTAGCTTTGTTCCAGTTCTTGAAAACCATTGTGGAAGCTAAGCAAAAATTTTTAGGAGATAAGGAAAAATGAAGTGTGATTTATAATACTTTGTTTCAATTTTAACCTCCTTTATTAAGCGTGGTTTTTGTAAATAAATAAGTAAAAGTAAATAAGTAAAACAGCAGAGATGAACCTTCTGAAATAGAGTCAGGAAGCTTTATGGTTTGGGAGCAGACACAGGAGAGCAATGATGGCTTCATAACTTTAATTTTCCAGAAACTTCCTCAGGAACAGCTGTACTTTCAGCAGCTTCCAAGGGGAAAGTGTGAAAATTCAGCAGCTTTAGCAGCTGCAGTGATTCACAGCCCCTCTTGGCAGGACTCACCTTGTCACACAGGTGCTTTGCAGAGCCACTTTTGCTGTTGTACCCCAGTCTGGCAGAGCCCATGCACCCCCAAAATGCTGACCACCTTAAAAGATGCTCCAGCAAGCTCACTCCTGGTCCCTAAAAGCCCATCCCTCAGGCAGACTGTGCTTGCCCCTTGGCATTTTGCTCAACATTTACCCAGCTCAAGTGAGACTCCTACAAATGACAACTCGAGAGGATATTGATGCATGTGCTTAACACAACAGCAACCTTCTCCAGATGGTCCCACCCTGGTGGCACTGCCTGTGCTCATCCTGCCCTGGGCACAGGGAGGGTCCCAGCTGCAGGAGGTGTTTTTCCAACAGTAGCATCTGGATGGCAGCCCTGGACTCCTCTCTGCTTTTTGCTGGCAAATCCACGTGGGGTTTTGTGCTTCGTTATTGCCAATGTTATTTTCCTTGAATTGAGGGAAATTTTGTAGCCATTTATATCTCTTTTAACGAAATCTATAGATGTATTAGCAACCTTCTTTCTCCCAAACAGCTCCTGTCTGCATGCCTGTGTAGGTGGTTTTGAGCCATCCATCTTCATGAGTTATTTTGCAGCTGCCAGCATGTCCCTCCATGTGCACAGGCTTTTGAGTCATGAGATTACTTATTCAAGGAAATCCTGTCTTTTCCAGCATGCTTGTGTTCATTGCTTGGTGAAGTGACTTTCCTTTGTGATTTTCCCTAATGCTAGTGAACACCTGTCAAATTCATACAGATAAAGAACTGAAATGGTGAGGCCAAGGTAATAGTCATCTCCCATTTTTATTTGTTGTATCATTGGGCTGAAGTCGTGGGTGGGAAGTGTCTGTTGATTTCAGCATTAACCCATTATCATACTTTTTAAACAGCTCAGTAACAAAATCCTTGACAGAGAAACTGCAGACTGGAGACCCTACAGCTATCTGAATGAACTAGGTCAGTAATTTTTAAACAATTTAATCACTTCAGTAGAGTTTAGAGCAATTCCAAATTAGCCTTTCATAAAGGCATTAACAATAATGAAGAATATTGGTGTTGTCTTTCTTTCACAATCAGAATTGCCAGTAGTGAAAGATGGAGAATTGAAAACTGTTTACCACAAAGCACAGATGGGGAAAGCAGAGTCAATACTCATTCTGGTATCCCCTCCTAGGTTGCTCATTTGGATCATTATCTGCTCTATAAATGTTTTTTTAAAGATTAACTTAGAACATTAAAAAATCAAAATTGGGATTATTTTTTTTTCTTTCTTTCATGCTTAATAAAGTTCAGCACTAAATACTGGCAACTTGACAAAACTGCAGAGCCTCTGGTGGGAGCTGGAACGTGCTAGAGATGCTGTTATCTCCCAGTTAATCATACTGTGGCCATTTTTCAGGCAATTTTGAAGTACCAGCCAGTACAAACAACCATGAGTGAAGTCTAATTGCCCTTTCTGAGTTTATTCTCCCTGGCTTCAGTTTTAACAGCACCTTTTATCTCAAAACCTATCCAGATTTAGTGCTTTGGATGCTGTCTGTTTTCCTGCCTAAGCACTTGGAGTTCAGCTTGTCAATGGCAGAAAGCATTTGCCTTTTCCTTTACTGGGATTACCAACATCTTACTGAAAATATGCAGTTTGAGGGAAAGTGCAGGATTAAATGGTATTAAAGGATTTTGAAGGTCAACTCTCTCACAGCTCACGTGGCAAAGGAATTAACATAGGGCACCACCCAGCATCACATCTTGTCACTGCTCTTTTGGTCCCACCCCATGCCTTGCTCCAGAGATCAAGTCTTCCCTGCATCAGGAAAATCACAAAACTGTCAAGCTTCAATTCAAAGCCTTTTCCACCATTATCAACCATTAACATTTCCTCCTCTACTTGGAGCTGCAGAACCACTGCTGTGTTTAGCTGGATGTAACACAGGGAGTTGGGGCGTGGTGAGGATTTCCAAATGCTCCTCCAATCAAGTTAATTTTTCTTTTACTCTTTCACTGCTTTGCTTGCCATATTTATTTGGGTTTATTTTGTGGTGTCCTGGACTCGCTGTGTGCCACATTTGTCCTGCATTCATGGATTTGATTTTACTAGCAGAGGCAATGTTAATGCCTTGGCAGTAGCAATGGTGTATAAATGATAAATACTTCAGCTAAGTGGTCTCCAGCAAAACAGTCACAATGTTTTCCATAGCATTTTCATCCCAGACACTTTTTTTCCACTTTTTTTTCTTTGTTTATTTTTCCAAATGTCTGTTTCACACTAATTGATAAAAAAATGAGATACTTTTCTTCCCCTTTCAGAACCCAGACTAATGCTTGCTTATGCTAACTTTCATAATGTTGAATTGTTGCTCAGATCAAGGCCATTTTTACATGAAACTGTAAAATGTTCTCATTTCATGGTGTTACTTTTGTGGAAAAAATAAAGCTGCAGATTTCACTTAATTAATTAATGCACAGAGCAGAACAAAGCCCATGTTTTTACTGCTGGCACATTTGCTTGTGGGCTTCAAATATCAGTTTGTCAGGCTTATCAAATGAGATAATCTTATCTGCTCAGAGTTGGAGTCCAGTGCTGAGGACATTTCCACAAGTGATTCTCACAGATTCTCTCAATGTTTGGGGACTTTGTGGTGTCAAGAGGAGGTGGCTTTGTCCTTGTGTGTCCCTACCTCCTCACTGCAGCCTGGTCCTACTAGCTGCAAAAAATGCCTCAACTTTGCATTTTCTGTTTGCTGTCCCTCGTTGCAGAACTGGAATAGTTTGCCCCATGATTAATCTCTTGTTCTACTGCCTGTATTAAGCAACTGCAGAGTCCAGCCTATACCTCCTATTCCCAGCAAGTCAGAAGTCCTAACCCACCTCCTGAGTTCAGAAAAGGTTTCATGCTCATTAGCTTGAGTTCTGGGCTCAGTGGGCTGCAGACAAAAATTGTTGATTTTTTTTAACAGCAGTCGTCAGTGCAGAGACTTAAGTGTGATTTGCAGCACATCTTGAGTGACTCAAAGCTACATTTATTCCAGAGGATCAAAGCCACAGAGTTTGATTCTGAGCTGACTTTGCATTTTTCTCAAGGCCAAGAGGTGTGGAAAAATATTTCCAACCGAGACTCTGATTTCACCCCAGCAGACAATTCAGCTTGAAACTTAAACCTCGACTTTCCTGAAGTGCCAGATTCCTGTCCTGTTGAGGGCTTTTCCATATTAACGACTTTTGCAGTTTGAAAAATAACGTGGCCATTATTTATTTAACCTCCTGAGGAATGCAAGGAATACACAAAATGGGGTCATGAGTCCCACAGAATTGTAACAGCCATAATAGAAGACTAAGGGCAGAATTACAGACAACTGTAGCCCTCCCAAGGCAGCTCCAACCCCTCCCAGCAGGTGGACCTCACCTTTTCTTAGTTCTCCCAGAAGAAAGGTTCTGGTTTCTGCAGCTGCACTGCAGTGAGACCTGAGCTCAAGTGTGGCAATGTGCTATTTTGCAGCCCATGTGGGCAAGGGCTGCCTGTTTGCTGGCTCAGAACCAGGTTTGCTCAGCCCAAGCCTGTGTGACCAGAGCAGCCTGGCCCTGCCCTCTGTAAGGGGGCTTGCTCAGAGCAGGCTCAGTGATCCCTGCTGCCACAGAAGCCTTTCCAGACGTGCCTGACATTTCCAGAAGGACTGAGAGGACTTCCCATGGAGCTGAGCTAACAGAATGTGCTCAGAAGGTGGAGTCCTTCCCTTTGGAGTCACCGAAAGTGCCGGTTGAGATTGCTGCTCCAGCCCTTTTAAGGTCCTCTCAGTCCCAGTGGGAACATTTCTGTAAAGACCTAAGGAGGATGCTCAGGACAGATACAAGTCTCTTGTACAAGGATGGACTGCAGTGAGCTGAGCTAATCATTCCCTGAGTAACCTCTGATTCCATAAATCCATGATCCTTACTCCAACCATCTCATTATTCTCCAGCAGTTATGAGGTCATGGTCCTACAGGATTACTCCTGTGGGTTTTTTGCTGTTTGCTTTGTCTCTGACATGGCTGGTCAGTATTTTAAAATTACTGGGGAGGACTAAATCATGGTCCTGAGCACAGCTCTTCATCACAGTCTTCCAAACCCAGAGACTCTTCCAGTACATGAGCAATACTGTGTGCAACGCACCTCCCCATGGGTCACCCTGGGTCACCTTTTCTTCCCTGTCACTGCTGTCTCTTTGTGGATATGGCTCCCCTCTAATTCAGGGATTTTTCCTAATTTAGAAAAAAAACAAAGCTGCTGTGAAAGAGAGACTGGTACAGCATTGCCAGTGGTGGTGACAGCTTCTTCTGGGGAAACCAAAGGACGTGCAAGGACAATCTGCTGGCAGACCTCTGGGACAGACAGTTTGCAGGGCTCTTGTACCAGTGTAATTCATTTACTTGATTGGGAATCCCATAAGCCACAAAGACATTTCTGTCTCCATAACCCAATTTGTGTTGATTTTCCTAGTCAATAAGAAATATCAAGGTCTATAGTTAGAAAGATTTAAAGGTTTACATTAGATTTTCCTTTTGATTGATATCTAGGATAATCTGCAGGAGTGAAAACAGAAAAGTTTCCCATCCCCTTCTATCTCTGCCTCTGTAAGGAACAGAAAGTTCTTGTAGAGCTGCATAAGGCAGAGGTTTTGGCTGTCAGCTCTCTGCTCTCACTTGCTGCATTTTCAGACTGCAGCAGCCCCTCTGGGACTGTTGTCACAGCAGTTATTGAACTGTGCAGATTTATGAGCAGCATCATACAAGGTATCTTAGAAGGATTGTACACACCTAAGATTCTAAGACTGTGAATTCAATAACGTCCTGGCCACAAATGAAACAAATCCTGACCTTAGTCACAGAGTAATGTAAGGTAACCCGTGGACTCTGATTTGCAAGGATTTGTTTTAGGCTTCTTTGACTAATCCAACCCAGTGTTTCGGTAATGAACATATCAGCAGATTTTTTTTTCTTTCTTGTTCTCCTGATGGATGGCTGTTCTTGGTAATGAGCAGCACCCTGCTCCAGGAAAGCCCTCCCTTCCAAGGAAGCTCTTAAGCATATGCATAATTTCGGGCATGCACAGAACCCTGCTGAAGCTGAGTGCATCCTTACAGCTGAGGATGTGCTTAAGAGCCTCCCCTAAATGAAGGCCTTGATGTACAATTTAGAGGAAAGAATATATGCTGCTCAGTAGTCAAAGCAATCCAATTTACATAAATATTTATTTGTTTTCCATTATATATCATTTTTATGCAGGTGCTTGTGGGATGGATAGACGTCAGAACACATACATAATGGAAAAAAGCTTCAAAGGTATGGTATCCAGTGCCTGCAGCCACCCTGGCAAAGAGTTTGAGGAGGGTGTCATAGAAGAGGTGAGATAGGAGCCCTGAGTCCCTGGGAGAGTGGCCATGCAGAGACAGAGAGGGACAGAGCACTTGCCTACAAATTATGCCACCATGGCTCAGCTGGCAGCACTCTTTGACTCTGAGCCAGATGTCTGGGGCCCATGAATTATGGATTCAAGTCTTTCCAAGGCCCTAGGCTCCTGCCTCAACAAAGCAGCATAAGACAAAAAGGGAGGAGGGCTTTGCTGCAGGGACAGGAGGTGCAGGTGGAGCTGGCTGGCTGGGGGAAGCTCTTTTAGGACCATCCTCTCCGAGGGCTTTGTGGTGGCAGTTGCTGATGATAAGAGTGCAGTTGTCTGCTAAGTCACAGCTCTGTAAGGCTCTTTGCCATCCTGAGCTTACACAAAGCCACTAGAAAACAAGCTGACCCTGCTATGTGGCTTTTGCTGGAAGAGATTTATAGCAGAGCTTGAGAAAAGCCCTCCCTCTGTACATTAAGCAGTCATGCTGGCACAAAGCAGTTAATGGGCATTGACTCCAGGGCAGGTCTAAAAAGGCCTCATTGATGAGTCACAAGCACAAGGCCCAGTGATTTCAGGTTTCAGTTGTCCTCCAAATTTACATTGAAAATATTCCAATTATGTGTGGACTACACAAGTGGCCACAAGCTTCTGATGGACTGGGCTGGAATTTGGCACAGTGGACTCGTGGTGCAGGAGATGGAGCAAGGCATCCATCTGGTTCAGAATAGGCAGGTTTCAGGCTGAGGTTCTTGATCTGAATTCAAGGCTGTTGTGTCTGTACACACTGGCTGGGAATGTCCTTCCCTCAGCTGAGGAGGTAAATACTGCACAGCCTCTTTCTGTAATGTCCTTGAGCTGCTATGGGCTGAGTGATAGGGAAAATGGCACCTTCACACAGAGCTGGTTTCAAGATGCCCACAGATCTGCTGGGGCTGAGGTGTGACAGAGCAAGACCTTTCATTGAATTAACAAGGAATATTGAAAGCTAGTCCAGATAAAAAACAGTGATCAGTTCTCAGGCCTAGGCGACTCTAATCACTTTGTAACTGCTGTTTACAAACTAAAGTGATAACATATTTTCTAAAACATCACTTTACCATACAGAACCACTGAAGGACATTGATAATCCATGACCAAATCTTTCTCAATAAAGCTAAATTTAAAATATTAAATGAGTTATATATGTAGGTTTGAATCAATCCACTGGTTTCAGCTACTTAAATTATTCCATTTTCAGGAAAAAAAAAATCTTATTATGATATAGTCACTTGCTCTTTTTACCCAGAGCTATTAATTTCAAGATTAAATTAAATGACTGTGCTCACAAAGTTAAAAAGCTGCTTTGAACACATTCAGTAGGAATTTCCATCCCTAGACACAGAGTAGGTACCCATGAGAATAAGAGTAAGTGAACTTTCTGCTGCTGCCCATTTTGTTTATGATTAGGATCTGAGCCATTTTCTTTACATGTTTATCTCCTTTTAAACTGAAAAATTTCAGCCTAGAAGGCATGGGAGGAAAGTTGCTGTGTGGTGTGTGGCTGCTCAGCTGCAGGCAGGGCTGGGGCTGGCACAGTGCAGAGAACACAGAACACACCCCAGAGCCCCAGAGGGTTTCAGGAGGGAACCTGTGGGCAGTCAGAGCTGAGATTGCTCAGAGGCATCTGCAGTTGAAAGTCATGTTTGGAGCTCCTGACTCTGCTGGGATGGGGCATGGAGGTCCCGTGGCTTGAGGTTGAGTTCAGGCTGTGGTTGACCTGCTCTGCCTCCCATTTCCTTCTGTTCTCCTCTGAGGAGAGCAGAGCTCCCAGCTCCACAGCCCCTGCTCCACACTGGCCTGGCTGAAGGCCTTTGCCAGAGCAGAGCAGCCAGGACAGGGATGTCCTTATTGTCACTGGAGATGCAGTAGCTAAGCTGCTAGTGGTGGCCCAGGGGGTCAGACATGGACACTTGGTGTTTGCCAGGGTCACCCAGTGTCTGAGTCACAGTGTCTGAGAGGTCCTTGTGCTGGGGAAGGGGCAGGAACCCTCGGGGCAGTGGGGGTTGGATGCCACCCTGCCAGTGCTGAGCCCTGTGACACGTGGTGACAGTGGTGGAACAGTCACAAGGATTTCAGAGCAATTCCTTTCCTGTGCACAGTGTTCAGTGGTACCTTTCCCAAACTTGCAGCTGAGTCCTTTTCTATCTTGTAGGGTTATCTTTTTTTAATTTTAAGTGAATGCTGATGGTGGGATAATGTGACCTCAGGCATTAATGTGTTTAGGAATAAAAACCCAACACTTTGCATGGCAGCCAGAAAAATCCCAGCAGTTAGGAACACAAATGCACTTACCTCAGGGACCTGGGGCTTGCTGCCATGTGGTTCATTAGTTTGTTGTGCAGAAACGTGTCTTCACAACCCTGTCACATGGAAAAGCAGCCCTGAGCTGTGGCTGTGTCCCTAACATAGCAGCAGTGAAGGTTGCCCAGGTTGACAGAAGCAGCTGGAAAGGCAAGTGGCACTGAACCTCACCCAGAAATGTGATTAATCAGCAGGAGAGTGTGTTTTACCTGTGCACATCCTATTTCCTTAGCACTTGGAACGTGGCAGTAGGTACCAAGGCTTGTCATTAGGATGACAGAGGATATTCAGGGCAAAAGAGAGGAAATGGTCTGTGGGCAGGATGAGTAACAAAAATAAAACCTCCTTCAAAGGTCTGGTGATTGGTATCCAGGCAACACAGAAGACAGGGACTTCAAAATTAAAGCATATTCGCTGGATTTCTCTAGCATGTCCAGCTGCTATGATGCTTCCAGAGAGTATCAGTGCTGCTGGTGGCAGTGCCACGGGTTGGGCTGAGCTTCACACCTCCAGGAGTGGCCAGGGGTACAGGGGGGATGGAGAGGTGGCACCTCCAGACACATGGCCCCGAGGGTGACCAGGCTGAGAATATCTAAATCCATTTGTTCTGGGTTAAATTAATTCACAAAGTGAAATTCGACAGTTGAATGCCAGACTTTTTAATTATCCCCAAATTACCTTAATAACAAAGTGACTCAGATGCTTCCACATCCTCTAGAGTTAAACTCTCTGAGATCTTGCTCATAATGTGTCCTGTGGGCTAACAGCTCCCCGGGGTATAGCAGGTTACCAAACATACACTGCTGCTCCATAAATTACATCATATCCAGAGCAAAGAGTCTGATCCCTGGCTGGACACTGAGCTCCCATTTACGTCAGTGGGAACAGGCTCTTAGGGCATCCTGTTTCTCCATATCTTCTGGGAAAAGGCAATTCCTGGGAGAGGCTGAATGAGTCTGGGCAACCCAAGGGGTACTGCACTGGTTTTTTCCTGGGAAGGGAAGGGCTGATCCTATGACTACAGCCTGGGGGTAGTGTCAGCCCTAGCAGCACTAGAGGTGAAGTTTAGCTTAGGAAGATAGAAGCAGCTGAGCTGGACTTCACAAAATAGATGATGTGCAGGGCTTTTTGCCTCTGCCAGCTCAGATGTGCCTGCTTCTTCCATAAAGAAGCCAGCACTGACCCAAGCAGCTATTGACCTGGCAGGACTCTCTAGGCTTTCCCCTTTTTCTCTGTCATAGCCAGGAGTCTCTTATAGTCTACATTTTATGACTCTAAACCCTGTTCTCTTTTGATGAATTCCCTCCCAGCCATAGAGCCAACAGGGAATGTTTTGAGGTGAGCTCTCAGGGCAGCCCTGGGGCTCACTTTGCCCTCTCATTGTTGCAGGGTGCAAAAGCCACACACACCTATTCTCACTGCCTACTTTTGCCATCCCCTGCCTTACACTCCCTCAGTCCCTCAGGTGTGACACAGAGACAAGTTTGTAACCATATCCCTATCCTCCTACCTCAAAATTTAGAACTGGCTTTACTAATGGCTGCTCAGGCCCTCCTAACAAGTGATAACTACTCCTAGTAGCCACTAACAGCTGTAAATTGCTGGCAGGTGGAGCTGAGTCTTATTTTTGAGGGGCTAAGAATGAAAAAAGCCTCTGAGTTGAGTTTCTCCCCCTCATCAGGACCAGGTCCCTGAAGCAGTGAGTGCTCCTGCACTGGTGTCAGCTTGGGCAACACCAGGAACTTTCAGGTCCTTGCCCACATGAAACTGTTCACCTATGTACAGCCTTACCTGTGACTGAAGAATGGGCCCCAGTCTGTAGAGCACAGGTATTTTAAACCTGAAGATTTTCTGAGGGTGCTGAGCCCCTGGCCCAGGGTGCCCCCAGAAGCTGTGGCTGCCCCATCCCTGGCAGTGTTGGAGGCTGGATGGGGCTTGGAGCAACCTGAGCTGGTGGGAGGTGTCCCTGCCAGTGGCAGGAGGTTGAACTAGATGGTCTTTAAGGTCCCTCCCAATCCAAACCATTCTGTAACTCTATGATTTGTTGGTCTTTGTCTATTGTCTCTGCACCTTAAACACTAATGGATCCTTGGCTGCCTGGCACCTTCATTTAAGTCATATACTCATTTAAGTCATATACTCAGCAAAAACCAGTAACACTGAGCTGCTCATGTGGGGAAGCCTTTGGTCTTGCAGGGTTGCTCCATTGCTCATTAGAAGGATGGGATGGGGGGGCTTGTCACTTGACTTGGGGTTGGTAAAGTGGGAGGGCCAAACCCACCTCCTGTGATGGACCTAAATGGCTGTGTCTCACTTGGAAGCAAAGGCATTGTTAATCTCACCCAGGCTGAAGTTAGACTGGGAGTTTCTTTATTTTATTATTAATTAAACATTATGGTGATGCCAGGGCCTCTGCCAGCCTTCACGTCCCCAGTAGTCCCAGCATGGACTAGCTGGTTTGCTTTGCTTTTACTACCTACCAAGCTGGTTTCACTAACCCTGAGAGCTGAGGACTCTGGAGATTTGCTCCTGTCACCAAGACTGGAGCAGGGAAATGGAACCTGCAGGCAGCAGGGCAGGACCTGACCCCTTGCTCAGTGCCATCCCCTGGCTGAGGCAAGAGGAAGGGTGGCAGCCCTGGGGCTGATGGACACACACAGACACAACCCCTGAGCTGATGGCTCCCTGTTGCACCCCAGGGGGATACAGACTGAGGAGTGAGTTAGCAGGACGGGGCAGATAGGCACAGAGATGAGGTTTGTAAAGGAGAAGTGATAACTTGTTGTCTGTCTATTTCTTAACCTGAATTTCTCTTTTTGTCTCCCATACTAGACAGCGGGGGCAGCTGGGACTGCAGCTATTTTGCAAGTCCCCCTATTTCACCGGGAGTATTTCATATATACCAGGATCTGCCTTTGTACTGTAACCCAGCACAAGAAAATGCCTCACCTTTCATTGCATCGCTCTAATTCTAAATTAATGGCACTGCCCAGCAGGATGCACACAGCAGCAATGGCACGTTCTTGAATGTCAATGTTAAGACTTATTTATTCTCTATTGTTGTTTTTATTATTACTATTATTATTATTTTTGAAAGCAAGACTGGCACTGTACCTTGCAGCAGGCTGGCACACCCCAGCCAGGGTCACCAACAGGGGACGCTGGTGGTTACAACTCTGACACCAACCTTGTTCTCCCCATGTAGCATCTCCTCTGTCACCATCTCCTGTTTCCTCCAGCCTAGGGGGAAGGAGCAGCAGATGTCTATAGCAATGGGGGGGAGAAAAGAAGCAAAGCAGAAGCGAGGCTCAGCTGGAGGCTTGTGTCCCCCACAGAAACCCAAGTGCTCCCCAGTAGCAGGCACAGCCTCCTCCCAGTCTTAATGGCAGAGGGAAGATGAAGAAGTTGGTTTCTCCTGGTGCTGGATAGTCCCAGAAACCAGAGCTCTCAGGGGCTTTATGCACATACACTGCACTGTTGCAGTACTCTTTGCCTGCTGGAAATGTTTTCCATTCAAACATTTGACATTAGATGTTGACTGAAGCCCCCAGGACACTAACCCTGCAGCTGGCCCAGCAGGCCAAGTGCCAGTAGAAGGTCCTGCTTTGCAGAACCAACTCCCCACTGCCACCTGCATGGGTTGGTGGGGCAGGAGGAGCAGGGTTAAAAGGCAGCTCCTTAGGAATTAGGGGGAGGGAGGGAAACGATTTCCACCTCAATTTAAATATTGCAATAAATGACAACTAGAACCTTTTCCAGGAAAACCTTTGGTATCAAGCAGGTTTTGATTTCTTTCCTGCTGGTGAATTGTGGATGCAATGGTCTGGACACACCCAGAGCACAAGTGTTGGGTGGCTGTGCTGGATGCTTCAAGGATCTTCCTTATCCCCTGCCCCTTTGTGTTCCACCCCCCCCACTTCCTGCAGAGGTTCAGCTGTAATTAACCAAAGCAAGCTAACAACTCTAACACACCCACTCTTCTCTTGTTTTGCAGATTATATGAAAGAATCTGTGTGCAGCTCCAGCACTTGTTCTCTGAACAGCAGTGAAAACCCATACGCCACCATTAAAGACCCCCCCATTTTAACATGCAAACACTCTGAGAGCAGCTACGTGGAAATGAAATCTCCTGGTCACAGGGAGTCCCCTTATTCAGAAATGCCAACTTCATCCACAGCCAACAAAAACATCTACGAAGTTGGTAAGAGGGGGTGGGCAGCAAAAGGTCTGTTCCAGCAGTTGGTGGATGTGTGGTAGATGCTGATGATTTTTCTTCCCTTCCCCAACACAAGTAGCACGGACTGCACACAGTGCAGGAGCATGAACATGTTCCTTTGGGGAGAAAAGCCCTGGGCAGTGTGGCTGTCAATGTGCTACAGCACCCAACCCTTCCTCCAGTTCCACAGGGCAAGGCTGCAGCCCCCTTTTCATGCTCTTGATTTAAGCTGCTTCAAAATTCAGCTGCAAGATTTTGAAAGCATCAAAGTGTTGGTCTTCTGGTTGGTTCTCTTTGGGAACTACCTGCCCTCAACTTTTCTGGGTGTTTTTCTCCCTGGTCTTTCCTGTGTGCCAGGGAAGCTGTGAAGGGGAAGAGATGATTTTTCTGGGGTTGTGATAAAACACATGAATAGAGTAACAAGTTTTGGGAGTGCTGCTAGTTATGGTAACCCAGTTTTCCTTGCTTCCCCAGAGCCCACTGTCAGCGTGGTCCAAGACGCCCGTGGTCGGAGTGCCAGTTACCTCCAAAATCCATACGACCTGCCTAGGAACAGTCACATTCCTAGTCACTATGACCTCCTCCCAGTAAGGCACAGCCCGACACATGGGCCCTCTTGGGACAAGCAGTCTTAAAAGGATGAACTTCCCTGGTGCACTGTGCTGCAAACACGAACTGAGGATGCAAAAGAGAAGACAATCCTTTTCTGGGCTGCAGGATGCTGGTGGGACTCCAGGCTGTCTTAGGCAAGGACCTAAGGTGTCATAACATCAGCTTGGGTTGACTGCTGCTGCATGATGTTATTTATAAAGACATTTTTCTATGGGAACTAACGAGAACCTCCGCCACACAGGACTGGAGTCCAGCTCCCCAGGAAGGTGTCTTCTTGCTCCAGGCAAAAGCTCTCCGTGGCGTGCATTTGAACCCTGGCTTTGCTGTAAGATAAAACTCAAAAATGTGCTCAGTAGAAGGACTTGTAGGTGTAAATTTCTATGAACTGCATCAAGAAACCTTTTACTGTTAGGAACAAGGTGACTAGGAATATACTGGAATATATTTTACATCTTTGTCATGGAAATGGACATTTTTCGGAATGAAAGCAGGGAAACTCTTCATTTCACTGTCTGGAAGCCTCATTTACTGCCATCACCATGTGCAACCTGTGCAGATCATGCTTGGTAATTAGCACTGAGGTTTTTATCTTTATATTCAGTACTGGGGTATTTGAGTTGAGGAATATTAACACAGACACATTCTGTGCAGTTTTTAAAATGCTGCATCTTGGCAGATGCCCACTGATCTTTGCTAATGACTTGAGTTTCAAGAGTGAGTCTTGCAATCAGCTTACCACACTTTCAGCAAGTTAAAAAACATTTTGATTGGTACAGATAATCTTTTAATTTTCCTTTTACAGCTCTATTTTCTTAGCTAAATCCACCAGATCTGTCAGGTGGTGTAAACTGATGCACCTTCATTTACTTCCCTGGGACACTGCAGTTTTGCACAGACCAAGCCTGGTTTGGTTTCCTTTCCTAAAGCTGAGACACGTTGGCTTCTCCAGACCATCTTTACAAACCATCTCATCATGATTCACTTCTCAGCATGTCATTTACAACACCCTTTAATTTGATGTGCATTACCATGTAGTGCAACTTTACCCGTTGATGATTCTACCTGAAATGTTATTAAATTGAGCTGAAACTGGGTTTTCTTTTTCAGCAGCAATTATTATCAAGGAGTTGGCCCATGGCAAAGTTTTGGACTGAGCCACCATGCTTATTTTTTTTCCTTTGGTAATCTTCATTGACCTAGAAAGTAGAATACTTGCCACTAAGCAGTTCCTTGTAGATTTTGAGCATGAAATAGTATTGATTCTAAGTATGTAATTTTATTAGGCAAACATGGAAGTAGCAACTTGATTGCCTCTTAAATATAAACAAAATTCTGTTGCGCATTCGCCGGTCTGATGGAAGTAGAAGAAAACGAACCCAGCACCACCCAGTTTGCTCAAAGCATGATCACCCCCATAACCTGCTGGTCTGGGGACTGGCAAGGGGAGCCTTCCACCCTGGTGGCAGCTGCTTGATCCCAGCTCCGAGTCACACCAGGCACTGGATCACTCAGAGCACTCTGCTGGGGCTCAGCCCTCACCTTGGGGACCAAATCCCCCAGCTCGGTGGCACCGAGCCGCTGGCAGCTGGTGCAGCACCCCTGGAATTGTTGCCACAACACGTGTCAGGACTTGGGAGTCCTGGTGATGTGCTGCTGGAGGAGCCAGGACCCTGCTGGGTGGCTGAGTAGCCTCCAAACCCCTCTGTGCAAACCAGGAGTTTTGCAGTGAGACAGTGGAGCTGAGCCCAGAGATCCCCCAGGCTTCCGGAGCAGCAGATTTCACGTTGCAGGATGATCCATAAGTAGTTACACGAATGCTGCATGTGTGCATGGGGGCAATGACTGATCAGCAATAGTGATTTTCACTTTCCAGGAAAGCCTTATTTGAGATGTAAGCAGGCAATTATTTTGTAGTGCCAGTAGGAATATATTTTATGTACCTGAACAGAAAGACTTACCTCAAAAGCATCAAGAGAAAGACAGTTGGATAAGGAATACACATGTTGGAGACCTACCCTGAAACCCAACGTTGGTGTGTGTGTTGCTGTACAGTTTGTGATGAGACTCCAGAGAGCAGAGATGTATTTTCTTTTTCAAAACTGGATTTTCAAACCAAATGCAATGATGTGCATAGAGCTTAACAGGAAAAAACGAAACAAAACAAAAGCAACAAAAAAAAGGTCCTTCTTATAGTAGTATTAGCTTAGGAAATAGGCACCCAAATGGCAATACTTTTTTTAAGGCAAGACAGGTTTGTAATATATTTGTTCACTGTGCAAAGGTAATCTACCTTGTGCAAAATAAATTTAACTTCTCTCAAGATGTATTTCTCAAACGTACTCATTTGCAGACTAAAACTTCCAGCCTGTGTTCGGGTCCAAGTTCTCCAGGTGATGGGGCTGGCCACGAAAAAAGACCCCTCAGGCATCAGGCTTACAAGGCAGAAGGTGCAGGAGGCAAAATGCTGTGATGCAGGCTGCAATCTGGAGTTAATTTCAAGTAAGGCTCAGCTTTAAAACAAACTGTACCCGGCACTGTATGTATCTTCCTCACAACTCCTCCAAAAAAGTCCACCCTGGGTCTCCGATTTCTCTCGTGATGCACCTCAGTGTGTGTTGTGACAGTGATGGATGCCACCAGGGTTGGCACTGGAGGAGAGGGGCCAGCAGTTCCCTACTGCACCCAGCAGCAATGAGCAGGACAGGTGGCAGCCAACCCAGCAGGTCTGAGGGTGCTCCCAAGGAGCCTCATCAGCAAGTCCCAAGCACAGCATTGCAGCAGAAACACCTGCAGATTTACTGACTCCCAGGCAATGCCAAGGACTGCTACAGGTTGAAGCTTTCTCAGTATTTGTTCTTCAAAGTTCTAAAAATCTTGTTAACTAAAGCCCAGCATGTAATCTTCTTATCTGACAAGCCACACTCAATAAGCTATTTAAGGCTGGAAATTCATCAGCTTTGAACTGATAGAATAAGTAATTCTAGCTTAATAAAAATGTCTTTAAATCAGATCAATTTCATGTCCTTTCCTACTTAAGAGTCAGAACCTCAACTCCCATCATACTCAAGAGCCACTGGTTCTCACTGAGCAGCTTCAGCAAGATTGGGACTTTCAAATATGTGAGCAATGACAAAAGCTTTTGGCAAGTAAAGCAAATTTTGCCACATTATACAGGGTTCCCAGAAAGTCAGAAAGCTCATTCCAGGGCCTAGAAGCAGCATCTGTTATAATCACTTGTCTACTAATAGCAGAGGAGAGACATTTCCATCCAGAAGGAATGCCAGCTACAGAAGGGAATGATTAATCAGCAGCTGAACAGGAACAGTGCCCTGTTGGGTCAGCGTTCAGAGGGAATAACATCTTGTGTTGTCTCTCCCAAAGCTCTTTGGGAAGCACCTTCTTGTCCCAGGAGTGTCACCCTGCCCGGGGCCAGCCAGGATCCAGAGCACTGCAGTGCTTAGTCAGGAAAAAGCAGCACAAGCCCATGGAACAGGAGGCAAAGGTTTTGCTGGGTAAGAACTTACAGCTCTGTACACCCACCGTTTGATTCTGCTTTAGGCATAGCTCACAAAGGCTTTACAAACTCCTGCATGAAAATTTTATATTCCATATTTTTAAGCCCTGGCTTATCAGTATTAAATGTCTGGTGGGGAAAAATAAAAATCAGAGTGCTTGGTTGCTTAAGAGCACACGCAGCCATTTCACAGCTGCCCAGGACTTGAACACAGCCCCTGTTGTTGGGAGGCAAAGGACACGCACGCACACGTGCAAACCCTGCGTGGGACAGGGCCAGCCTCAGCTCCAGGTTTGTGGTTGCATTTGCTGCAAAAGGAAACATTGTGCATAAAAGCATGTGAAATCCACAGCTGATGTGACAGCTGATCAAAACAGTGGGATCAAAAACTTAAATCATTTTCTGTAGCAGGCAGTAATTTCTGTCCCACAGAATTTTCTTACGGGTGAAATGTGAAAAAACTACCCCAGGTTTGTAAATGTAATTCAGGGGTTTGACTAGAGTGAACCCACAGATTCAGAGTGCAAAAGCTTCCCCAAGCTGCCAGATTGTCTTGGCCATGAGCTGCCAGCAACCCCAGAAAGCTGCAGGCCTGGCCTGAGTGGCAAAAGCAGTGTCTTACATGATCCTTTCAGTTCCTTTTCTGGGGTTACTTCCACTTCAGCCTCTCCTCACAGCCTGTTCCAGGAAGCTGAGGAACTTCCAGTACGTAAAAACCTTCCTGTCAAATCCCAGTTCCCCCAGAAATTGCACTCAACACCATGCTGAGTCGTCCCCTGTAATTCTTTATTAGAATCATGGATGAATATATTTTAAATCAATCTAAAAAAATAATGAATCAAGGTACAGTACATGCATAAAATACAAAGTAATTTACAAACAGATCGAAATAGCATCTTCAGAAGTAAGACTAGGAGGAGAAATGTGGGGGTTTTTTCCAAAAACAAACAAACAAAAAAAGCAGAACAAAACAAGTGACCGACTACAGCAATGCCTCCTGTGTGCCTCACACATCATGAGCACCGCAAGACAGAAAGGTTGGGTACGAAACGCAGCTGGGTACAGCCTGCCCAGAGCTGGCTCTGCCAAATGGGTAATATCAGAGTTTGAGAAACATCTCCTACTTCCCTGTAATGGTATAAATAACTGCAGGCATTTCTACAACAAGCAGTTCTTTTTAAATACTGTGGCAAAGCAGTGCCTGGAGCCCCCAAATCTGGGCACTGATGACGTGTTGGGGAATAGCGCGTCCGGAGTGAGGAGCGGTGAGTGCAGCGACAGAAGGCACAGTTCATGAGACCCTGAACAAGCAGAGTCAACATTTGTGCTGAGCAACAGAGCAAGGAAGAAAGGCATCCAGTATGGAAACTACTCCAGATGTTCTTGTTAAAAAAGCATACACCAAACCAGTGGGATAGTTTAAAATACCAGAAGAAATGGAACTGCAACCTAAGGCCAGGTTGTGGAGGTTATCAATTCATCAACTCAAGCATGTGCATGTGTTAATACATGTGATGTGTCATGTGATAAACCCCTTCAAGTCTGTGTGCTATGAAAGGGAAAAAAAAAAAAAAAAGGCATCATCAAATCCTGATACCACCAGCACTGTGGAGGCCAAGTCTCAGGGCACAAGAATACTCTGCAAGTTCCAGTGCTGGAGTGACCCTTCATCAGTTACACAGCTCCTGCTTTAGCTTCCTTCCCAAAAGCCACCTCCCACGGAGTGCCACCAGCATCTCCCCAGCCAGCCTCCCTGCAGCTCTGCCTCTGCTGTAGCAGGTGCTAAACCACAACAGCTCAATCACAGGTAGCAAGAACCGTGCTGCTTGTTTGCAAGAAATTCTCTTTTCTCCCCCATTATATTCTATAGGACAAAAAAAAAATCCTTAACTTGGCAATCTGAAGATGTAGGCAGAAACGTTTAACTTACGTTAAATTGCACTTCAGAGCAAGGGGCACTTCATCAAGCATTAGATGCAGTGTGCAACACCTTAAGACAAGGAAAGATTGTCCAGCCCAGAGATATTTTCCTAGTTAACTTGACAGTAATTGTTTTACAAGGAGCAGAATAACATCTTCAAGTGCTTACTAAAGGTGTCTGTGCTCTGACTAGCGGGCATCATGTTGGAAAGGGATCAGATCAGTTCCATACAATTTACCAAACCAAAAGCAACAAGTCGGTGTTGGGGAAAACATTGCAGCCACACAGAAGCAATAGATTTATAAACACTGAAATCAAATGTGTTTTTAAGACATGGAGAAAATTCAGAAGGAATAAGCAGTAACTAAACACAAGAAAGTAACCACGAGAATTACAAATATATTTAAATCTTGGACCTGGGGAATATACACAGCCTTTTAGGAAAGAATGAACAATTCTATATATTCTGACAGCACTGCATCTTTGGTTTGTTTTCAGTGGTTGGAGGGACATGAATGGGAACCACATTGTTGCTTGGAGACATATCATTCTCACGTCTGTCAGACATTTGCTTCTGGGAAACAATACGATAGATCTCTGGAAGATGAGAAACAGCAAGTCAGTACCTGTACACCAGCAAAACACCAGCAGAAAGTTAAGTCTGGGGGAAAGCAGGCATCAAAGATTTTGGAACTACATAGGTAATACACAGAAGAGTTCAAAAGAAGTTCAGCTGTGATGCTCTCTATATTCAGTAGATAAAATATTTATGGTTTTGCAGGATAAATTGATTTTTTAACAACTATTTTACTCCCTTTGAGGTAAGAACTAGTAAGTGGACAGAATTCACTGTTCTTTCTGCTAGGTATCAGAAACTGAGTCCCACAAAATCCTTCTTATGGTTTCTAAGGCTCTGAGGACAGTGGTCACCTATTTCCTTGATGTATCCACAGGCAATGGCAGGATTGGCAAGAACCACTCCAAATTTCTCCCCAACAGGATTGCAAGGGCAATTTCTTCTCTCTCAGCACACCTATCACATACAACAGCTTGTCTGTTACCCAAGTGATTTTTAAATCTTCAGAAAGGGTTTCATAGAGGGGAGACCTGACCCTTTAAGCAGCACACAAACCCTTTTAAAAACTTGCTGCAGTGCAGCTTCCAAACTACAGAGAAGAAAGCTGGGCTGCAGATGAAGGAATTCCAATGGAAATCAGCAGGGGTTAAACTCCTGTGCCTCTCCCAGCCCACTGCACACCTGCACTGATGCCTTGCCCAGGTCCCTGGGGTTTGTTAGCAGCCAGTGGTGCATGCTGCACATAAACCCAGAGTAGCTACAAACCCACTTACTTCAGCTGCACAGAAGGAAGGGTATGGTATGGGTAGTGCTTCACCCCCAGAAAGGAAATAAAGGAGACCAAAAATAGAACATGGAGAACTCAGCTGCAAATTCAAGTTTTAAGCCATTAAAGCTTTTTTTTGTGTGAAAAAAACAAAATCAAACCAACCAAAAAAAAAACCTTGCTGCATCTCGGTTCAGCAACAGTTTGAAAGTGTTTGATATTCAGCAAAAAGCCAACCCTGAAACAACAACATCAGGTCCTCTACTTTATGCAACAGAGAAGTGTGTTGGCAGCAAACACACCAGCACCACCGAGCAGCAGAATCCCCGAGAGAAAGGAGCTGGTGCCCACACCCAATTTGCATGCTCCAGCTCACTGCCCTGCTGGGAGGTTTCAGATAAGCCAAGGTTGCAGAAGATGAGTGTCTGCACTTCAGTTCTCCTGCAGAGCAAAGCAGGGAAGACCCTGGCTAGCAAACAATCCTGGCAAACTAAAGCAAAGGTTCAAGTTCCTTTGGAGGTCTGAAGTCTCTTGTCAGCCGGTTAATGACTGTCCAAACACACACCTCACCTGACCCCAAACCAAGACACATTGTTTTCCGCCAGAAATTCGTCATTAGCGAGTAGTCTTTGTTAAGAATTTTAATGAGCTGCTGCTTAGTTCACATCCTGACATCATTTCAGGGCTGGAAATTGAGCAACCTCGTGTGGAGAGGTCCTCTGTGCTGCCAAGGGCTGATGACACAGCTATGTGCCTGCTTATACCACAATGGGAAGAGATGGCATAGAGGAACTCAAAAGGGTCCCTGGCAAACAAGGCTTGAAAACCTTGTCCTAGATGCAACGAGCCTGCTCTGATTCAGCTGCCAGCACAACCAGATGCCAAGTGCTCCCCTGGGAAGAGTAAGAGCAGGGCTGCACATCCCTGGGACTGCTGGCAAAATAAACATCTCTGACGTAGATGCTGTCTGTGCTGGATCTTTGGACTGCACGAGTGACATTAAGCTTTGCAAGGAGCACTCTGAAGAAAATCTGCCTGTTAGGCCTCCGAACTGACAGCTCAGACTCAGACAGGGATGAAGTGCTCAGAAAACTGGATTTTCCATACACTTTCAGTTACAGATCAAGTCACTGAGGCAACCAAACAAAAACTGCACACGTAAAAGGATTTTCTGATTTCAGCCTTTCCCGAGTTCACTCTTCTTTCCAGCAGTCTTACACACAAACAACTTCACCAGTTCACCGAATCCCATGAAATCAGATCTTTAAAGCCACCTGCAGCCCCATGTGGGAATCTGCAGATAAAGATCAGCCTCACCCTGTTGCAGGCCACTCAGCAATGCTCAGAAGTGCCTGTGTGTGGAGGTGGGGGGAGCACAGCTGGCAGAGAGCTGCTCTGCCTTCTTCAGGACAAGCTTTCCACTCCACAAGCCTGCCCCAGCTCAGGGTAGACAGCCACTTTACCTCCAAGCCCAGAACTCTGCCTGTTCCTATTCAACAGAAGAAGGTTCCTGCCACCTTCATTACTGGAAACTCTGGTAGCACCTTCAGAAGCAGCAATTCCATTTCCCACAGAACTTCCCAGTCAACCTCAGCCCACACACAAGCTACCACACACTTCTTTCACTCCTATAAGCAAGGACTTGCAGCAAGGTGCCAGCTGTACAGCACCCTCATCTTCAGCAAACAGCCCTGAAGCCTTGAAAACACTCAACAGCATTGATTTCTCCACGGATGAAGGGTCTGTCCCTTCTGATTCTGGAAGCATATTTCCATGATCCCACCTTCCACGGCCTCCCCAGCAGTCCCCTAAGGACATTTAGCAACTCCACTGCTTGAGTCAACTTGCAGCAACCTCAAGTTTGTTGCTCACTGTTGCTTCTCCCTCCTTTGCAGAGCAAACTTCTGTTCAGCCACAGAGCACTGCCCTAAATGGGAGCCTAAATGCCTAAACCCTTCCTTTCCCAGCATCAGCTGCTCACTCTTACCCCACACACAGCTGTGCTGGTGTGGAGAGGGAAGGTGGGAACAGCTTAAACCTGCTCTCACCAGGGCAAAATGCCCAGCAGCAAAGCCTACACTGAGTGGCTGCACTGAGGAATGCCAGGCTAATGAAGACATGTGCTTTTTAATGAAGACACTGCACTGTGTGCTCTGCTCAGTAACTGAATGAGACCTTATTAAGAGCACATTCAGCAGAAAGCATCACTGCATAATTGGTAACTGCACCAGACAGGCCCTGCACTGTAAGAGCTGGGAAAAAAAACCCCACTGCTGTCTGGGAGGAGCTTCCCCAGTCCATGTCTGCTCAGCCTGCACTAGCGTTTCATTCATTTTCAGGTGCACTGAGCTCACAAAGGAGGAAATCCCTAGATTTTTAATGTTTTGTGATGTTGTTTCCTTGGAGATGGGATTCCTTAGAGATGAAACCGCAGCAGAATGTGGCACAGGAACAGAGACAGCACAGAGCTGGGCAGGGAACAGAGGCAGACTCCAGTTTACTTTAAGGATGCTTTATCCTGCTGTGAATGCTCAGAGTGGCTAGGATTGTAATACCAGTCTCTCCTATTTGCCAAATGATACAAAGCAGCTTTGTGTGCACAACAATCAGGCCTTGAGGTCTAGACATCCTGCAACAGAAGAATTTGGATAGGGACCATTACTCTAAGCCACAGAAAGAATAGGTTCACAAAACCTCATCTGGAAGCCACAGCAGGAGAGGAAGCCCACTGAATTTAAAATATACCTCCTCTAAAAGTCTTTTATAATACAGGGAGAAGAAAGAAAAGCTTTCTGCCCCCTTCTTCCACCTGTAACAACAGCAGATCACACACACACTCAGGCTGTGTGAGTGACAATGGATTCATATTTCCCATGCCCAAAGCCAACAATTCAGAATGGCTGAACCTGAGAAGCCAGGTGTGGGTAAGCTCACAGACCCTGCTACACCACCAAGGAAGGACTCTTAACAAATTTCCAGGACTGTCCAGACCACACCAGCTTCAGGAGGGCTGGAGAAGAAAGGAGTTTTGCTACAGACCTTAGTTGTGACACCCTGTTCAGGAGAGATCTAAGCAGCTGTGTGATGGGTATTGGGAGCAGCCTGGGATGTCTCTGCTGTGCAGTTCCCAGCACTGCAAATACCAGCAGAGCTGGTGCAGCAGCATGCCCTGCCCCTTCTTCTGACAGCCACCTCCACTCCCAGCCTGTGGCAGAGCCTTCTGGCTTTACCAACTTCCTTCATCAAAGCAAAGTGAGCATTCCCCCCCCTGGCACTATGCTTGAAGGCAGCCTCACCAAACACAGACTATCCATGATTCTGCAGGGTCATTCTGAAAACCACATTCCTCAGATGACTGCTCCCCTCTTTCCTTCAAAGCAAATCATTAACAGAAAAAGCCAGCTGTGAAGTGTTATCAAGAAGCTTATTGGCAGAACACTCATCCTTAGCATGCCAGTCACAGCCAAGATGGAGCCAACCTGCTGCTAATGCATTATTTACTTCATCTTTATCTCCCTGAAACAGGAGCTCCTGTCTGGAGCGAGCCACATGCCCACTAATCAGCAGAAGTGTTTCTTCCAGCATAGTTGAACCAGCCCCTCCTGAACAAGAATCCTGTCCACATACCCAAGAGCTCTTTGCCCAAAACAATGTCAGAGCAACACGCAGGGAACATCGATGTTGTGGAAAAGCAACAGCCTCAGCAATCTGTCAAGATTCCAAGGGCAAGTTTTAATCTCTTGCTCTCCCCATTCCAGGATGCTTTACCTTACAGAAAAAGTAAACTAGAAAAAATAATCAAACCTCTGTGAATTAGATTGCTAAATAGCTTCTGGAATAAAAGGTACTGTTGGAAACATGCAAGGAGAGATAAAGAAACAGCCCAGCCTGTGCCCAGGAGGTGAACTGCTTCCCCATGGCAACGGTGCTGTATCCTGGGAATGTGAAGGCAGCAGCAGCCCAGGGCATGCAGCAAACTTTCCACCTCTTCACCCTCACTGTTAGAGGCCAAAATGGTCCAAAAGAAAATGGGGACAACTGGGTGACCAGTTTCTATCGGCTATGACAGCCACCTTGGAGGGGATAAACAAGGTTTAATATATTTCCAGCTCTGTTTTATTAGTGCTGGTGCCCAATGAGTATGAACATTAATTAACCAACCTTCATTTGAGAGCCCTAATCTGCTCTGAAAACTGAAAGTGCAGGCAACAAGGCTGTTCTACATTACACACAGCACATTTGGCCAGAATCTGACCTGAAAAATTCATCCTATGTGCTCCTGAGAGGAACCACCAAGGACACATGCAGAAAGGAAGCAAGTTTTAGCAGTTACAAGCAAGCAGTAAAAATGTCTTTCTCCTGAAAAATCCATACCCAAATTCATGAGCATTTTTGACAGGACTGCTTTTAGTTGGGCAAAGAAAATAGGAAACTCAGGAGGCATCCCAGATACCATCACATGCAGCCACTCCTTAGCCATCCACCCTCAGATGGCATTAGTGGTTAGTCATGTAGGGAGCAAAGGCATAAGCTAACATAACTTCTCTCTTTTTTTTTTTTTTTTTTTTCAATTTGTGCAATATTGTATTACAACCAAATAACTACACTGGAGTTAAAAGGGAACCATGTGGTTGAGCTGGAGAGGAAACAAACCCAAGTTGTAGTCCCAGCATTGCACGAAGCAGTGAGATTACAAGCATCCCTGTGCACTGTTTATTGACCTAACATGGACACACTGACTTTTTGGTAGGAATCCACTGTAAAAACACAATGGAACCAGGACCTGCTGGAGGCCTCTTACAACTAAGGATAAGACAAGAAACAGATAATACTCGAGCAGCCTAACAACTCACTTTCTTCACTGCTAGAGTGTTTGTAAAACATTTCAAACAACTCAGGAAAATGCTACAGAATTTATGCTTTTACTACAGTAAATAACTTCCCAGCTGCCTCCTCACCTCACCTGCATGTGCCAGTATTGCTAGCAAGTGCTTTTTGGTGTTTGCTTGTTTTTTAAAAAAGTCTAAATCAGCTGGCAAAGAGAAAAAAAATATCAACTAGGTGCCAATGTCACAGCAATGAGATCCAGTGAACAGAGACACAGAGTTTAGAAGTGGGGCTGCTGCTCATACCAAGCAGATGATGTAGCCTGGCACATGCTACATTGGGAAGGAGTGAGTTTAAATTTGTAACTGGGAAACACGTTGCAGGCACTCAGAGAAAACTGAGACTCCCTGGAGCACCTGGAACAGACACATACCAAAACAGAGCAGTCTTGGGTGTTTTGAGGACCCAGACTAGAGACTTGGAGAGGTATTTGCAAAAGCTGGGAATGAGGAAAGCTCAAAAACCAGACACACCACTGCTGTCCCACTGTGCTCTGGCTACAGCTGACTGTACACAGCAAACAAGTCCCAAGTGATTTCAAAACTGGTTTGGGAATTCCTACCCTATCCTTAATAAGCCACAGTTAAGTCAAGGTCCCCCGTGTAGCTGTATGTTGGCTGTCTCAGAGTCTTAATGAGTCTTGGCTATCTAAAAAAAGGGTTTGAACAAAAAGGAAGTACTTTATCCACAGAGCATAAAAAAATGCAGCATTCACTGCCATCACATCACAGAGGCCACAAGTCTGGACAGGAATGTTAAATGCAATGACAGTGACTCCCCTGCAGCCCAGGAGCCATTGCATCTCAAACTATCAGTATTGTTCAGAGAAAGGATTCATCCCTCTTTCCTTGGCACCTGCTATTCCACCAATAAAGATGGGAAACAAACTAGATTAACTTCTCTGACTACCAATGGCTGTTGTCACTTGATGCTGCCCGAGACAATTCCCTCACAACAGACACTCCCTCTACCTTAAACAGGAGACTGAAACATAACCTAGGCTGACTAGAAACCTGGGGCAGATCCAAGTGAACAAGGACTCATTCTTCAGCTCAAAGCTGTCCTTTCAACTGTGACTCTTTGCAGCTTGTCTCCAAATCTTATGGCTACGAGGAATTATTAAACAGACAAATTTTAAACACTGTATAGGGAAAGAAATGCTTATTTGCATCATATCTGAGCAGCCTGCTGCCCTTCCCCCTTGAAGCACAAAGCACTGGATGACTCACCTGTCAGAATAGTCTGGAAAGCTGCTTCCACATTTGTAGAGTCTAAAGCAGATGTCTCAATAAATGACAAACCATTCTTCTCTGTGTGGACAAAAATACTAAATTAGAGGGGTACATAACATACCTGTTTCACATCTGGAAAAACTTCTGTACCAGATTATATTTGTGGTGTTCCTGAAAAGATGCACAGGTACTGAGTATAAAGAGTTGTGGGTTTTTCCTTCTTTACATGATCTGAAAGCAACAGGACCCAACACCAGCATTAGAATTTACACTTATCCTCAAGCACAAGGATCAGCCCAGTGCCGTGTTACTTTCAGGCACATATTCCTGCATCACTGAGTGAGAATTTCCTGTGCTTTCAAGAATTCTGTGAGGAAGCTTCCTGGATTTTTTGGAAACTCAAAAGTTTCTCCACTCCCCACCTGCTGCTTTGTCACAGCATCTTATTTAACAGGGGGGCAGAGGAAAGGGGAGAATTGCTAGTCCTCCACCTGCAGACAGGGATCCTCACTGGCCATAAGCTCTGCAAACACAGCTACAGCAAAGCCTTAATGTGAGAAACCCAGCTACACTCCTGGATGAATAAAATTGGGCCTAAACCAATGCAAGCTTTACAGAAACTAGAATTATTTTTCAGAGAACTTGACTACGAGTCAGCTGGTTTAAAGAAAGTCTGCTCAGCCATGGGCATCTGCATAGGGCTGCAGATCAGTTGGAACAAAGAAGGTAACTTAGAGGTGCAAAGCTACCACTATAGAAGGAACTCAAACCTAAAGCCATAGGCACAGTTACTGCAAGAAAAGCAATGCATAGGCAAGAGAAAAAATCTGGTTTAGGATCTTCAAGTGCCTCTGGCTGATTCTTGAAACCACATCAGCATGCAATGTTCCACGAGGCTTCCTTTCTGAATTAAAGAGAGGCAAACACCAGAATGAGACACTGAGGAACAGCAGCAGCTCTCTTTTTACTCTTTTTCCTCCTGCCAGCACACTCGTTTATCTAAGATGGAGTAGGCAGATGCCCAGACTGTTAGCAGCAGGCAATGATTTTGAGTTCACCAACCTGCAAAAGCTCTGGCCTCATCTGTAGGGACTGCTCTAAGGTGGCGCAGGTCACTCTTGTTCCCCACCAGCATGATGACAATGTTGCTGTCAGCGTGGTCTCTCAGCTCCTTCAACCACCTCTCCACATTCTCATAGGTAAGGTGCTTGGCAATGTCATAGACCAATAGTGCCCCCACAGCTCCACGATAGTACCTGTGGGTGAAGGGATGGGTTACAAGAATCTGCAAGAAATTTCATGATTAAGAGTGACAAGATACTGTACAGTAATAAGAATTGGTTATAAGATGGCTATAAAAACAAACAACACACCCAAAAGCCAGAGATTTGAAACAGGGAAGTAAAGCATCCAGAATGGAATTATGCCACAGGACCACCAGAGCTGCCAGGACAGCTCAGAGTCTAGGGAACAGGCCAAGCTCCATGCTTGTATGCCAAAAATGGAGCTCTGGAATCCGTGAGGAGCTACTGTCACCTTCAACCCCTGACCTGTTCCTGAAAAGTCTCTCCCACCCATCGCTGTGGGCACAGTATGGGCACAGCCCATAGTGACTGACTTTGGAATGACTCACTGGATCATAAAAACATCAACCTGATCTATTCCTTTCACAAAAGGCCACGCTGGTCTCCTTTCAGAGAAGGGAGAAGCAAAATAATGCATTCAAGAAGGAACAGGCTGTACTCCCCCACCCCACAACTGCTCCAGCTTTACTTAAATCCAGCCTTTGCTAGGCTGGTTATTTCCAATTAAATAAACACACAAAGTGAGCAGTCTTTGCTTGCTGCTACAGGAGGGTTTCTGGTCTTAGTTTACCTCTGATAAAACCTCCTTGAACACTGATATTACTTTATCAATCTTGCATTGCAATGTCTCTCTCAAAGCTCTTGCATTCGAGGCTTGAAATGCCTCCAGTTACATATCACAAGAGCACGGAGAAGTAAATCACCTTGTGCAGGGACACACTGCTTCTGAGCTGCATAATATTTAAGCTTCCTTCCACCATTAAGTTGTGGATATTACACGATAAAATACAAACACCTCCTGTTTGCAGTTTCTGAGGAATCAGAAGAGCCCAAGAACGACCTCCTCAGCACAAACATCTCCAGCCAGATGAGCTCTCACTTACGCTGATGTTATAGCTCGGTATCGCTCCTGCCCTGCTGTGTCCCATATCTGAGCCTTTATTGTCTTCCCATCAACTTGAATGCTTCTTGTTGCAAACTCTACTCCAATGGTGCTCTTGCTTTCCAAGTTAAACTCATTGCGAGTGAATCGAGACAGCAGGTTACTCTTGCCTACTCCAGAGTCTCCAATAAGGACAACTACAAGACAAAAATGACATGAGAATCAGATTCCAGGTGTAAATAATACATCGGAAATCATCTGAAAAAAAAACCATTTTCTTTTCCTGAGTGAAGCACGAAGGCAAAAAGTGGCAAAACTCATCTTTGTTATGGGTCTACAGAAGAACAAAACCAAAAGAAACCCCACAAGATCACCACCACCCTGACATTTAGTTTAAAATGTTAGCAGAGCCACAGCACTCAGCCTTTCCACAGTTCTTCACAGCTGCTGCAATTCTTGGCCATTTTAGCTCAATATCTGAAACTAAATGCTCTAAAGTGCTGCCAGGGTATCTCTGGGCCTCAGAATAAGAACCACCCTTCAAGCAAACTAATTAGGAAGATTCAGCTGTGCTTGACAAGAGATTGACAGAAGGTTTAAAGTCCAGTTCCTGCAGGAAGAAAAGCATCATGAGGATTTGCTGCAATATCCTGTAATGCTGAGTTGAAAGGTAAAGTGTAACTTCTAACTCAGAACCCAGATGCAGACCACTGGATGAAAAACATTCACACCCCTGAGTCACACCAGTGGGATCTTATGCCCCTAAGGAAGATAAGGTACTAAACTGGTAACAGAAAGAAATGGAAAAGAAAAAAAACAAAGGATGAGTAGGATCCTTGAGAAGAAAAGCTGAAAACTTTCAAGGTGGCAGTGAATCAAGGCCAATCCCAGCAAAATAGCACCCACTGAGGTGACAAAAGAATGCTGTGACTATGCTTGTTTTGAAAAAAGAAACCAAATACTCATTAACATACATCATTTAACAGTTAAGGCAGTGCCACACAGTGTTAAAGATTCTGTGAGGTACAACAGGGGAGTGAGTTCACCAAACACACTTAAATCACGTGAAAAACCCCCACTGAGTCTTAGTCTAGCAGTGCAAATACTCCCATCTGCTGCTGCACACACAGCAGTCCTCTGGACACCATCTTCTATTTAAAAATGCAAAACAATTCTGATAAATGGGATTTTCTCTGACTACAAGGACAGAGCAGCACCTTTTAAACACCCTCCATAAAATTAAAATCGCAGCAAATGCAAGCTTCAAACATGGCCTTGTGGAGAATACTTCAAAGTAAACATCTTTCCAGCTTCCTCTGCCAGCTGACTCAGCACCCAGCTGGCCAAGCTACAGAAGTTGCATAAAGCACAGAGTGGCTCTGTTAACCCCTTCTGCTGATGAAGATCACAAGTGCAGGTAGGTGACAAGCACATCTGCTGAATGCAAACTTTCCTAGGTGACAGATCAGCTCTGCTCAGTGTCTGCTGCCCTCACACAACCCAACAGCTCTGCTGGCACAGGAGATGCTAAACCACCATAAACTTAGTGCAGGGGACAGGGCACCCAATTGCATCATCACCACCAGGCAAACTGCCACAGCTCTCCTCTTCCATTGGCAAACAAGTTCTCCAATATCATTTTGGCAGGTTTAGGCCACAGTTTTAGATGACATCATATTTGTATTCACTGGGACACATTACAAACAAGTTCTTATGAGGCAAAAGTTGTCAACTCCCTTCACACATCTCAGTCCTCCTATCACCCAGCATTACCTCTGGCAGCAGCCAGAATCTTCTCTAAACAAGAAAAACAGTCCACACAATCTGTTTCATGTACCTGTTAAATATTCCCCTCAAACAGACTTGGATTGTTCAGTGCATATTTCAAAGCACAGCTTTAAGTCATTTAACAACACTGATAATTTTAATTGCTCTGCCAGGTTTTTTTCCTTACCCTGTCTGAATCCCATGCTGCTTACATTCTGAATGGTTTCCAGCACCAGATTGATATGTCCCAATTAAAAGGGGTAAATGTTCCACTTTCCTCCTTCAAGTCAGCTATTTCCTCTAATTAATTGGGCCACTGCAGCTCCTCTTAGTCATGGACACAAGAACAACTTGCAATGTTAGCAGGTGCCCAACACTCCTCATGCTTTCTGCATTTGTCAGTCTGTGCAAGTATCACTCTTTGACTACAATTATGAACTGAAACACCTCTAGCAGCCATTCAGATTATTATTAATTTTGCTTTCTTTACCAAACCACCTCATTTTGATATTCTATACTACACAGTGTTCCCATGTATTAGATTCTTAGCAGAGAAAGACAGTAGGAATGACCCTGGGTGGCCAAGTCCCATTCCAACTGTCCCAGGCAAAGAGTTTCTGGGAGAGAAATGACATCTGGTTTCACATTGAAGCCAACCCTAACCCTAAACACAGTTTTATTGGACTTTTCTTCCAGAAACTGACTCCTAATGGTTAGAAATTGCCTTCTAATTTTCAGAAGAAATTAGCTGTCAGATGATGGTGGTGTTCATGTGCCAGCATTGTCCATTAGCTTATTAGTTTCTTCTCCCAGTGGTGTTTACACTGGGGTATTCACAGAAAGCAATTCACATCTCTCAGCTTTATTCTAGTAGCTACATAAGCCAGCCTCTCAGATGTTTCCTTATAAACAGACTGCCCTTTTCCCAAAATATTCTCCCTGCAAGTTTTTCAACTTCTTTTCCCCACAGCAAGAAATGCCACACACCTCATTCTAGGCAAGATCTCCTTGTGACATATACAGGGACACTAATATTCCAGGCTTGATTTATTAAAGTAATATCCTCATTTTTTTTCCTCCCTTTGAAATTAGAGCAAGATTTCTACAACTGGACTTGCTATGCCTTGTGTTTCCTCAAGGACAGTGCTGGGAACAACAGGCACTGCTCTCAACTACACCCAAAAAATATAGAAGAATACAAAGATGTAGAGCTGGACAAGAAGAATTATCCAGAAATTGTCTTTTTGCAAGCCAGCCTCAGGCTTTAGCATATGCTGAAGTGTTAGAACAGGGTCAGGAAAGGGGCATTTTGTACCAGGTACTGTGATTTAACTGCAGGGCAGCAGAGATGGGTTCAGTTTACACCCACCTGCAGTGTCAGCCAGACTGTGACATACTGCTGCTGTCACTGGCTGACAGCACATAAACTGCCTGGTCTCACATAAACAGACCTGTAGCAGTGAAACTCCAGTTAGTAAAAGCCAGCTACACTAGAGAGTATCACCCAATTAGTTTAGACCAAGTCAAACTCTGAACTCAGTCCCACCAGCTTCCCTTGTCCCTTCAAGTTCATGAACCCAGGAGATTGTCCTGCTGGATTAAATGTCCTTACAGCCCAGCCACACTGATTAAATGTCCTTACAGCCCAGCCACACTGTCTGAGAAACATTACCTGCAACACAACAGGCTGATCTTTGTCTAGCAAGCCCCTGCATCTTCAAACAAGCAATACCTTCAGACTTGCTCTGGTAACCATCACACCAAAATGCCCCAACAGACATTTTTCTGCCTCTATAAATTTGTGCAGTCTTTCAAACCCATTTTTAATATCTCCAGCAATGCACCACTCCAAAATTTGCATACTCTGCGAGACTTCATGCCCTTTTGTTCTCACCTGCTGCTCTATAAAAGCAGCATGACAGCTTTCCAGAGAAATTATGACAGGCAATAGATACTTGCCCTATTTGCCCATATCCTTCACTGTTTTCATTTTGATAAAGTCATACAATATTTCACTATAAGGCATATGAATCCACTGATTATTTTGATGTCCTTCTTCTCCAGGTTTTTAATTTTACAAAATCCCAAACGGGGTTGCCATCCTGCCTACATTTCCTCTCAAAAGTCTCAGTTTCAAACATCAGCTTAATGTTATTCCCAATTTCTCCTTCCCAGGAGTTTCTCCCTGGCTCCTGCCTTTTTGACCAGTCTGCTAATAAGACATATATTTCATAGAGCTAGTAGCAATAGTTTAGAGATCGTTCCAGAGAGATGACAGCCTGCTCAGAACCATCTCTGGGAAGTTACAAGAGTTTCCACAATTTGTTTTACTCTGCATTTGTCATGTTATTACAGCTGCCACATTAATCACAGTTACTGCATCAACTTCCTGCATCTCACTTCAGCTCTGCAAAACCTGAATCCTTTCATCCTCACAACACCATTTCCCTACCTGCACTCCCAAAAGCTCCAATAAACTAAACAGAAAAAGCTTGAGGAGGGGCAATAAATTAAACTAGATTTGAAATTCTCTATATAACTGGATCCCAACTTCAGTATTTCCCAGTTACTTAAAGAAGCAGGTCTACTGAAAGACAGGACCTCTCCCAACAAACTCTGCAAAAACATTAACTATAAGCATACTGACAGAACTGTATGAACAGGTAAAAGTAATGAGATGGTTTTGATAACTTGTACACTTAAGTGCCTACAAGAAAATTGCTGAATGTGATTAAGCCAGTGGTCAGCAAGGCCCTTGCCAGTCCTGCAAATTGAAAAAAGAGACCCTTCTTGGTACTTCCCAATTTGATTTTAACAGCAGTATAGGTGACTGATTTATAATTAGGAATAATGGCACTTCCCAGATGGCATGTAGATAAAACAGGCAACAACAATAAAATCTAATTCCTCAAAGTTATGATAAGTCCTGAAGAATACAGAAAAAACCCAAACCTTGATGTTTACCTAAGTTTCACAACGACAAGCACTGGGTCTCTCACCATTATCATCTATCAAGCTAGATTAAATCCTGAAATCAAATATACAATACCATATCACAATTAACTGCTATTTTGTACTTCCCTTGCTTTTGCAGTAGGATTAAATAAAACTGGATAGTCCCTTCAAAACAGCAGCATTTCAATACAAATTTCTGGGCATGCTTTATGAACCTCTGCAGCTGGTATTTTACGCTGTGGGGAGTGATAGCTGAGTAATTAACTACAACCTGCAACATTTTAACCCAATGTGGGTGCTCTGTGGGGGCATCGGTCCTGGAATACATGGAATTCCTGCCTGTCTCTGAGGCTGAGAAACCACGGGGTGGGAAACAGAAGTCACGTTCATCCCTTTTTAAGGGCTCAAAATATAGAAGGCAGCAAATACTATTAGTGTATGAAATTAGCTGCATCATCTGCCAAGGCTGAGCATGTAACCCGTTCTCTTTACAGGAGTATTTAACAGCTGGAAGGGACAGCAGCCCTCTGAGCATCCCTCCGGTGCCATCTCTGCCCGCCATCCGCATCACCTCAGCTTCTTCAGGGAGCAGCAGCAGCCTCGGACCAGGGGCAGACGGGTTAAATCACCGCTACGCAAAACAGCCCAAAATACGACATTTCGGGCAGCTCTCCGAGCCCGGCAGCGATGCTCAGCACATCCCCGGCGATCAGGCACCGAGCAGGGGGCCGCGGAGGGAGAGCAGCCCCCGCCTCACACCGGTAAGGCCGAGTCCCCCGCCCCCGCTCCCCGCCCCGCAGTTCTTCCAGGCGACAATCGGGATCCGCCCGGGGATCTCCATACCCACCGGGCCCTTTCCCTGCCAGGGAAGCGGGACCCGGCTTAGGCAGCGGAGGGTCCGCGCCGTGAGGAGATCGCGCCCCACACCCCCACCAAGGCCGGGACCCCCGCGGGAAGGTGACCCCGCCGGTGGCCACGGGAGCGAGACGGCGCGGCCCTTACCTTTGAAGAGATAATCGTACTCATCGTCACGGGTGCCCATGGTGGGGTGTGCTGGGGGGAAGGGGGGAAGCCGAGGACTGGGAGTGGGAGCCGGACCCCTCCCTGCAGCCGCCGCAGCGCTTCCGCCCTTCGCGCTCTGCCCGCCCACGGGCGGCTCTTTCCGGGGCAGCTCCTCAAAAGTGCTGCCGGGACAGAGCCGCCGCCCCGCCCAGCCCGGATTCGAAGGGACTGCCCGGCGGGGCGGGTGATGCTCCCGGTACAGAGCCCGCGCAGACACCCTGGGCCGCCCACCCAGTCACGGTGATGGGCGCGGGGGGCGGCAGTGGGAAGGCACTAGTGGGGAGCGGGCGGGATGCGTGGCAGCGCGGTTCCATGGTGTAATGGTTAGCACTCTGGACTCTGAATCCAGCGATCCGAGTTCAAATCTCGGTGGAACCTAAGAGCTCCAGCTTTTTTTCACTTTCTGCTTTTTTTTTGCTTTTTTTTTTGTTTGTTTGTTTGTTTCTTTTTTTTTTTTTTTTTTTTTTTGAGTGTGCTTTTCTCCTGCCTGTTCAGGTAACTGACAGTTCTATCCCAGTATCCCAGAGCTACCCCCATGGGGGGTTGGTGGGAAGCCCCCTGGGTCTGGCAGAACCAACCTGTGAACCAAGTCAAGAGCAGCCCGGGAAGCCAATGGAGCTGTGGTGGGGATTGTTGGAGACACCTACAAGCTCTTTCAGCTGAGGAGGTACAAAGAGGCCCTAAACTTGTGTCCCTTCCCCACCTTTGTGCCCAGTGCCCACCTTGCTTCTCCTCTCCCAAGGGCCTCACCTGCTCCTATGCTATGGGAAACACCAGCTTTGTTATCAGCTTTCCATGGCACAGGTTTGAGACCTAAATAAAAGAGGATAAAGATAGTTCTCATGTCCAGATGATTAAAAACGCTCCTAAAATTGCTCGTTTCCCACTAGCTTGCTGTCAGCAGCAGCAGTCCATTTGCCATTTCTGCAGTCAGTGCCTGTGTTATTGTATCTGTGTGTGGAATGTAACCCCTGGGCATCAGCAGCACTGCTGTGCATCAGTTACCATCTGCTGGAACAGTAACGAGCAATAACTTGATCCTCTGCGTTTTAAAATAAGTAGCTCATGCTGCCTCAGAGCTTCTGAGCAGGGAAAAGCAAACACCCCATGTCCTCCTGCCAGCCTCCGGTGTACCCTGGCAGACTGTGGCTCTTGGAGGTGCCCAAAACCTGCCAAATATTTGGGGCTTTGCATCCCCCAGACCCCTTTCTGGTGTCATGTGGGATTAATTGCATGTGCCAGATCCATGAGGGCATTGAGAAGCCAGAGCTCACACGGGCAGAAGGTACTCTGGTTGTGTAGCTGTGAGGTCTGTGGGAGTATGCATTGTCTTTGGATTCATCCTTTTTATCTCCAAGTGAACCCAGGATATACAGAAACCTGAGTCTGAAAATGCTCAGCCTGCTTCTGCCTCTCTTTTCAATCATATGGCACTGAGTGGTGCATTAAAATTGATAATGGATTCTTCTATGTGTAGAGGCTGGGATAGATTTCTGACTCTGTAGTTAAGGTTTCCCTCTCATATCCCATTTGAACTTGTTTAAAAAGCTATTAATTTTTGCTTGATGTTTCTCAGGCTCAGTTTCATCTTTCAGAATTGCTGTTAGTTCTACAAAGAAAAATAAATAACAGATGAAGTATTTTTCCTCATCCTCAGGTAAGAGCTGTTCTCATTTTTGAGTTTTGGATTTTGTTTGCAAGCCTGCAAACACCCTTTATTTACATTTTTCCTCTGTTTAAGCATTACTTCCTCTTGCTTCAAAATGCAAATGTTCCTCATCTGGAACTGGCTTGTCCTACACAAGACTTAAAGGCCCAAGTGAGGACAATTCCTGTCCTGACTGGGCTAAAAATCATGGTCCCTAAATTGTTGTACCATTATCACATGTTGAACTTAAGACATCACCAAGCAGAGGCAGTTTTACTGAGCACTGTAACATGAAAATCTCTGGAGATTGCTATGGATATGAGCAGCAGCAAGGGTTATTTCTAGCCAGGTCCATTTAAATTCATCTGATCATTTGTAATCAGGTGCTTCGTGGCATAGAGAGGCAAAGCTGAAGCAGCAGAAAAAAAACTTGGCATCTGTAGAGGAGTCAACTGACAGCAGAGCATGAGGCTAGCACCACACAAGCAAGGAGCTCCAGAAATAAGGAAGTTTTATATTCTTGTTCAGTCCTGGATTAATTTTGTTCCTGTCCAGGAAAATCACAGATGGGAATATACAAACCTCAGGAAATGTTGCTCTCAGGGCAGACTGGTTTTGGCTGCCCTGCTCCTTCCTTGTGTCCCCTCCCAGAGTGTTCTGCTGTAGTTATGGGGTGGCCTGGGACACCTCCCATGCCTTGGAAACACGGCCAAAAAGCAGAGGTCAGGCCTGAAATAACAGAGGACTGTGTGCTCTGGGGCTGACAGCTTTTAATGTGAGAACAGTCACTCAGCACTGACATTTCTGCTGTGTTAATTGCCATTAGTGTCATCCTTGTGGGAACACTAAATTCATTGCAAACCTTGAATTAGTGCTATCTTGTAATTTTTCAGCTTGTACTTAGGCACAACCATTTGCAGAGGCAGCATGTTCAGAGCAACTGGAGCAGAGCTGAGCAGTGATACTCAGCTGGCCCTTGGGTGTTCAATTTAGCAAAGAAAAGCAGCAGAGGTCACACTCATAACTGCATATTTATGGTTCTGTTCTGGAAATTCATGCAGCAGCTGCCAAAAAAAGCCCCAGCCACACCATTAATGGGCAGATGTGTGTCAGAGCTATCAGCCCTCAGCTTCTCAGCCCCAGGCACTGTGCATCAGTCTCAATGCACCCAATTCTCACTTTGTTCTCCCACTTCCATCCCTCCACCACCTCCTGAGAAATCCTGGCTTAATAAAGGGGAAAATCTGCCACCATCCATGATGGGTTTAGCCTTCCCACAACAAGGTCAAGGTGCCTTTGCAGAATACACCAGTGGTATTTGACATGGAAAACAAAGAACAGGGAAGAGGGGTGGACAGTAGTTGCTGCTGGTCCCAGCTTTTCTGGCTCAGAAATCCCTGTTCACAATTTGCAAAGACCATCACTTTGCAAACCTCAGGGAAAGATTTGGAACTGGAAAAAGGAAAAGTTCAAAATTGTCCTTGAATTGCTGTTGACCCAAATTGCCATTTCCCATATGAAAGGAGCCACTGGCTTCCCTGGGGCAGAAGGCAGGAAGGACAAAAGCAACCCCCCAGAACCTACTCTGTTTTATCAGAGGAGAAATATTTCCTAAGGGCAAAACCCAATCAATATTTTGCAATTTCCTAACAATCCACGAACCCTTGCAATTATGCAGAGATAATTCAAGCTTTCCAATCTAGCTGCTAAATGAGAGAAAAGCATCCTCCTTGCATGCACTACCCTGAGCTTGATATGTCAGAAAAAAAACCTTAAAGTATAAAAACCATCCACTGAAATAAAATATACACCTCTCTTTTTTTAAGAGAGGTGGATGAAATTAAGGGGTCTATGGTGTAGAAAGAGTTCTGTTTTTCAGGTAATTTCTTGACAGAGGTAGGAGTAATGAAAATGCATAGAGTCAACAGGAATTTTTCTATTGATAACTCACTTGAATTCCAGAACCACTGTCTCCTTTTTCTAGTTTTACAGCTTAAAGAAGAAAAGAATTTATAAGAAGAAATAGACCAAATTAAAATAATTTTCTATAAACCAGCATTTTCTTTCCCAATCCTAGAGCTGGAATAAAAGAGGGCCTGGATCTGAATGGTGACCCATCCAAAATCAAACTTCACCTTGTTGTTTCTCTTCTCTAGGGATATCTGCAGCACTGAAGAAAGAGTGGGAAGGGGGAGCAGCTCTAGAAAAATTCATCATCTGGAGTAATTTTTTCACGAGTTCAAGCTCACGGTAAGCAGCAGGGAAGGTTTTCAGCATGTTTTGGGAACAGGAATTGAATGCTACAGACTCAATGACTTGGTGTTTCTTGTGATGACTGTCAAAATGAAGTCATCACCTTCCTGCATCTATTTTGGACTCAACACACATCTCCTTGTCTGTGTCTGCTGCCTCCAGAGACGTATTAGCAAGATAAAGTGGCAGCTCTGGGATAATTATTGGCCAAGATATAGTATCTGAGACATGGCTTAAAACCTTCTTCCTCTGACTAGACTCAACCACAGGGTCTTATTTCCTATCTAGGGCCAGAATCTGCCTGATGCTGGTGTATTTAATAGGAGTATTGCTACCAAACACAATGTCAATGACAGCAGTGCAAGCATTATCACATATCCCATCATCTTCTAATTTGGATTCAAAAGAGCAGCCCAGGGGAATGAAGAAGGCAGTTTGATTTCTGTGGCCAATTTATTCACTGCTGAAACAACCAATGGAGCTGGCTGGCTGTCCTCAGCACGGTGTTGCTTGTGAAGCTGTACAATTATCTGGGTAGCCAGGCTGAGACTATAAAACTTTGCTAGTTAGGATCATTAGAGAGCTGTCAAATGGAACAACTGGGATGGCTTTGATCTGGCAGAATACCTTTCCTCCTGTTCCCAGACCTTGGGAACCATCCAGTTCCCCATGATTGTTGTTTCTCAAGTCATTCAAACAATACTTGTTAGGTTTTTTATAGGGTGCAGTAACTTCTTCAGGCAAACTGGAGGCTGTAACAGCTGTAAGAAGGTTAATTTATTCAATAGAAACTCTGATATTTCAATGATTCCTCTAGAAATACATTCATAGTTTTGCCAAGAAAATGACAAAATGTTGCTCGTAATCCCAAAGATATTCCCTATAAATCCAGCAGGTGTCCTTCTCTTTTCAAGCAATTAGGCTCAAGGTTTCTTTGGGCTTTTTCCCTAGTTGTGCCAGTGAGGAATTACTTAAGTCTTTCGTGGAATTAGGTCTGGGTTTGCAGGTTGAGGAAATGCATATGTATGGTTTGTGGGGCACAGCAGGACATCTGGCTCCCAGGGGCAGCTCTTTGGCCAAATGCCACTAATGTTTCCCACAGAAACCAACTCAATGTTAGAGGCTGGAAGAGAAAAAGGAAAAGAATTCCTTAGCCTTCCTCTCTTGGGAATGCTAAGCAAGATCTGCTGGAGCCAAATCCTCTTTTCAGTCAACCTTGGGCACCTATTTATAGGACTGCTAAAGTGAGCCCAGTGCTGACCTCAAAGGTGGTGGCAGCAGGCGTTAACCTTCACCAGAGCTGCTCTGCTCAGGCTGCAGTTTTGACATTCCTGGTCACTGTTCCAATCACTAATGGACTTCCCAATGCCTGCCAGCACTCCTGCCTGCTGAGGCCAGCACAGCACCCACTGATGAGGTGTCCTCTCACTCCCAACACAGAGAACATGTCAAATGCATCCTATGAAAATCGGGCCAAAAAAAATAGCCAGAGGATAATTTTCTCATCCCAGAAAATACTTCCAGTGGAGTGTGGCCACTGGAGATGCTTGGCTGCTCCTTCATTTCACAACCCAGAGTGCACACAGGGTATCAAATCATCCTATTTGGGACATGCTTCAGCCACCTTAGGATCTATTACTTGCATTGAATCCCAGCATGGCAAACTAGACTTCTTTGAAACAGGTATCTAAAACCTGTCTTTCATTATTCCAATGTCTTTTAGTGTTCAGAATTGAGTGTTAGCAATCTATCAGTGAGGGATGACTTCAGGGTGAGTGTTATGGTTTTGTCACTGAAGCTCAAATCATGTTCTGTATAAAGCTGACAGCCTCACCCTCTGCTGAGCACTGATTGTTGCATCTGCAAACACCCCTCTCATTCACTCGAGTTTCATAGGGCTGCCACATCTTGGGTTCACCCCAGATCTATGTGAGGCAAGTGAGGAAAAAAAATGAGGTTTTTTTTCCATTTAAAAAATGCCAGGACAAAGATGCTCTCAAACAATGAGGTTATCTCCTGGTTACTAGCTGCTTCGTGGCCAGAAATTCTGCCCACAGCTCTTGGCACTGCAACCAGGCACTGGGCAAAGTGTCAGCACCAGCTTAATGACAAGCTGCAATGGGAAATCAGGGAGGGAACAAGACCCTCCTGCCCTTGGCCCATCAGGATTCCTTGCCATCAGGCATTGTGCATCCCAGGAAGCACCTAGCATCTGTCCTCTGCCATGTGTTACTTCCCTGCCTCTATTTCTTGCTATTTGTGTTGAAGGTGTAACAGTCATTTTCTTGACAACCTGCAAGAAGAACAGACACTCCAATCTTCCAACTGTATGTATACATAGGTACCTGCTGTAGCACCATCCATATGCAGCATGCACCATATGCTGACTGTGAAAGGCTTTAACCTGGTCCAGTGCATGTGTTTGCTGTTACACATAACAAATACCTTGAGCCTTGCCATGATTCAGTGCATTATGCATGGGAGCCATCTGGTCCTGTAGCTTAAGAAGCAAAACTGAAAATTTGATAAAAGCACAAACAGACACAAAGAGAGAAGATGCCTATTTTAGTTCATCTCTGCAGGGAATGCACATGCTTCAGACAGGTATACATTCCTCTGACTCTGAATTAATGGGAACTGATGTATTGATTCTGCAGCTCTCCTAAAGACTGCTTCAAGTTTTGGCCCATCTCCAGGCTGATTAGGTGCAATGTGCACACAGTTCAAGGCAGATATTTTATTATTCTAGTAGGAATGCAGTTTAAAAAACTCAGTTCCCTGTGAAATCCAGAAGATAATAGAAATGTGCTTGTTCAAATAATGCAGCCGTACCTGCTTTTTATAGACTGTTTTCATACCCAGCTACTCCTTTTGGCTTCATAAAACCAGAATCACAGAGTTATTAAGGTATTTGCCACAAGCACAAATTCATTCAGTGTTTTGCATCATGTTTTTCTCTTGCCTGTTGGAGAACACACTCTACAGAGCAGATGTAATTTGCTGTTCTCTGCAGAGAGTTTCCAGAAGGCTCTACCAAAATTACTATGTTACTGCTACTACTACTTCTAGTATTATTAATATTATTCAATAATAATAATAATAATAATAATAACCTGATGCAGTCATTTGTGAGTCTCAAAGTCTAAAATCAACTATCTTTGTGGATGTTTCCATATTTAGCTAACTAAATACTGCCCAAGTGTCAGCCTCATATACCTGATTTGCAGACTATTGGAACATCTCTGTGCCAGGTAAGCTCCTGGCCCTAGACAGAGACAGCATCTTGTATTAGAGATGAAGTAAGAATCTTGTATTTTCTTGCTTTGATCACTGTGTCTGCTTTTATGGTCTCCCTAGGAAAGTCACTTGATGTTTCTTTGAGCGTCAGCATGGCTTCTGCAGATGTTTGAAGTCATCTTTGTATTTCATTTATTTTCTGGCAAAACAGCATCCATCTGCAGTTTAAGAATAGAACATATAAAACGACTGCATATGATTCCAAAGCATAGAACACACAATTTCTGAGCAAAATTCTCTTCTCAGCTACGTTTAACATAAATCTGGAGTAGTGTCTTTGTCTTTCTTGTTGTTACTCTGAAACCCATTTTCATTTCATTGTGTCAGACCTGAAGGATTTACTGTATATGGATAAATCTGATTTCATCCCAACTGTTGTAATTTTCTAGGCAAACTTGCAGCATCTGAGGAAGTACATAAAGGTGCATTTGCAGTACATGGGCCTCAACACTCTAAGAAATATGATGCTGACAGTTGTTCTCTGTTAGTAGTTTTCCATGCAAATAAAAATACGATTTCAGTGGAGGGCTGACTGGAGCAGAGGGTGCAAATCTGTGCTGTATGGCTGAGCTCATTTTTCAAACATCATGTTCAACGTGTCTTTCTTTAACCAAAGAAATAGTTTGCTCACAGTTGGTTGTTATTAATTTCGTGTAACTCTGTTCTTGAGCTGTCTATGCTATAGAAATGCTGTTAAGCTACAAGAAGACAGATTGCCTGGACTGGAAGCCCCAGCCCAGATTCAGGGAAGCACATGGTTTCCTTGCAATGCTTATGATGATTATAATTACTATTCAGTAGATGGGGCAATTGTTTTTTTTTGGTGTTTAAAACAGAACAGAACAAAACAAAACAAAACAAAGCCATTTTGGGAAGGAAAACAGAACACTGGAAAAAAAAAATTGTAAAATAGGAAGTGGTTGACCTTTAGGAGATAACTCCATCTGCAGTGTCTACTATGCAGTGTTTCTAGTGATCAGAAAATGAAAAGAAAAAAACCCTATTAAACATCCCAGTACTCCTTTAGAAAACAAAGCACCTCCTTTTCTGTAGGTAAAACATTTTACATCTCCTCTTCAACAGCTGCTAGTGTCAAAGGCCAAGCGAGCAGTACATGGAATGCAGAGCCTGAAGTTTTTCCGTGGTTGCTGAAGGCAAAACCATCTAAAGCTGTAGCAGATGTTTGCTTGCTTCCTGCCTGCTTATCAGCCCTGCAAAGACACTTTGGGTTTGTGCTTGTTGTGCCAAGTGTAACTATGGAGATCCAACACAAGCTGCGCGAGAGCCACACGGTGAGCAGTTCTTTACTTCTTTGGTTATGAATGATCAAGTAAAATATTATGGTTTCTAAGAACTCCCTCAAATTTTTCCATATGTACATTAGTCATTCCCCTCGCATGACAAAAACATGACAGTCTAAAAAATAGTTTAAGAAATCCAACATTACAATAGCTCTACAAAAGTTAAATTTAAGTATCATTAATGAATTGTTGCTCACTGGACCTTCTATAGGATCCCTTCCAGTTTGGCCTGCCCTTTGGATTGGGGCTGTTGTAGTAAACAGTAAATTTATTTAAAAATACAGTAAATAAATTTTAGAAGCAATATGCTGTTACTAGCACTGGGCAAGGGATTTTTTTTTTCAGTTGAAATATTTGAAAATAGAGGTCAGTATTTAGATTGTAAGGGGCAGCAGAATAGAGAGCAGAATGGATGAGATGGTCTAATAGATCTTTATTGTAGTCAAATTAATTTAGTTTAAATAATTAATTCTTTTTTAAATTGACTCTACTCTGCACACTTGACATTTTGAAAAAGCTGCCATTGCCTGGCCTTCTGGTAAATGCATTTAATCTGTTTTCCATTGTTTTCTTCTTGAAAAAAAAAATCCCTGTCACTAACAGGAACCATCAGCAGCATGGAACAAATTCACTTGCCAAGGACGTTTCCTCCAATCTTATGATTTATACTAAAGTATTCTTTTTTGCATTAAGAATCAGACTGTGCTTTTTACTATTTTTTTTCCATGCCATGTATTAAGATAATTTTGTTCTGTCATTATGAGTGACATTCAAACTTGGTTGCACAAATGACTTCCATTACACCAACATTTGGTCATACTTTTTCAAAGGAGGTGGTCAAGCAGTTGAATTAAACCCACCCTTCTTGCTACCAAGGTCATTACAGAGAGCTCCTCACTCTTGCAGCAGCAGAGGGCCTCTCTCAGGTATGAACCTGATCAGAGGTGTCACTCCCTCTTCTCTTAGAACAGTGATTTTGAGATTTCCATGGCTGAGACTGTGTGGATCCATAGTATTCTTTGGAGCATCCTGGATTAAACAAATAGGTTTCATGGTTTACTTTCAAGGTGCTTTGGTTTGTGTTCAGTCTTGTCTCCTTGGTCAGCTCCAGGTTGTGGCCCAGTTGCTAAGAAAATGTCCATCTCCTCTAAACTTCCATGCTGAGGTGCCAGCAGTGTTACAGCAAGGGACAACAAGCAGAAGTTTGAGTTCTGACTACACGAGGGGTTTGAACAAGCAGAAGTTTGAGTTCTGACTACACAAGGGGCCTGTCGAGCTTAGGTGGTCCTTTATTTAAGCTGTATCAAATCCTGAGAGAGCTGAGAAAAGAGCAGAAGCTTGGGCTGCCCTATATTGGTGGTGACTCACTGGTGAGATTTGATGTTGCTACTTTGTTTTGCCTTTGTTTCTCAGAAGTTGCTCACATTTTAAATGAGTATCCTCTTACCTGACCAAATCAATAGATGAATGTAATTAGGACCCAGCAGAATAAGGGCAGTACTTGTAGTAATCTAAGGGAACATTCCAAAGCTATTAACAGAGGAAAAGAATTTCAGATAATTAGGAGAGGAGATGGGCAGTGATACAGATTTTTAAAGCACCCAAGATAAAATAGCAGATACTAAAAATATCTATCTTGAGATGAAATCCTCATGACTCAGTACTTGAGCCAACCTCCATTCTCTAGGAATTAATAAGAAAATTGTCCAGACAGGGTAGATTGTGGTGTATTGCCTTACTCTGGAGGGTTTACACTTGCACCTCAAAGAAGTATCTTACACTGGAAAGGGCAGACATAGGTCTGATTTAAAAGGGCAATTGCAGTATTTTTTTTTAATATGTTCTGTAGATGTAGCCTCTTAGAAATTGCTGTTTTCTTTTCTACATTAAAAAAAAAAACAACAAACAACTAAATGCTCAAAAGCACTGACAGTAGTGCCTGCAATACATTCTTTTAATCAACCAGGACATATTTTTAAATACGAACTAATAGTTAAGAAATAATGAATCTAGCTTGCAAATGGATATAAGGAAATGCCATTTTTTTCCTTCTTCTTCTTCTCTGCCTAACATGTTTTCTGGCTAGATCCAAAGTCTTGAAAATATTGAGTGTACTGTAGGTATTGAAAGTATTTAGAAGTATTTAGAAAAGTATTTTGAAATGTTGCAGAGTTTCAGAAAAGCAGGAAAAATTTTTAGCATCAAGTAAAATCTGGGTGGGATTTTCAGTGCAGATGTGTCAGATGCATTTTCTTGGAAATCCTCCATGGCAGTTGGTGAGAAGAGTGGCCCAATGTTTTCTCACCAGTGTTTCTCACCAGAAAATAACTGTTCTGTTTGGTGATGTCATGTGGGTGAAGCACTGCTCCTGAACAGGCTTAAACAGGACACTGCTTTAGAAATACAAGCAGAGATTTTTCTCTCAGAAGGGTTTCAAACAAGGAGTCTTGCAAATCTCTTCAGTGCATCTTGACTGATCTCAAGCTGGCTTGTCAGTTTGCTGAATTTTAATGATCTGTTTTTATTTCCAGATAACGATGATTTATGTAAATGAGAAGCCTTATAAATAAATATGGAGATTATTCCATAATAGTAATTACAGGCTTTATGGTTCAGATGCTTGATGTATTAAAAACAAATGGTGTTGTGGATTGTTTTTGAGTTTATTAATTCAGTTGTCTGGTAATTCATTTTATTTAACTTGACTTACATAGGTTGGACAGGGTTTCCTAAACTAAACCAAGGTCTGATTATATCAAAGGACAATAAAAATCAAAATGCATCATACAGTGGTAAGAGTAAAGGGAAACCCAGATTCCAGAATGTTTTTGTCTGAGAATCAACTAAGTTTGGTTTACTTGGAGAATCTCAGCTTAAGTGTGTTAGCCATTTACTAAAAAATGAGGTAGTTTTAAATTAATTAGAATTCTTTGCACATTTATATCTGCTTCTCTTGAGAGCCTCAATATTGTTCTACAAACATTAATTAAGCCTAATAGTACTCCTGAGAAGTGGTTACCTGATAGATATACTTCACTTAACCCATCATGATTTAAGTGATCTCTAGAATAAACCACAAAAAATTTAAGCAGCAGGAATACACAGGAGTTTAGAGTCTGAAGTCTTAGCAAGAAATATCTTAGCAAGAAAAAACTGTGGGGAACATTTAGATACCTGAACTGCAATCACTGGGCCTAGGCATGGTCTGAAAATCAGTAATAAGGCAAATAACAAGGAACAGAGATCTTTAGTGAAGGAAAGTGATTTTATATCTGAAGTGAGAGAAGACACCTGCAGTACCACAGTCTCATGTGGTGTGACTCTTAGTGAGAAGCTGGACTGATTCAGAGAAAAGACAAATATTTGCAGAAATCACCTCCAGCTGGGCCAACGAGCTTCAGTCCAAATCAGACCTTTAAAGCTGATGGAGTGAGAGCAGTTCAGTCCTTACTCTCACTCCTGAGGGCACAGGGGCTCCTGAAAATAGCAACAAAACAGCAGTATCTATGTGTACACTTACAATGCTGGCAAATCTGCCTGCATAATTTCCTTCCTGATATTGCTCCACAAAGAGAAGCTTTTTGTCATCCTGCTTTACTGATGAGAGCAATACTTAAAACAGGTCAGTGCTGGAACAGACAACAGGTTGGGTTTTGTACATGAATTAGGATTTGCACCATCTTCAAGCAACCCTTCTCCTGTCCCATTCTCAAAAAATCTGCTGCAAATATTTGTTCCAGAGCTTCCAGTGTCTACAGGAGGAGCCATTCCAGAGCTGTACTCCAGCTGTACAGTACTTACTTGCCAGGAAACTTTATGATGCACAGTCTAAATTCTCCAGTGCACACTTTGAAATCCAGAGGAAGCAAATCAGCACTGAAAAGTGAAATGACAGTAAGTTTATGTCAGATTTTTTATTCATAGAAATTACTTGTTTCCTGTTTGGATATATTTTCTTTACCCTTTCATTTCCCAGCATTTCTGTGCCTTTGAGACTTCAAACTCTCACATAAACATTGGCAATAAATCCTTCCTGACAAAGTGTAACTGCTTGGACCTCTTTTGGTCTAAGTGGGATGCCTAGACACTGCACTTTGACTTTATCCTTACTCATACACATCAGCTTTCTTTATTTACATTTTGTGAACTGTAATTCATTATGTACCTGACTCTGGCACCTAATGAACCCCTTTGCAGTGCTTCTGCTGAGTTCAGTGGCCTTTGGATCAGGCCCTGTATTCAACCTCATTACCCCATATTTGTAGCTGCTTCAGTAAGTTCTTATCTAGAGAAGGGTCTAAAACCTCTTCTTTTATATATATGCATGCATGATATTCTATTGCCTCTTTTATAATTTATAATCAGTAGCTTCCCTGGAGTGCAAAAGCATTTCAGAAATACTTTATATACTGTATAATACTGTATATACTGCTCCATAATATGTAAATACTTTATTATTTCACAAGCTGTCCTAGACTCGAATCATTCCAAGTAGGGACAATCTCTTAATGTCAAAAAAGGATAAGTTCCAGATTTTCAAATGTGCACACATAAAAAAACCCTCACGATGATATTGCTTCATTTCCAGTGTGGTTCCAGCTTGCCAAAGGCTCCATTTCATTGCATAACCCTCCTGATGTAGATCCAGTACTGCACCGTGAAGTGGGTTATTGGACAGGGTAAGGAAATTCATCCTCTGGAACTCAGTGTTGTTTTCTTGCTAGTTACATAGTTTACAATTATTCACTGTCATTCTCTTCATAGTTATTTTTACCAAGATATGTTGTGTCTCTTTTGGAAGATATTAGGTTGGGTTCTTTTGCAGACTCCTTCTTAGATGTAAATGAGCTGTTCATGTAGCACAGCCAGGAGAGTTCAGCGGGCACAAAACTGGTCAGAAAGCACACAGGTTAAGCCCCAAAATGTGTATGTAAGAAACTGAAATGGTTTTGCTCATGGAAGCCAGTCTGTGCCAGGAAATACTCTGAATAGTAACCACTGCTTCATTAATTAGAAGTAGCCAGATCTCATAATCCTGGGACAAAGTCTGTGAAAACCACGTCCTGGGAAAGGGAAGTTGTCCGTTCCATTCCTGGCTCTGTCACTGACCATCTGCCACTTGTCCTTTGCCTTGCTTGAGTTTACCCATGCGTCAAACACACTTAAAATAAGCTGGACCACACTTTGAAAGCTACTTTGGTGCCACAAGCTAGAAATTTGGGGTTGCCACTTGGGGAAAAAAAATGGTTCTGTGGCTGCCACTCCATAGAAACCCTGCACCTCTCCCCAGCTGCACTCCTGGGGAGGCTGCATCTGCCTGACAGTGCTCCACCCAGCACTTGAGAGGCAGCAGAATACCACATGAACTATGGTTGGTGCCTGCCCACCTGCAGTTGTTAACTTCTTTAATTAACTTATGCACAACAAGAATCTGATTCAGTGTTAACTGGAATTAAAAGCAAGACTTCTGTTGACTTCATGATCTTGGGGTCAGCCTCCATATACATGCAGAGACCACTGCTTGGAAATGAAGGATGTCCCCACGAAGGGAAGGTCTTTGTTTGAGTGACACAGATAGATTTCTGTGCAATGGAGCCTGCAGGAGCTGGGCACACAGTAGATCTGTCTCTGCCTGTACAGTAACACTATTCACTGATGCTGCTCTTTATTCAGAAATAAATACTGTGCTATAATCATGAGTTTTCATAGCCCCCTTTTTCACATGCCTTTGGACAGGCTGTAATGTGGAAAATTGATGACAAGCTGTGCAGGAAAGCTCTGTGGCTAGATAGGTTAGGGAAGGTGACTTGACAGAGGTGGTGACGAGCTCCTAATGAAATGGAACATTGCAATTAAATGTGCTGGTGGGGAGGAAAGTGTGCCACAGCCAAGAGAGAGAGAGCAGGCGAGCAGCAGGTAGGTCATGGAGAAAAAAAGCAGAGGAGGCTGATGGAATAGGGTGGGAGGGAGGGGGAGATGTAAGAACAAGAAAGACAGGACAGAGATAAGCACTGTGTTAGCTGTGATGGTAGGACTGGGGAGAAACTATTTAGTGTGGTGCTTGGATCAGGCCTTGCAGGATGAGATCCGCATCGCTGACTGCAATTTGTTGACATTGACACAGTATGTAATTAAATGCAGTTCAGTCCTAGAAGGACAAAAATGATGGAGGGAAATAAACAGGTCAGGCTATAAATTAACAGCAAATCAAAGATGTCTCTGCAAAGATTTACCCGTGACAAGTGCTGAAAAGTACAAAAATTGCTACAAAATGTTTAAGAGTAATGTTTCTGTAAAATTGAACTTTCCGTTTAGAAATAGTCAGGAATATTTTAATAGCTATGAACCTTAACTTTGTGAGGTGAACTATTCATATATCAACGTGGAGATTTTGCCTCAGTTTACAGGCAGCTGAAACAATACTCTCAGAAGTTGCAATAGACCCATTAATCTTGGATGTTAAAGCTGAAGCCTAAAAGCTATTCTTACATGAGAAACAAGCAAGGGCAGCAAGCACGGAATAGCTTAACTATCCATATTACTAACATGGGCCAGAAGGTGGACTTCATTTTTGCTATTTATTTGAAACAAAACAAACCAAAAACTTTTTTAGGACTAAAATAGACCAGAAACTGTCAAAGGATTTAGGAAAAGCTTCTACCGGCTCAATATATAATTTAAGGGCTCACTACAGAACACAGCCCACCTTGCTGCAAATAAAGAGTGGGAAGGAAAAGTATATACTGTTGAGAGAGAAAACATCCTTATGAGCATGTCTAGAAATATATTTTACATGGAAATACAAGGAATGGGCAACATTGTTCTTCTGGTTCCTGCCTTGGATAAAGGGTTTGACACATTCTGTGGTCAGTATGCTGTCTGTTGAGTTAAAAAAAAAAAAAAAAAAAAAAAAAAAGCACAGACTCAGCTCACAAACATTAAACCTGGCAGCACAAAGCTGTGTCTGCATGTGCAGGCTTGCACATGGGTAGAGGTTGTCTTGTGTCAGCTGCTCTGTTTCCTTCATGGGGGTAGGAGGAGCAACCTTTCTGCTATAAACAGTCATCTTAATAAAAGTATGTGGGGAAAAAAAAAAAAAAAGAAGAAAAAATTAAGTCTCATTTTGTACTTTTTGCTTTTATATTCTCCTGTTTGGTCAGATTTTTCAGAGGGATACAGTAGGTTTGAACATACATAAGCATTTACAGTCCAGATTCAGAACTTCACATGAATTTTCTATCTTTATAACCAGCCACATCTTAAACCCTGCAGACAAATGTCCAGAACCGAGGGAAGCTTGAATTAAAAGCCAAAATTGCATGGTTGGAGCCTATCCCTGAAACAGCACTTCAAAAATAGCACATTGGCATAAAATTTTGAAGCCCAGTCCATGAGGTGCCAGAAAAATCAGTATTTCTGTGGTGAGGACTGATTTGATTGTGCTCAGCAGCATCTTGACACGCTGCACTAATCTTAGCTGCACGTTCTTAAAAGATTATTTTTGTCTCGGCTTCTTTTCCAAGTCGTTGATGCAACAACGTGGTGCGGGTTACATCAAGGCTGCAGGGGAAAAAAAAAAAAAAAAAAAAAAAGAAATCACTCGTTTTTCTCTCCCCTTGTTTTCCAGGCAGCCGGCACCTCCTCCGGGTCCTGCCGACGGGAGCCGCAGGTGAGCGAAAAACTGGCGTATTTGGGCCGGAGATTAATTTCTGTTTAAATGAAAGGTGCTGCAGGAGGGCGGGAGACGCTTGTGGGGCGGAGTGTGCGTGTGAGGGGGGAGAAAGAATCGGGCCCCAGGGTCTGCGCGTCCCATTTTAGGCGGTGCTGAGAGGGTTTCACCCAGGGCGTCCCGCTCCGAACCGCCGCTCCCTGAGGAGGGAAAGGGGAGAAGCGAGGCTGCCGGACCGAGGCCCCTCACCCCCAAGGAGTCCTCAAAGGAGAGGGGGGCGGCGGTCCCGGGTGAGGCGTGGCGGGGAGCGGCCAGCGGAGCAGCAGGACCCGCCGGGAGCCCTCCCCGCCGCGGTCACGAGTCGGTGCCCGCCTCCCCCCCACCCACCCCCCGTGACAGCCAAGATGGCGGCGAGAGGAGGCGGCGCGGAGAGGAGGGGGGATCCCGCCTGAGACGCCCACACGGCGGGGAGGAGGCGAAGGCGAGTCGGGCTCCGCTAGGATGAGATAAGAGCGCGGGGATCGGGCGCGCTTCCCCTCCTTCTTCCCCCCCCCCTTCCCTCCCCTTTTCCCCCCTCTTCACCCTCGGCGCCGGCGGCCGTTCCCCCTGCCCCGGGGAGCGCGGCCCCCGCCTGAGGTGAGGGGCTGCGGGGCGGTGAGGGAGCGCGCCCGGGCTGTCATCACGGGAAGGGGGGGGGGGGGAAGGGGGGGTTTCTCTCGAGGAGATATCGCGGGGCGGGCGCTATCGCGAGTATGGGTCGGGGCGGCTGCTTTCCCGCGGCGGGGCTGCCGGGGAGCTGGGCTGTCAGCACCGGGGCGGGGGCGAGGGAGGGCGGGCAGGGGGCTGAGGGGAGCGCGGGGATGGCGGTAACTTTCCGCTGGGCCGCGGTGGGAAGAGGGGGAGGGGGGGGGAAAAAAAAAAACTTTGGATGCTTCCCGCCAGTCCGCGGCCATGGCCGAGCCCACCCCCGGGCCCGGCTTGCGGGGCCGCTGGGGAAGAATCTCCTCAGGGCGGAGAGAGAGCTGCCTCGCCTCAGCCCTGCCTCGCCTCAGCCCAGGCTGCTGACCTGACGTGTTTCAAAGGCAGGAGGGTAGGGGGAGAGCTGCTGAGGGAGAAACCTCCCAAAATGTGTGTGTTCCCTAAATAAATGTGCGATTTCTTCCACGCTGCGTCAATTGGAATCGCACAGGTAGCGTTGAGCCTTGTGCCTGCCTCTTCCTATCGCGACTTTCCTATCGCGACTTTCCCTTTGGCTCTCGCAGGCTGGACTAGCGTGTACCTGGATCCAGGCGATGGTAAAAATTAGCCCTGACATTTTTATCTTTGTGCCGTCATGGTGTCCTCATGTAACAGAAGTTGCTGGCCAGGGGATGATATTTAATAACTTCCTAGTAATGGTCGTGGTTCTGGAGTCATTTCAAACGGGCTGCACTTAAAAATGTGCCACCTCTGAGAATGCTGATTTGCTAAAAATGAGGTCTCGACTTGGCTCTTAGTCCTGAAGTTTTTTGTTTTGTTTTAATTTAATAGAAGCGTGGTGTTCTGGACAGCTTTTTCATTTCATTTCACAATTTATTTTTTTTTTTCTTTCTGGAACTGTTGCACAACTAGAGGTTTCCGTAAAGAGTGTTACATTACAGTCCATAATCTTTCACTTTCTGAATGATTAAACACAAATATTTAATCTTGGCATGTGTCTGGTGGTTTAGGAAAACGAATTGAGTTAGTCTAGCCGGGGAAGGTCGAGGGGGAGTAAATGGATTATTTCTGGTTTGTGTGTCTAGCATACAACCTTAACTTTGTAAGAGTCTCCTGTTTCTCTTTTCCTTTTTAAAAAATCAAATATTTAGAGTATCGGTGAAACCTGATCTCGCTTTTAGAGGATTGAGGAATCTGTAAGCACATTTAAAGTGAACATTAAAGTGGAACTCCATCTCTGGTAAATGAAGCTAAGTTTTCTAGCAGTAATTGTGACTTGGCATTGAAATGGTTTAATTATAAAAAATCGAGCTTTAGAGTTTTTGTGGTTAGCTTTGGGAGAAAATTGCACGGAACCTTAAATACACAACAAAAAAAGCTTAAGCTTCCCTATAGCCTTAAGAGCTTGCATGATGTAGATGTTTTCCTTAATCTAGAAACATTAGGATCTGGCTGGATGAGGTACTTTCGTCAAGTTTATGAGCAGCTTCTGCTCCTTTGGAACAGAACAGGCTATACCAAATGGCCTCTTCTGAATAGTGAATTTACTAGAAACGAGCACAAAATGTAAGATCAGGTTCTACAAGCAGTAAGCCCAGAGGCACTAGGGACCTTTTTCTAAAATACAGGCTTACTTAGAGATGTTTTTCCAGTATTAAGGATGTTCACGCGCTTGAGTTTTTGTAGAAGAGTGGTTGCAGGTCCACACTTGTGGTGAACAGCTTTTTCTATACTATTTGCTTGGATATAACACTAGTATGAAGCTTAATGGAATTTCTATACGTGTTAATGGCCATATTAACAATTTTGTGGTTATGTAGCCAGAGTTATTGTTTAGCAAAAGCATAAATATTAACTGGCACATACTATAGGGCTCAGGTGAGCGTAGCTGATTCAGGTCAGGAACAATGCAAACAACCTGGTTCTGTTTAAAATACCTGCTTGAAAGGGAAAGTAGCAAGGTTGAGAGCAGAGCCCAGCTGGTGCTCTGAAGAGAATGAGGTTGTCTCAGGAAGGTGTCTAACTAATACTACTGGTTTATGTCACTCTTACAAAGCAGCTGTGAGCACCACTGTTCAGAAGCCAGTCTGGCAAATTTTAATCTACCAGATTTTGTGTTGAAGATTTTATTAATTTCTGTCTAAATTCCTGCTCTAGTATGTGAAAGCTGTCTTGTAACTCTTCATTAGAGGAAGACAATATCTAGAACAAGCTGAATGATGATAATGGCATTTGTTCATTTCAAGGTTTTAAAAGTGGAAAAAGAAATTTGCAATGTCACTTTAATATTAACATCTCTTTGATTTCCATCGTAATTCATAGCAACGGGATTTTGCAAGTCATAGTAGGCTGAAACGTTTCTTAAAACAGTGGCTGTAGAAACAGTTGCACTCCTGGTCAAACTCCAGCAGGTTATGGAAATAGTTACTGAATCAAAACCTTCCCTAGTCCTAAATATCTCCCAAAATGAAGACTTGCAGAAAGCCATCTTTCCATTCATTGTCTGTTACTCAACTTTGACCTTAGTTTTTAAATATGGTGTCGGCCTGACCAAAAAGTTGGAGGCTAAAATGTTGCACAATTGATATTGGATCCAAAGCAAAACAAAAAACAAGTCCATGTAACCTTGTAACCTACTTCAAACATTGTTTGAGTTATCGGTGAATTCCGAGTACCCTGCTCTCTGGCAGATGGTTCCACTTGCTCAGATTTTGATACATCTGTAGCTATGGATTTAAGGTATTTGGTCTGAAATTTCCTGGAAGTAACTAACGCTTCTTAAAAGGAGGGGAAAAGGACCAAAAAAATAGACCAAAATGATTTAAGTACCTTAAAGCATGATGCAATTTATGTGGATTGGTGTATTTCCAGTGCAGTTCCCTAGTTTAAGTCTGTAAATCAGGCTTTATTCTCTGTGATGTATTGAAACTTCAATTAATTTTTTTAATGATGTCAAAAATAATCAACAAAACAAACCCAGCTTGCTTTTCCCCTGCTCCCCCCAAACTAAAGCCTCTGAAAGTTTAGCACCTTTGAAGACAGTTCAGGTTGAGTTTGTACAAAAGGAAAGGAGAGGGGTGGGTTAGAGGGCTGAGCTGTCCTTGTCCCTCATCCTGCTGCTGTAGCCTCACTTGGTGGTCTTGGGCAAGAGCACAGAAAGGGCCCTGCATCTATTCCCTTGAATATCAATTCTGTCTATAAATAATATTTGCTACTGCGTGCACAAATCAGGATAGAAATTTTCTGCCATACTAAAAGCAGCAAATCCTTGCAAATCCTCTGCAGGCTGAGCCAGTTAGGCCTTACTTTAATTGAGGGTAGCTAACAGGTAGGAGATGAATATGTATAAACAGTGACTGCATCACCACTGTTCAACTAATTAAAATCAGCCATTTCTAACAGTGGTACAGACCAAGTAATTACTTCAAGTGAATGAGGTTCTTTCCTATATTGCATAATAAACCTTGGATATTTTTCTGCTACCCTTCAGTTCAGGCTTGGTCTGTGGAAGCTTGGTGTATGACAGATGTGGAAATACTCCACTGATGCATGTGTGCTTATAAAGTGCCCCCAAAGACTAGGAAGTCAAAATTAAAATGCACAGTGAAGGCTGTGTGAGGCAGTGATGCTGAGAGGCTTGATCTATAGCAGTCATTTTAGCAGCAGTCTGTGATGCAAAAGTGTAGTCATTGGTAGTTCCCCAAAGAGCTGAGAAGCAGTACCAGGAGGAAATTGTGGAGGAGAAGTGGAAGTGAAAAACTTCTGAAAGTGTTGGCCCTGCTCTTTTAGATGGGGTGCTTTTACCTTTCCAAAGTGTACTTTCGTGTGTTACATACAGGGTAACTATAGAGGCTGAAATGGAAATTGAAATAAGCAAATAAAGGGCAGGGGGACTGAAAAAAAAAACTATGGTATAAAAATAGGATATGAAGGGTACAGAGGAGTGTTAGAACTAAGTTAGCCAGTTATATCCTCATTTTAATTTTTACTTTAAAATTTGACATTTTTAAAAATTTGGATCAGGAAAAAAATCATTAATACTAATTTATTTATTTCAATAGAGCTATCTGAAATAGGAGTTGTATTTACGTATATGCAAATGAAAAAGTCCCAAGAGGAAAGCCCCACTTTTTTTTTTTTTTTTTTTTAATGCAAACATTACGCAAACAAAGAGATGGGGATTGTGGGCTGCAGTCTTGAGTTTTGATTTTGTCTTGAGCTTCAAAAGAAACCTGTGGGCTTAAGGCATTATTCTCTGTTGTACAACCAAGATCAGGATCTGGTCCAGCTCCTTCCATCTGTCAGCAAGTTTGTCTGACTATGAAATTACAGTGAGAGAGGCAGTGCTGGCCAGACCCTGCAAGTGCAGAAGTAGTCAGTGCTGTCAGTTAAACAGGAGCAGTATTCCAACAAAAGTACAGCTTTGCAGTGACCTTGTGTGTTGAACAGGTCCTGTTGAGGACAGTCAGACTTTGTGATGTGGAGCACCAGGGACAAGCCCTTCTGTGAGAACTTTCCTCATAATATTCAGCATCTCACGTGCCCCTCCCTGACTCGGTGTGCCCCAGCCTTTCTTTTAAGGGTGTGGTTATTTAGTAATTTTGGTCCAAAACATGGGGAAGGGGTTTTAAGATATGTCTGTTCTGTGTTACAAAGAGAGATTCTCAGCTGGCTTTGGAATCCTGAAGCAGTAGCTAGATTAGCATATCATTACACTTCAGATAATTTGCTGTGAATATTGGGATGTTGCTTCACATTGCTTTGCTAGCTAAACTGGCTAGGAAACTGTCACAGCAGAATGTGTTTGTTGATAGATATTTTTTTCTGTGAGGTAGAGGGATGTTTTGCTAACTGGATGTAGAGATTTACTGGATGAGGGAGGTATTAGTCAGTGTTATCTCTCCATTAAACCTTTCCATGTGTGGTGTAGATCATCTGCAAATGGCAGTTACAGCCCTGCAGTTGCAGCCTATGCATTTCATCCACTCATTGTCTATAATCTGAAAAAAATCCTGGGTCCAGTTTTCCTACCCTGCAGGATGTTTTTGTTGGCCAAAGGAAAAAAAAAAAGCATCAAATCTTCTAAATCACAATCAAAGTGTAGTTTTGAATGTAGCAGAAACGTTTAAACAATTCCCACCTGTCCATTCCTCTACCATGCCATGAATTCAAAATTTTAATTTGAGTAGAGAATGGCTTCAAAACTGAGCTGAGGTTGGCATGTGTGTCCTAACATGGCTGGGTGGGAGCAGGCCACTCCTGTCACTCTTGGCTGATCCACTTTGACATTTTCAGTGATAGATTTGAGGTTTGAAGCTCAATATTGGAGGATTTGCTGCTTTTGTTTGCCTTTATCTACTGTGCCAAGGAAAACAGAGCATTGTGTTTGGAGGACTTCTCTTTTTAAAAAGTTGCTGTATAGTAAGTTGTCTGAAAAACATGGACTAACTGCCCTCCTGAACTGTGTTTTGGATGAAGTAGTATTTACATTTTATAATGCTTGCTTTGGCTTTCCTCCCCTCACTTGCTATAAATTGTTTTCTGCATCCCTCCTTACAAACACAGAAATTGTTTTTGTTCTTTGGTTGTGCTTTTTGGCCATAATACTGTTATCAAGAAAGAAAAGTGGAAGTTTTTTAAACCAGCCTGGTTAAGATTTGCCTCTCTCATGAATCCTGTGGGATACTTGGTCTTCCATAGTCAAGAGCTGCAGATTGTGGGATTTTGCTGTGGCAATGCTGTGTTCATGTCTGCAATGAACACCTGAGCAGCCTGTGCCTTGTTAGACCATCTTAGTAAATACTTTGATTTTTATTAAGACTAAACTCAGCAATGAAGAACAAACAAAAGGCTTGGTGAGTGATGGTGGAGAGTACAGAGGATGCAGGAATGCCTAATCTCTCCCTCAGGGTGAAGTCTGTTCTCTCTGCCTTCTCTTTCCCAATTATTCTGCTCCCTATGAAACAGAGCTGCAAGTACACTGGCAGCAGTTCTTGCTGTGTTCCTTGTGATGCTTAAAAGGATGTTTTTCTTTCCTTTAATTCCTACTCCATTGCCTTTCCAGATAGTTGACTAGGAGAGATGGTTTTTGAAGTGTCCATGGGGAAATTATTCATGTGTTAAAGCTGCTTATTTCTTAGACCTTTTGCATCTGGGCTTGAGGTCTGCAGATGGATCCCTAAAATTATAATTTCTGACACTCATGGACACTTTACAGATAGTTAGGAAAAATATATGTGGTGCGAGGGCTGTGTGCTCTCTCACTTTGTAGCCTGATGTACAAATGTTTAAACTCAGTTACTGAAGAGTAAGTGGCTTTAACTGGTACTTGTCCCTAGTGCTGTATGGATTAAAGACTTGTGCCAGGGGCTGGGTTCACTTCCCAGGCTGTCACCTCCTGCTCCTTGCTGTGGAAGTAACTAACAGTGCTAACTGCTTCTGCTCTGTCAGAAATCAGTTGTCTTGTACTTTGGGGTTATGAATGGAACGTCAGACTTCATGCTCCCCAAAACATAATTCCAATACTCCAGTATTTTCTCCCCCAGATGTTTCCACTTCAAGAATGGAAGCAAGTCTTCTAGAGTTTGCATAAACCCTCCTGAGATGTGCTTCTTCCTGGCCTTGTTTATGTTACTTTGTTTTCTGGAGTCTTCTCCCAGTAATCTTCTAAGAGTGTTCTCCAAGTCTTGGCAACTTGAAGCCTCGTTTAGCCAAAGTTTATTTTTGACTGCAGCCTTGCTGACACTAATGAGTCATTCTGGGAGACTGAAGTCTAAGAGTGTCTCCAGTGAGGTGTTCTCCTAAGTCCCATGGTGGAAAGCTGTTGCTTCAAAAGGCTGAACTGCAGCTCAGGCTGCCTGGCTTGCACATGCCTCGGTGTAAAACACAAGCTCAAGCTGTCTGTGGTCATACCAGTGCTGAAAAGGTCATGCTGGTATTTACAAGCTCAGTAAACACTATCTGAAGAAAAACAGTGAATTGTGACAGTAAGTGGCAAGGAGACAGCAACTGCCAGAGTGGGTAACTGGAGTAAGGTGGCTCTGTGGAAGAGTGCATGTGAGTTGCTGACTGGGGAATGAGAAGGATCTGGTTAAATACCAGAATATTACAAAGAGGAGCAATGTTTTCAAGTAGGCATTGAAAGGTTATTGAGCTATGAGAGCACTTTTGTAGCTGGGTAACAATTTCTGTGTCAATAGAGATGGAAGGTATTTATTATCAGAAAATAATGGAAGAGTTGAAATAATGTGAAGTGGCTGTCTCAGCTATTCTTTAGTTTTGTTTCTTTAAAACATTAAATGTATCGTGTGTACATTCCTAAAATATCCATGCAGCATAAAACTTGATACTTTAAGCTTAAAATCCGGTTTCACAATTTTTTTTCACAATTATGACAAGTAACTTTGTCTTAGCAAGCAAGTCCTACGATTCACAATGGTGGTATAATTTGACTGGTGCAGTGGAGTGTACAATAAGTAAGTTTCAACAAATATGTACATTGTCTAATTTCTGTTTCTACTGTTTCTGTAGGGAATGAACCTTTGATAAGGAGTCTATGGTAAAGCCTGGCTAACAGCGAGAGAGGCAAAGTGTAGAAGCAGCTATGCCCTGATGAAAAGGTATGGAACACTTTGAAAGAGTTTTCAGAAGGCTTGTGTTCTGACTTGAGAGAATTCCTGTGATATTTGAGGTCCTTCTGCTTTGTTCCCAGCATTGTTTGCTTGTGATGGAGAAAATACTGGAGGGGAAAAAAGGTTTGACTTTCCCCAGGCAGCTTTGAAAGTACTAGAATGAGGTGAAGGTTTTTCCCTGGGTAACTTACTCACATGTTCTCTAGGCTGTTGAGCTCTCATGTGATTTGTGCAGTGTCATGGCTGAGAAATGGTTCTGAGGAGCCATGGCAGGACTGACTGATCCAGTTAACTTCACTTTGCTCCTGCATGACTAGCTGCCACGTGTTGGCAGCATACCTCAGGGTAAGGCAGCAGCACAGGGGTGAGACTGAAATGCTAGAGGCTCTCAGAACTTTTGTGGCAATTTTTAAAACTGGTCATTGATTTGTCTGTCTGGTCTTCGTGTGCTTTGAAAGGAAGGAAGTTCTTGGAAAGTGGTTAGATGCTTTAAAAAAACTAAACAAAACAAAACACTATTTTAATAAAGCTTTGAGCTATTATAAAAATGTGTTGCAGAGCCCTGCATTGCTTCCCAGCCTATCCTAGGAGACATTTGTTCCTTGTTTACAAGCAGAACATATCTTTGGAGTCAGGCTCACAAAGGAAAAGGTCACCTGCTTTAGACAGTTAATGGACCTTATAAGGAACTCAAATTAATAAACAATGTAATATTCTCAAAGGGAAATGCAGGGAGGAATGGAAATGAAGACAAGGGAGAGTAAAAGATTATAGGGCAGTTGTTGTGTTTGTGTCTGCCAGAGGTGGACTGGTGAAACTGTTTTAATGGGGTGGGATGGTCCTTACTGCTGTCTTTTGGAGGTTGCATATTCCTGTCTGGGAAAGCTGGCTGCTGGAGAGAAGCTGGCACTGCTAGAGCAGTTCTTCTGGTCTACAGCCCACTTACAAGTTACCTCTACAAAAGTCTGTGGCTAGGAACAGGTTGTATGAATTATACCAGTTTTTTTTTTTTTTTTTTTTCCTTGGAAATGGTGCATCTATAGAAACTCTGCAGTTCATGGAGCAGAGGATGGAATATATGGCACATCCCCATAGTTCTGCTCACACAGTGAGGAAGAAGCTGATGATCAGCTTACAGTATTGGAATGAAAATTGTCATCAGTTCAAAAAGCTTAGACACTGATTTAGTTGTCTTATCTGAAAAGACTTGATCTGGTAACAGATCATGCCTTCCAATTTTTGTTTCCTTTCTCTTTGAGAGTTGTGGATAGTTTATAGGAAATAAGAGTTGGCTGGAAGCAAAAGAAGTTCGTGTGTGGGCTACTCTCCTGAATTCAGTGGTGACATCAAAGTCCCACCAGTATTTTTGTTTGTTACAAAAGGGTCAGCCACATAGAACTCCTGTAAACTTTTTGATCCTCTTTCTTGGAGCAGTAGATTGTTTTGCAGCATGCTGGTTGTCTTCTAGCATTGGCAATAGATCTGTAGTATTAGATCACAAAGCTCTCTTTTCAGAGTCATCTCTTTGCCACAACTGCTAAAATGGCAGCACCTCTGAATTTCAGCAGCAGTGACAGTAAAAAATATTAATTTGTATTTCTTAAATGTTTATGAATAAATGTTGATAGTAAGAAAGTTTGAATAAAATAAACAGTGAAACTGAGTTCATCCTTTGTCTTTTAGTGAAATAATCAGGGTAGTAGTTTGTGCCTCTGTAGCTGGATTACTTGTTTCTCCTCTTCCTGTGTTTCTGGAAATAGCTAAAAAGCCCTCTTTTCTACCACATGAGATGGCTCCAAGATCATACATTGCACTGATTTCCAGGGGCTTTTGTAAGACTTTCTATTTATGATCAAAGCACAGCCTTTTGTCCCCAGATGACTGAAGTGCAGAGAAGCATTAGTAGCTGCTTCTCACCGTGGCACCATTGGTGTTGAATTTCACCTGGGACGTGCTGCTCTTAGCAACACTCACGTGCACTGTGACTTTTTTCTGTTGTGTTTTTATTTCCTGGAAGTTGAATTGCAGTGCTGGGGGGTGTATAACATACTTGGGAATACCCTTGTGGTAAGAGTTGCTACAGAAATTACTCAGATTGTTCTGTTTATGTGAACTGCTTTTCGCGGAATGATTACTCGCCACTGAATTAGCTCACACTGAATTAGCTCACACTTCTTTCTGGGTCTCTTAACATAAAGTTTGCAGATATCTGCTTGCACAGTAAACACATGTTGAAAAATTGAGAATCACAGTAGCTCTAGTAAAGCTTTAAGTTGGCTTGATTAAAATACCACTGAATTGTTTTGATATCTTCTGCGTTTTATCCCAATTTTAGCTGCAAGCTTTTGTATCAGAAGGCAAAAAGATCTGAAGGGATGATGCCTCATCAGCTAGGCTTTTTTTTTTTTTTTTTTTTCATATGCCTCTCTTCTGTAAAAGCTGCATTAAATTAGGAAGGTCTTGCTGACTTGTGTATTACTTGCTATAACCTTAGGAAGGAAATTTGTGTGATAGCAGGTGTTTGTATGTAGGGGATTCTAATTTTAACTGGCTCTAAATGAGGAGAGCTTGTCCCAGTTTTTCTTGAAAGTGCTTTTGGGAATAAAGGAATGTTTGAATTTAAGACTTGGTATAAACCTGATATGAAATAATTAAGAGTGAGGTTTAAATTGTGAGATAGGATTCTTCAGTATAATGTAAATATATCTTTATTTGTAATGCTGTCTTTTCCAATAAATCTGGAATAGTGTGTTGCTAATACACTGGAGCAATAAGGCTTGCTTGCAGTTCTGGCAATCATAGTTGATGTAATTTTTGCTTACTAAAATATTGTTTTCTACTTAAAAGGCATAGTGAAGCACACCAGAAATTGGTGTAGTTTTGTGAAATAATTCTAATGAGAAAAGGGACAACCTCAAACTTATTTTATTTCTCCATACATTTGTTGCTCTACCCTACTCTGGATTTACTGAACCAGATGTACAGTGAAATAATAGGTGACATGTGCAGTGGTTATGTTTGTGTATCTTTGGATATATCACTCAAGAAGTTTCAAGTTTGTTATTACTCTCCTATGTGGCTAATTGTGTAACATATTCCAGATGTCTTTGAAATAACTCAACTTAGGTTAAATTAAGCTTGATTTTGTAACTCCCTTATCTTTTGTCTCAGGAAACAAGCTGAATAATTATCTACAATTACACTGCTATATGTTGAGGAATGTTCCCCAGCAATCATGTGTTCTAAAGTATCCCATATTCCTTATCAACAATATAGAAAGAAAGGTTGGATAGTTTTGGAGTTTGTCTTGGCATTTTCCTGAATCATATAAGTAACTATAAATTAAAAACTGTTACTCATTTCCCTGTGGCTTTAGAAGCTGGTCAAGTCAGGTTCTCCAGCAAAATACAAGCAACCTACAGAACAGAATCAGGCAGGTGGAATTCCCTTTCTTGCACTGGTGGATGAGGTTGATGGTGGTGATCAGGCACAGGCTGATATTCTTCCTTTTTGAGCAGGGACTGGTGCTGGAAATCTGAGGTCAGCTTGGGACAGTTTGATTAAATGCACAGTACCAACTTAGAACATAATTTTTCTAATTACCAGGGAGTGCTGTCTAAATTTATTTTGATTGTTTTAATGGGAGGATTTATATTAAAATCCTACAGTCATGATAATACAAACTTTGATAAGGCTTAATGCTTGCTACCTTGAGAAAAAAATTAAGGGAGATAATGCATCCGGAATAAAGGTGACATGAAAAAGAAATTGTTGTACCAACTGCTCGTCTGATTTAAATTCTCTTTGAGTTTCTGAATGTTAGCAAGCTCTTGAAACTCCTGTGTTGTAGCAGTTTCTCTTGCAATAAAATTTTTCACCCAAATAAAATTATTTCAACAAAAGGGAGGTTTAAATGTCTTGTCTGGTTTAAAAAGTCTTGAACTTGATGACAGTAAACTTCCTGAAGCTACTTTAGCAAGAATCCAGCACATATGGGTGACTTAGATAAACAGTTTCAGCCCATTTCTCAACGTTCCCTGCAAAAGCAGAAAGCACTTTATTTGCCAAATCAAGTTATTTATTAAGACATGGGGTTTAAGGGGCTTGCAAGGGTTTTTGAGAGTCTCTGAGAAAAGTGGAAACTGAATCCTCTGCTATGTTGTGCACTGCATTGTTTGCAAGGCCATCTTTTCATCCTCCAGATACTACTTTGTCCTGTGCTGTGTAACACTGCAAAAAAACAAAACAAAACAAAAAAAACCCCAAAACTATACAGAAAGGATTGACATGTAAGGAATTTTTGTATCAATATGTTCTAGGAAAAAAGAGTGTATTTTCCCAGCACAGTCTGGCTGGAACTGGACTGTATTCCTTCCCATTACGAAAAACTTGATGTGGTCTTGAATGTTTATGTTTCACAGTGGTCTGTAGTCTATTGAAGTTGACTTGTTTTAAATGTTTTGTATAAAACCTCTTATATTGTTGGCTCTAGATGGGTTGTACTGCAAGGAAAATAAAATAAAATGGTATCAACTTTTAGCCTGCAACAATAATCCAATAAGATCCGGTCTTGGTATCTGATGTAAAATCCCATAGGGTGAGATGACTGTAAATATTACAGTTGTATTTTTAGAGTAATCAAGACAGCCTTTGCATATTTGTTTAATATCCAGGAAGCAAAATAATTGCAGATTCATTGTGCTGGTGGACAGAGTGCAGCAGTAGACTATCTGCAAACTACGTGTGAGCTTCCTTTTGGCTCAGCCATCAGCTTCAGTAGTAAAATATTTGCAGAACTTTGCACAGTATTTTGCTCTTCCTGTTGGTTCATCTACTTGAGTGTCTGAGTTAGCAGGAGGAGGCCACTTGGGTTTTCCATTCCAAGATTCAACAATTATCTCTCATGATTGTGGCTCAGAATTCCTAATTGGAAAAGTGGTGATTAGAAATGAAAAAAAATGTCACATGATGTAACGAGTCTTTCTTTTACATTCTTCTACTGTGTTTTATATTAATGTAACCTTTCTGGTTTTAAAGCTAAGCATAATTTTGTTATTTCTTATTTTTATTATGATATTATTTCCTTTAAAAGTACTGATATAGATCTCTCTCTTGCCAGTTACAACGTCCTGTAATGGAAGATGGAAGACAAGGGGGCTCGTGTTGCTGACTACTTTGTTGTCGCAGGATTAACAGATATTTCAAAACCACTAGAGGAAGAAATCCACTTCAACGATGCTTGCCATAAACTTGCTAAACCAAAAGAACCTATTACAGATGTAACAGTAATTAATAAATCTCTGGGGGAGGAAGTCCCTCAGGGATATAAATGCATAGACATTACTCCCTCAGGACTGTCTGCAGATCTCAATAATGGTAGTCTGGTGGGACCGCAGATATTCCTGTGCTATCGCCGAGGAAGGGATAAGCCTCCCCTTACTGATCTGGGGTGAGTAGCTTTTCTGTTCCATTTTGGCAGTTTTATTTGACTAATGAGTAAATCACATTAATTGAAGTATCGTGGCTTTAAAACAGAAGGCAAAACTTTATAAGCAGGAAGATGTTTGTTGTCTTTGAGCATACTGTAACCCAATCTGGTAGGAAAAAAATGCCTGCTGAGTGGATTTCACTGCTGCCTGTAATCCTTTGCATTTTGGAGTTTTCAAAGCCATTTATAAATTTGAGTGTTGTATAAATTTGGGTTGAGATAAGATGCTTAACCCATTTAATACAGACTGAAAAGAGGTCAGCTGTATGACACATAGGATCAGGCAATGAATCTTTTAACAGACTTGAAAATAACACTATTTTGCAGTAAACAAATCACTTAAAAGCAAAACTAGTAGAGTTTCATCCTGAAGCTTTTCTGTTAGAATGTGATTTGCTATAATGTGACCTCAACCTGTCAGCAAAAATCCTCTGACCAGAGATGAGATGAGCTTTGGCCAAACTACTACCATTCAATATCTTCATCAACGACTTGGATGAGGGTATAGAATGTACCCTCAGCAAGTTTGCTGATGACACTAAGCTGGGAGGAGTGGCTGACACACCAGAAGGCTGTGCTGCCATTCAGAGAGACTTAGACAGGCTGGAGAGTTGGGCAGGGAGAAACATGATGAAATTCAACAAGGGGAAGTGTAGAGTTTTGCATTTGGGGAAGAACAACACGATGTCCCATTATAGGTTGGGGGCTGAGCTGCTGGAGAGCAGTGTAGGTGAAAGAGACCTGGGGGTCCTGGTAGACAAGAAGGTGACCATGAGCCAGCAATGTGCCCTTGTGGCCAAGAAGGCCAATGGCATCCTGGGGTGCATTAGAAAGGGTGTGGTTAGTAGGTCAAGAGAGGTTCTCCTTCCCCTCTATTCTGCATTGGTGAGGCCACACCTGGAGTATTGTGTCCAGTTCTGGGCCCCTCAGTTCAAGAAGGACAGGGAAGTGCTTGAAAGAGTCCAGCGCAGAGCTACTGAGATGATTAAGGGAGTGGAACATCTCCCTTATGAGGAAAGGCTGAGGGAGCTGGGTCTCTTTAGTTTGGAGAAAAGGAGACTGAGAGGTGACCTCATCAATGTTTTCAAATATGTAAGGGGTGAGTGTCAGGGAGATGGAGTTAGGCTTTTCTCAGTGGTGACCAGTGATAGGACAAGGGGTAATGGGTGTAAATTGGAGCATAGGAGGTTCAAGTTGAATATCAGAAAAAATTTTTTTACTGTAAGGGTGACGGAGCCCTGGAACAGGCTGCCCAGGGGGGTTGTGGAGTCTCCTTCACTGGAGACATTCAAAACCCACCTGGACACGTTCCTAGGGGATGTACTCTAGGGGGCCCTGCTCTGGCAGGGGGGGTTGGACTAGATGATCTTTCGAGGTCCCTTCCAACCCCTAGGATTCTAGGATTCTATGATTCGGCTATTGTCCTTAGTCAAGTATTAGCGTTCAAAGCATTTTTAGGAAAATTCTGTGCTTTCTGACTTGTGTTCCATCCTGTTTTAACTAGGGTTTTATACGATGGGAAAGAAAGAGTCAAGCAAGGTTGTGAAATAATTCAAAGTACTCCATATGGTCGGCCAGCTAATATTAGTGGCAGTGCCTCATCGCAGAGGGTGTACATCACATACCGAAGGGCATCTGAAAACATGACCCAGAACACCTTGGCTGTCACAGATATATGTATCATCATACCAAGTAAAGGAGAAACCCCTCCACATACCTTCTGCAAGGTTGACAAGAATCTTAACAATAGCATGGTAAGAGTCAAAATTTGGAACTGGAGCACTTAATATTTGGCGAGGTAACGTTTGTGTGTTTTTTGTGGTGGTTCTCAAGAGTACCTGGTGGGGGAAAAAAAATTGGATAGGCACACTCCAAAAATAAATCAGGTCTTGGAAGAATTGAAAGATGACATTTCTTTGTTCCTGCTTGAAAAATACGTTTTTGAAAAGTCTTGTCCTTCTAGTGCTAACTTTGAAATGCTGATTTCAGCAGCTTTGGATTTGTCCTTAGAATCTGGTGGGTCACTCTGTCTTTTCCAGACATGGCTGTTTCTGACAGTGATTTTACTGTTGTGATAGGAATTCTGTATCTAACAACTACCTTCTGTTTTGTTTTTAAAATTCCCTGTTACCTAAAACCCTGTTTTATAAGAGTCATCCTACTCAGTAGTTACACAAACTTTTTCTCTGAAGAAGGCTGCATATAGGTGATGATGGATGCTAAAGACTATGAGCTTGTTTAAGTGCTTAGTATGATTCCAAAGCCAGTCATCATGTAATCCAATAATTTCTTTTGTTTTACAGTGGGGCTCAGCTGTATATTTATGTTATAAAAAGTCTGTGGCAAAGACCAATACCATATCATATAAAGCTGGTATGTAACTACTACTGTTTAGCTTGTTTTTTTACCTTCAATGTAGCATGTACAGGCTTGTTTGTAATGTAATAAGTTTTCTTAGTTAAAGAATTGTCTGACAAAGACACTGCCTTGGCACTGAATCTTTCCCTGAAGAATTCATTTGAAATAATGTCTTAAAATAAGCTTCAGAAATATGCATCATGACCATTTTGGTTTTAAATTTCCTTTTAATTGGAAGCTCAGTTGTGTTTTAATAGGTTTCTACAAACCTGCTTGCCTCCCACCTAGGTTTTTGTTGCTGATAACTTTCTCTTAAGGGTGTCTGTGTGTGTGTATGTGCAGAAGAAAATATTGCAAAAATTGTGAGATGCAATTTCATGATCACTTTAAGAAGCATTATGAAGAATACTGTAGACTTCCACACTGCCCTGAATATCAGTGGTATTGAGCTCTCTAAGTATTTTTGGATCGTGAATCATCTTTGGTTTATTTTATTTATAAGACAGATTTGTTCTGGCTCTTATTAAATTTATTGGGTTTTTTTACTTTTTATCAAATACAGGATTTTGTTTGAGTACAAGTCAGGACCATGATCCAGACTTAAGCTTTAATTAACTTATATCCTTTTGATGAGGGTCTCTCAAAAATGGACAACAAAGATGGACAACAAATTTGTAATTAAAACAAAATTGTAGAAGGCCCTGTCTCTGGTAGTGGCTTGCAAAATTTTTTACTTCTTGGCAGAGAAAAAATCCACTGTTCTTCTTGATGACCACTTTTCATTACTTATTAATATTTCACTATAAATTGATAAAGAATGTGTAGTGATCACGTTGTCTCGTGCAGATAAATCCTAAATCCTCTCACACAGTGTTCATTCTCCTTTTGGAGTCCCCTGGGTTGGCAAGAAAAAAGAAAAGGTTGCTGCAGCTTATGGTGTAACTAAAGAGCTGTATGTTAAGAGCCTCTGCTTCAGAACTGTTTTACACTTCTTTTTAAAATTAAGTCTAAACACAATAGCTGAATCCTCAGCTGATGCAAATCAGCATAAGTAATGGCTTCAGTTCTGTTCATATTTAAAAATAATAATGAATAATAAAATATCAGATTTTCCAGGAAACTTTTGTTGGCAAAAACTAATAGTGTTTATAATTGAAAACATCAATCTTATTTCTCAGTTATTCTGGTTACCATTTTTGAAAATAAATTTTAAATCTTTACTCACTCTAGTGATGATTGGGAACTATTGTAATAAAAGCTGAAATGCACACAACCTGCAAACAGAAAAAATAAATTGGTTATGAGTAGGTCCTGAAGTAGGGCTTCAGACCAATATTAAAGTCAGGTGATTTCTCCTCAAGCCAGGGAGACATGCTGCCTCTTTCCAGCTCTTCACTATGCCTGGTTATTGACAACTTTACTGCTCTTCTGAAGTTAGTGTGTGTTCTGCATGATCTTTCAGGGCATTTTTAAAATGGAATGAACTGTTACAAATCTGTTTCTGCTATTCCTTACATAACTACCTCTTTTCAAATTGCCTCTATAGGTTTAATATGCAGATACCCTGAGGAAGATTATGAATCATTCCCATTACCAGAATCTGTGCCTCTTTTTTGCCTGCCTATGGGTGCAACAATTGAATGTTGGCCATCTAACAGTAAATACCCTCTCCCAGTTTTTTCTACATTTGTTCTAACTGGAGCTTCTGCAGAAAAGGTAATATGAAAGCTTGAAAAATGGTTGACAATTTAAGTGGAATAATTTGGTTGTTTATCTGTTCTGCATGGGGATAATAATAATCCATATTTTTTCTAGACAAACTTGAATCTGTGTATTTGGGCTTAGATCACAGACCACTTTAAAGGGTGACTTGCATTTATTTCTGTGCTGGTCTGCTGATCATGTAAACCTGCACTCCTTTGCTTTCCAGTCATGTTAGCCTTGAAACCAGAGAGCTATAAAAACTCTGACTGCATATACATGCAAAGCATACTATTTTTATTGCAAGCATGGAAACAACCTTGCATGTTTAAACTTGCTCTAAAAAGTAAATTGAATGGCAGAGGAATATTCCTTTGAGTTGCTTATAAAAGACACTTAAAATAACTTTCAAGGCAATTGCAGGAGCAGTTGACTGTTGTTGTATTCTTTATAATCATTCTTTTTCTCTCCCTGAAATTGTTTCATAAATTACCTGTTCTCATGTGACATTAAGTGTTTTAAATAAATAATAGTCTGGATTTTCACAGCCATAAGAATATTCCAGAATAGTTTGCTTCAAAAGATGGTGCATTCATGTAATTTTTTCTTTTACAGTAACACAGACTTGATTTCCTGTGCCTGTTTGGGCTTTGTTAGATTGTCTTGAAGGTTGAGGCAGACATTAACTTCAAAAATCAACTGTGTTGTTGCAGGTATATGGTGCTGCCATTCAGTTTTATGAGCTGTATCCTGAAGAGAATCTCACTGAGAAACAAAAATCTCAACTGGGGTTAGCAGCTGCTGCTGAGGGCAAGTCAGACACTTGCAGAACAGTTCAAACAAATAAATGCATCTGTCTGCTCTCTCATTGGCCTTTCTTTGATGCTTTCAAGAAGTTTCTCACCTTTCTGTATCGTTACTCCATTTCTGGTCCACATGTTCTACCCATTGAGAAGTAAGTAATCTTTAATACTGCTAAAAAAGTTTCAGTAGCCTGGAAATGTTCAAGGAATCAGATTTCAAATACAGTATTTGTTTTTTTTATTTAATTTTATTACACCTCATTTTTTCTTTTACAAACGTTTTTTCTGATTAAACTTCAATGTAAGTTTTATGAGACTTCGATTTTCTGGATTAAGCATTTTTAGTGATTTTTTTTTTTTTTTCTTTATCCACTTCGTATCTCTTATACTGGTTTTAAAATTATGATAAAACTACAATAATGAAAATATTTTCCATAAGGCTGAAAACATTTTTTAGTTTCTGATTTTTTTTAAAATGAATAAAGTAAGAAGTAAATACAATAAATACTTTAATTTTGATTTTACAGCTTTATTTGCTTATTTCTCCTATTTGTAAACTGGTCATTTTACTGAGGATATTTTAAATATAGCTATGCTGTCTTGCATGAAGTTAATATAGTATCTAGCCTACTTTCTTTGGCTGTTTTACTGATGTTGAACATTTTTTGTGCCATATATGTGAATTTGAACATTTTCAGCCAGCCCTGTTTCTGCAAGCAGGAAGACTTTCCCTTGATGCTTGCTGTATGTTCCATATTTCTGCCACCATATTCATCCTCTTGTAATAAAGACAACCCCCCAAAGCTGTTGTCAGCCTGATTCCTGTCCTGGTCTTGTTGCCATGTGGCTGCCAAGCAGTGCAATTGAAAAAATGGTTAAAAAGGGGTTTTTTTTTGCATGCATCTAATGGCATAATATGCAGATACATTGGAATATTGGTGTGAAGTAATAGGTTTTACTCAGAGACATCTGAAAGGAGTTTTCTATATAAAGCAATGTTTATTTTGGGGTTTCTCTGAATTTCTACAAAATTTGAATAAGGGTAAAAGTTGCAGAAATCACAGCAAAGTATGAGCTTGTACAATGCAGTTGATGGTGGATTATCTGTTTCTTCCTGAGTTTCTACTGATTGCATGGAGTTCCTTTTAACATGAAAGTTTGTATGTTTTAGAACTCCTACACTTTTAGAACTTTTGTAAGTTAAATCAGTCTGTAAAGCTGAGAACTTAAATTTTAAAAATATTTTCCTGTATTTCTAATATTTGCAAAACACTTCTAACTTTTAAAATCAAAAATATTACACAATATTTTGTATTTGGAAGTGAAGAAGATGGGTGTGGAGAAAATGGATGAATTTAATGACTCTCCTTGCTACTCAGCTGGGAATACATTTTTGTGAAGAGCCACTGATAGTCTGAGATATGGTGCTATTTCAAGCCAATCTCAACAGCAGGACTATAAGTGGTACTGTGATTCTCAAACATCAATATTTCTACTTTACAAATTTATTTTTAAAAAGACAAACCAGGCCTCTTTGTAATTTTTCAGTCTGGCAAACCAAGCTTGTAGTCTGAAAGATAATCTGTCCTGCCATTTTGGTTGTCACTAGTAGAAAAATAGATTTTTCAAGGTCAGAATTATCTCCATAGGCTTTGGGAGCTGTTGGTGTTGGTTTTTTTCTTTTTTTTCTTTTTTGTCTCTGAGTAAGTATGTGCCATTTTTATGTAGTGAATTACTGGCAATAATTTTGTTTTGAGGTAAAGCAGTTTAAACTTAATTTCTACTAAATTGGAATGTTTCTTTTCCTCTAGACACATTTCCCATTTTATGCATAAAGTTCCTTTTCCATCCCCTCAGAGGCCAAGAATTCTAGTTCAGGTAAGTGTAAATTTCTTATTAAAAGCTATATCTTCAGTGAAGACAAAACAGCTTTTGAACGGGTTAGTAAATGGAAAAGTTATGGAAAAAATGGAAAACACAATTTTTATGTTCAAATTCTTTTGTTCAGGATTTTTTTCCTAAATTCATCCACTTACTTTTTACAGATTTCTCACTGTTTTTTCCAGTTTGTTTAAGGACTTTATTGAGATATTACAAGATACTGTTTAGTGAGCTGAGAAATTTTTTTTTCCCAGAGTATTTGGAAATTAATGGAAAACTACTCAAGTCAGCATCTGGTTTGATTTTTGCAGTAGCTTTTAGGCTCTTTTTTTCTTGCTACTGTATGAAGGCTGAGTGTAAAATAAATAAATTAAAACCAGATGTGAAGAGCATATTTGTGATTACCTCTTTTCCCAAAGGGCTTCATGCTGTCCTCTACATAACAGATAGCCCTTACTGGGGACTGCAGGAGCCATGCACATTCAGCAGAGCCACACTTCATCAAATATGACCCTTACTCTGTCCTACCCCCAAGACCCAGCATATTTTACTAGGTGTGAGTGAAATGGTATAATTGCTAGGATTAGGTTACCTTTTATTTGCAGTTTCACCCATGTCAGTGTTGGTAGGAGAGAGGAAATCCCTATAACAAAGACTTTATAAGAGAAGGCTTATTAAATCCTTTTTTTTTTTTCCTCTTTTCCTCCTAAGAGGGAAAATGAGTAGAGACATGTAGCAATTTTAGTGCTGAGAAAAGACAGCTCTATTCCCTTGTAGTTATTCTACCAATCCTGTGGTTTTGAATGACTTACAAAATGATGTTACTCTCTCTCTATTACTGCTTGTATGAAATAAAATAGAGAGCCCTGTGCAGTTTTCAGTTTTAATGCAGTAGCCCATATGCTAGTGAAGTCGTTCAGAGAAAATGCAATCTTGAGTTATATCTTTATGGAGTGCACTGAATATTTAAGATCCTCCTTAGTGTACTTGGATATTCTGGAGGCATTTATTGCTGTTACTGAGAGGAGGCTGCAGAACAGTTACACTAAAACTGGATCTGACACATCTATCACTTTTACTAGGATTTTAAAGCTCAATTCAAACCCCAGTATTTTTACTTCTTAGGTGGTTGTGTTTTTTAATTCACCTTCAATAAAATATTTGTGCCTGAGAACAATAAATACAGAGAACTGTGAGTCAGTTTAGAGAAAAAAACATATTTTTTTTAGCCTGCACTTTGAGGGAACTCTTTCAAAATACATATGGGTCTGTGCCCTGGAACAATGTCTGGGGACTTAGAAGAAAGTGATGTGAAATTATGTCTGTAAAACCTTACTTTCAAAATGCTGTATGCATTGAGTTAGTACAGCTCTAGTGGCTGATAGTACAGGAGAACACAGTTTTGAAGGAGGCAGTGGCTATAAGTACTTCCTTCAAGCTGGTTTCAGGGAAATGTGCCTGATACTGCACTGAACAAGATGACAGGTGACTGTATTGAAGATGTTTTCCCAAAAATAGTATGGGCAATGCTGTATTCTTGAAAATAGGTTTCCATTTCTTTGTAGAAACAGTGATTTCTCACTGCAGCTTGTTCATGTAAAACATGGTAGTCTTTTGCTAAATAATTAGTATAGCAAATCCTTCTGAATATGTGTAGCTGTAGAATGTCTTGTGAGTGCCTTTATGCTTTCTGAAAATGAGTCCTGCTGTATTATAATAACTGGCATGTGTGCCAGCCTGGATGTGTAACCCATTCTTAGAGCCTTCTTAACATCTGTTACAAGTGGCATGTGTCAGACACTTGGGTTTTGAAGAAATTACAGCTATTAGTAATGCATTCAGGAATGCTCCTGGTGGCCACTTTCCAGCTGCCATCGTTGAGAGGTTGTTTGTCATGTGAATGAAAGCCCTTGGACTCTCTTCTGCATGTCCTGCATCCCTTGTTACCCTGATGTTCCTCTTCTAGTGATGCATTCACAACCTGAAAACTTCAAGAGCTCGTAGAGTAACACATTTCTCCCTCTGACAAATGGATGCAGTAGGTGCCCCTTCTGCCTAAGGGAATCTTGCTCTTTGAATAAATACCTGATTGTATTTATCTGCTGAGACACAACAGTGACAGGACAATTAGACTGCTCTTCCTTTCTGAGGGTACTTTATGAAGGCTACCTCAGGCTGAAAAAATGAGTTGTTTGAATTCTGAGCAAGCTAATGGTGGTTGCTGTCACAAGGTGACTTACTTGGAGAGAAATCCAGCAAGTAGGGTGGTGTGGCCATCCTCATTTGTCACTGAAGCTAAATGTAGCATTGGCCTTCAGAAAGGTCTGCTATGTGAGGCATGCAAGGGAGCAGGACTGCAGAGACCACAGACTCCTGTCAATGTTCTGTCTGTCCAGGCACAGTGATTATGCCTTAGTGCTCCAGCATTGCTATTTCTAATTCATCTGATTTTCTGCCTTCTGTCATCTGATGATCTGCAGCGCGGGCTGAAGTGAAATGTACTCAAAAATGAAATGTTACCAAAAGTTGCCAGAACTTGCAGCTCAGTTGTACAGACTCCTGTGACTTACTCAGTTACTGTGCTTTTATACAACAGAAGATGCATGACCACTTAGCAGGAAGAATTAAGCTAACCAGTATCCTTTTATCTTGGATTTACTATGGCTGAAAATATCAGTTGAGCTTTGATAAACTGATTCTGTATCAGTATTATTGTGCTTATTTGAATCCTCCTGTTCATGCTGAATATATGAATGATTTCTCTTGATGTCAAATCACTGAAAGAAAGGAGTGTAAATTGATAAGATCCTTGTCTTGGTTCTTCAACTAATGCAAATTTGAAAGATTTTATCAAAACTGAGCTGAGCCATTTATACCACCTAAAACCTAATTCTCATGTCTTCCAAAACCAATATTTCTATGTTTTTCAGTCTGCCATCTCTCCCCATCATGTATTTTATCCACCTTTTTCCCCCTAAATCCAAGAACCACCTCCTGGTTCCTCAAAGCTGTATCAGCTGTGGGTCCTCACTTCCCTTAAAATACAGAAGGCTTCATTTTTCAGCAGTTAATATATTCAGGTTTTTTGCAGTAGTAGCTACTTTAAATTCCTCTTTATGAATATGCAATTTATTCAATTCTAACTAAGAAAGGCAGAGAGTGCTTTGCCTGGATTTTACTACAACATAGTGATGTCACTTCATATGCCACTCTTTACAGTGCTAAACATCTGGGCCATATAAGATTTGGCTTAGTTGGAATTTCATTTTTAGTTGTTCTTTGACGTAGTTGTGTAATTTCTAATAAATACTTTTAAGTTCAAAGTAAAAAGTATGCATTTCAAAATCTTTTTTCAGCTATCTCCACATGACAACCTGATTCTTAGCCAACCTGTGTCATCACCCCTTCCACTGAGGCAAGTAGCAGGATCCTCTTTTATTGTGGAATGTTTTCTGACTTATGTTGCAGGAAATATTTGGCATTTTGAGTTGTATCTGTGCAAATTAACTTACCTTGTCTGGTGCTCTTTGTAGCTGAAGTGTGGTTAGACCTGTGGCCTGACTAGGATGCAGGCTTAAGGAAACAGTATCTGTGTTATTTCAAATAATTTTTAGTCATGCTTTAGGCAGAATATAAATTGCTGGATCCCCTTTCTGGAAGTTGGTACCTGGGCTTCCAAAATGATGCAGCTTTTGTGTGTGAGGTAACCTAGAGAATTTTGTGACTGTCTTAAGATTTGTCTTTGCAAGAGAATGATCAAAGAAATGCATGTTTGTCTCCCTGGAAATTGCTTTTCAAGAAGAAAATTCATCATACATGTGTCCTGAAAATAGTAGAGACTGGTTAGAGAGTCTCAAGTAGTCATGGTTACTCTTGGGGAGTAACCATTCTTCACTGAGCAGTGAAGTGGACCAGATCTGCCTTGAAAACTTATTAAAAGAAAGATTTGCAGATTCAAGTTTATAAAATCCTACTCCTAAGGTGTTAGGATTTATAAAATCCTAACACCTTATTTTCTATTTTTGTTGAACTTCTAGATTTTTTCCCTGATCCCTTGTAGCTCACCAGTGTGTTTATATTCCTTAACAGTGGGGGCAAGTTTTCTACACTACTTCAGAATTTAGGACCTGAAAATGCAGTAACTCTACTGGTGTTTGCTGTGACAGAACACAAAATTCTCATCCATTCACTGCGACCTTCTGTCCTCACTAGTGTGACTGAGGCATTAGTCTCTGTAAGTAACATCCTTTTAATCACACACCTGTAAGAATGAGTTTTAGATAAAATCTAAAATTAGTAGTAGTGCTGCTTGGCTTAAAGGTCACTTAAAAATAAGAGTAAAAATAAACACCATTAGAGAAAGAGAACTACACGTTACTACTGATACCCCACAAAGACAGAAGAGATCTACACGTTACTACTGATACCCCACAAAGACAGAAGAGTTGGTTCTTTGTGTATAAATATTGTAAATAAGCATTTTCTTTGGTCATCACAACACACTGAGTATGAGTTCCTGATTTTCCCAGTTAGCACTTTATTCTCCCTTGCAGAAGAATTTTAAATGCCTGTTATTTTCCTGCCTCCTTTCACCAAGCATTGTTTTTCTACTTCTACCTTATACAGTCTATTATACTGAAGAGCTTTTTTCCCATCAATGAAACACCCTGAATTTTAGAGAAATTCGTGGCATTTTTATTTAATAATCTCCATCTTGGTTTTCAGTAATAATCATCTGCCATGTTACAACATTTTGAAGTGGCAGTTAGTGAAGCTTGGTTTGTACTTGCATAGCCTATTTTATTATACATGTTTAACCTATGTTTTTGTCTCTGCATATTTTCAAAGATGATATTTCCCTTCCACTGGCCTTGCCCATATATTCCTCTCTGTCCCTTGGCACTGGCAGATGTGTTAAGTGCACCATGCCCTTTCATAGTGGGAATTGATTCAAGATACTTTGATCTCTATGACCCTCCACCAGACGTTAGCTGTGTTGACTTAGATACCAATACAATATCTCAGTAAGTATTTATTAACAATTTTTCTTCTGTATTAATTGTTTTGCCTCCTGTTTTCAAAGGCAAAACCTAACTTTTTTGGCGAAACTTTGGGGAGCTTATTTTTTTGTTTGTTTGTTTTAGACCTCTAAACTTTCTCATAGATCATCCCTCTTGAAATGAGGATGCTAGAAATTATACCTTCTGTTTAACATTGCAGGGTGGAGATAACAACCCTCCTGGAATATTATTGCCTTTTATTCTATTACATAAAAATCTCATTGCACGTGTTGGCATGTTTCCTGAGTTAACCATCCTGTGTCTCATTTCATTGTCCCTGGAAGAGAATAATAACTTTTGTTGTCCATTATCAGCTTTCTGAGAGCTGAAGAAATTTTAGTATCTTCATATGAGCATCTGCTTGGAAATTATAACAATTAAAACTTAATCCCTATCAATGTGAAGTGCAGGAGCTTCATGTTGACAATTAGAGATGTGAACTGCCACGGGTGAGAGCCTTAGAATCATCATTAACAAGCTGAAATAACAGGATTGTAATAGTTCTCCTTCAGAACTGTGTAGAGTACTACATTCCTGTGTAGTACTGATTATTTAGTATCTAAAATGTTAGCAAGGAATAGCAAGGCACTGTTCAAACCACTGGGAAACAGCCAGATTGTTAGGATATATAATATATATATATAATATTTCCTTGTAATTATATATTTCCTTGCAATAATGTGATATAAAAATAGATAGAAGAAGGTCAAGCTTCTTATTTAGGATTTTAAATTAATTAAACTTGCATTTCAGAATTAAACTGTTACTTCAGTATAATGTTTAGCACACTCAGTAAATATGTAGTGTTACTTCTCTAAGTCTTTGGTCAATGTCCTCCTGTTGGTAGCAGCCTTTTCAGCATTACTGTGCCCAACTAAAAACTTTTTTCTTTCTTAATTTTCTTATTTTTGAGTTTATTTTTGCTACAGTAGTTGTGTGTGGATTTAGAGAAGGTTACATATATGAACATATACATATATGTTACATATACATACATGTTACATATATATATACATATATGAAGTATTTGTAAACAGAATTTTTTGTCAAAGTTTTTATGCTAATACCAAGTTTGTGTAGCAATTCTGCTCTAAGGTTTTGAGGAAATACTTCAAATTGGGTTGCAATAACTTTGGTTTGAGTTTTGTTACTTTTTGGTGAAGGACATGTTAACGCATCACTTTTGATATTTGTCTAATTAGCTACATATATTTTAAGGAAAAATAATGTATTTACAGTTATTTCTGTTTTCACTCTACTTTTAGCTGATTTGTCTATACATTTTCATAGAAGAGATTAATTCCATTTCATTGCATGAAAAAAAGTGTAAAACGAGTGCTTATAATTTCTGCAGCTTTGTGACTTGAGGCTTGCTGGTGCCCTCTGTTGACAAAGAACACTGATTTTTTATTTTTTTTTTTCCCTCATGATAATGATACAGTTAACTCCAGACCTTTATGTACTAAACACAATGCAATTATTGTATCAAACTGATTTCAGGTTACTACAAACATTCTATCCATTATGCCCATCCTAGTTTAAGTAGAAAAAGCTCAGAATACAGCATGTGTGGTGATTGCTTGTGCAGTGGTGGGTGCTTAATACTATTCATGCATCTTCCATGAGGGGATGGATTTGAGTGCTGAAGAGCAGGGCTTGATAATCATCATCACCCTGAAGTATGGGGCAGTGCTCAGATGGCTGTGATTAAATCTCTGTATGGGAAATGAAGTTTGACTTTGGTTGATGATCAGTCCTGCTCAGTCTTGTTTTGATGGAGCAAGTTGTGCATGGTCTCCCTTTTCTCTGCTGGGACAGAAAGATCCTCTCAATGCAGCTTTCACACACGTGTGCAGCAGTGTGTACTCACACCTTTTTCCTTTCCCTTCCAGAACTGGAGATAAGAAAACTATTGCATGGAAGATCTTACCAAAGAAACCTTGTAAAAATCTGATGAACACTTTAAGTAATTTATATCAGCAACTGGCAGAAAGTGAGTGGGGAGTTACATACTAAGATTTACATTGGATATATGCTACATTAACAGATAGCTAATTAAATATGTTCTTAAGTAACCCAGTACACTAAACATATTATTGTACAGAACAGCAAACTTCCATATACATAAGGCAGGGCTCAATAGATATCCCTTGTATTGATGTTCATCCTCCTACCAAAAAAAGCCCAAAGTTTTTATTAGAAGGGAACAGCAAATAAAAGAGCACTTGAACTAAAATTTTAAGATGGAAATCACAAATGTTTTATAAACATTGGCTTTGTAAATGCATTTTACAATTACTGGACAGTTCATGCATATTGCACAAGATCTTTGTAATTGTCATCTGAATTTAGGGCACTTTTTAAAAGGCTCTTTACATCTTCTTGGCTATTGAGGTTACTAGAATTTAATACTTGCATCCCATCTATGTGTTTGTCCCTAAAATACACTTCTTTAGTCAGATGAATACAGTTTCACATGTTTTTACACACAGCTTACTCTGAGGGTTTTTTAAAGCTTTGTTCATCCTGGTTGTATTGCTGTAGTATCTGAAGTGATGAAAAGATAAATATATCTTGCTTTTTGGTATTACTCAGAGGTTCAGGAGTTGTGTAATGTCAAGCTGAATCCATTGCTGCATGGTGTGATTGGATTTAATTCTGTGTATTCCAATCTGTTCCAAACTTAATGGAGCTCAGTAACCAGTGAATCTTGTAGGATAAAGAGATTTTTTACCAATATTGAAGGAAAAAAAAAGTAAGACTTTATGGTTTTGTTCACAGTGCAACAGAGACCAAGAGAAGATGCATTAATGGAACTGGCAATGAATGACTATGATTTTAATTCTGGGAAGAAGCTGCATTTGTTAGACTTGGAGATCCAGGAAGCATTTCTGTGTTTCATGGCCTCAATACTAAAAGGTTACAGGTCTTATCTCAGGCCAATAACAGAAGCACCCTCTGAAACAGCCACAGATGCAAGTTCCCTCTTTGAACTACAAGGTGAAGAGTCACAAACTTCTTTTATATGTCTTAAAGTATTATTTTAGATTCTCTCTTATTTAAAGAATAAAAGTGTTTGCAGTGTTAATGTTGTGAACGATGGTAGAAAGACAAGTACAGAAAAACGTCCGTAGTAGTGGCAGGAGTGAGCAGAAAGTTTATGGCTTACTGGCAGCATATCTGCTGACTTCTGGTGAGGGCTTTTTTGGTTTGGGCATTCTTGCATCCTTTTGATTTCCTTTTTATAGGTTTCCTGAAAAGTCGAGATCGTTCCCACCAGAAGTTCTACACCCTGATGACCAAAACCCAGATGTTTATCCGCTTCATCGAGGAGTGCTCTTTTGTCAGTGACAAGGATGCAAGCCTGGCATTTTTTGATGACTGTGTGGATAAAGTAAGCACATCTTCATATGCACATATTGATGGATATGGAATGTGTGGCTTTCCTAAAGTCACTAAGATTTATTATGTCATTTTTTGTGGGTTCTGCTACATTTGTATTGCAGTAAAGGAATGCGTTGCTCACTCTTGCTCTGCTGTTCTCATCTTTGCAATTGTTCATCATTTTGTGACAAGGGGTGTGAAAGTGCAACATGATCAGAGTTGGCATTTTTCTTGAAATAAGCTTAAAACTTCTGCTGAACTGGAGCACACGGAATGTTGTATTTCCCAGTTCAAAATGGATTTATTAGCCTTTCATCCAAGTATAACTCAGATTTTAAAATATCCTAATCTAGTTACAAGAAATGTTTGCATTAGTGTAGTGCTGAGAACTATTTTTTTGTTTTGTTTTGTTTTTGGGTTTTCTTGCATGGTTTTTTTTTCTGAGGAGAACTGAACTGAAACCTACAATCTTGTATCCCTTTTTTGCTTCTGTGGTAACACGAAATAAATTTTTATGAATATTTTAAGAAATTCCACACCTACTTGTCAGATTGCTGGCTACCTGTAACACACTCTCTTCTGGGACAGTGATGTTTAAGTAATGCACGTGTTGCTGGGATTTTTCTGCCAAGTAGGTCACCAGCAGAAAGGAATTACCTACTTGTTAGACAAGTTGTCTACTGGAAGATGCAGTGTAATTGTCTCAAGTTTTCCTTTTTCCAGGAATTCAAAAACTATCTTAGTTCAACACATATTTAAGCTATTGGCTTAATTGCATTTCAGTGGTGAAACTCATAACTGTGGAGTTTTACACCCTTAGAAGTGTCTAAGTTGCCAAATAAGGTTTAGTTTATTTCTACTTTTCAGGAGCCATATGTTCTTGCTACTTGGCTGCTTCGATTTGCTAATGCTTTCCATCTGTCTCATGCAGTAAAATGTGTAATTAAGAACACCTTTTTGTATGTTTATAAAACTTTAAGTATTCCAGAATTCTACTGAAACTACTTGATATATTTTCACCTCGCTGGAAGGAGGGAACTGTGGAGTGTCCTTTCTTTTGTTCTAATTCTCTGCTGCTAAACTCTTTAAGGCATGAAGAACAGGCATCCTTGGGTTCCACACCTTGCTTATTCATTTTTTTGGAAACAACTTGACACTGGGCTGTAATTTACTTGCCACTTAAACCATTTAAACAATGGTTATAAATATAGACTTGTGACAGTATTTGAGATGAGCACCAGGCCCATCAATATATGTGAATTAAAAGAATGTTTTGCATGCTAGGAAATAAATAGGTTTTGGATTATGCCAACTCATTGAGATGGAAGCCAAAAGCAGAAGGAGTGCTTCTGAGATATTTGAGGAGACACAAGTGGTGGCAGAAAATCAGAGACAAAGCAATACAAATATTACAAATATCAAGTAAAGACTCTGAGGTGGAATGTGACACATTAGACAGAAGCTTGTGAGTTAAAGGTTTGTCTGTTCTTCATCTCAAATGAAAGCAGTTCATAGTTCCCTAATGCCTTGTTTGGGGTGGCTGAGTTTTATTTTGGTTCTTTATTTTTGTCTCAAGCAGTGGAATACAATTCAATGAAATTGTTGGACACTTTTCCCCCACTTGGTGCTGCAGTTTAATGCTTTTAAATTTCCCTGGAGCCTTGGAGTGTGTTTCTGCTGCTGTCTTTAAGGCAGGGGCATTGATTGGGGAAGTGCAAATTTCTCCTGCTTCCTGCAGGAGAAAGATTTATGCTCAAATTGTCTGTTACAAATCTGGAAGCAGAACAAAACAGGTGCAACCATAAGTGATGCTTAATTATAGTATTATTACAAGTTGCCTTACTCATCTGTGAACCTGGCTATGAGAGGACAGAACCACTTAAAATTTCTGTATTTTCACACATGGAGCTGCTGAGTTATCTGAAAGAGAGGAAAAAAAAGATCCTGAAGTTGCTCTTCACCTTTCAGATTATTGTTTTTTGGGGAAAAGAGTAATAAAATTCTATTATGCTTTAATTTTAGTAAGGTCACATGGTTTTATTCCACTGTCTTTTTGAAATTCAAGTCTATTTCTGCAGTCTCTGCAATCCAGCATGACCTTAATGACTATGTAAGTTCCTGAAATTGCTAGCTAGTAATACCTGGAGAAGCTGTTACTGCAGAGTTGTTATCTGAAAACAGTCGATTCAGAGCAGATCATGAAACACCAATTATTGTGCTGGAAAAAAAATTTAAACTCTGTATCCTTTACTGTTCTCATTGTAACTTTGCAAGGCATCCTTATTTCTAAGATGCAATCCTCTCATGCTGATACAGACTCTGTCCTGCTTGGCCATGTAGCTTTTACAGCAGAACACCTCAGCAGCACCAGTAACTGCTTTTTCTTCTGACATCACATCTCCAGGTAGATATGGACAAAACTGGGGAAACACGACTTATAGAGCTGGATGAATCATACAAGAGTGAGCACACAGTGTTCATAACACCACCTGAGATCCCTCACCTGCCAGATGGTGAAGAGCACCCTCTACAATACAGGTAACCTGAGGACAAAGGAGGGTGCTAACCAAAATCCTAACAGCTGCACTCAAGGAGTTTAATTTCTGGGTTCTTGTGGTAATGTCCTGGTTTGGTAGCTACAAAGCACAGATTTTGTTGTTTTTTTTCTTGTCCTTCTATTGTTCTGTTGTTCAATATCTTCATCAACGACTTGGATGAGGGTATAGAATGTACCCTCAGCAAGTTTGCTGATGACACTAAGCTGGGAGGAGTGGCTGACACACCAGAAGGCTGTGCTGCCATTCAGAGAGACTTAGACAGGCTGGAGAGTTGGGCAGGGAGAAACATGATGAAATTCAACAAGGGGAAGTGTAGAGTTTTGCATTTGGGGAAGAACAACACGATGTCCCAGTATAGGTTGGGGGCTGACCTGCTGGAGAGCAGTGTAGGTGAAAGAGACCTGGGGGTCCTGGTAGACAAGAAGATGCCCATGAGCCAGCAATGTGCCCTTGTGGCCAAGAAGGCCAATGGCATCCTGGGGTGCATTAGAAAGGGTGTGGTTAGTAGGTCAAGAGAGGTTCTCCTCCCCCTCTATTCTGCATTGGTGTCCAGTTCTGGGCCCCTCAGTTCAAGAAGGACAGGGAAGTGCTTGAAAGAGTCCAGTGCAGAGCTACTAAGATGATGAAGGGAGTGGAACATATCCCTTATGAGGAAAGGCTGAGGGAGCTGGGTCTCTTTAGTTTGGAGAAAAGGAGATTGAGGGGTGACCTCATCAATGTTTTCAAATATGTAAGGGGTGAGTGTCAGGGAGATGGAGTTAGGCTTTTCTCAGTGGTGACCAGTGATAGGACAAGGGGTAATGGGTGTAAATTGGAGCATAGGAGGTTCAAGTTGAATATCAGAAAAAATTTTTTTACTGTAAGGGTGACGGAGCCCTGGAACAGGCTGCCCAGGGGGGTTGTGGAGTCTCCTTCACTGGAGACATTCAAAACCCCCCTGGACACGTTCCTAGGGGATGTACTCTAGGGGGCCCTGCTCTGGCAGGGGGGGTTGGACTAGATGATCTTTCGAGGTCCCTTCCAACCCCTAGGATTCTATGACTCTATGATTCTATGTTGTTCAAGTAAAAATGTGTATGTACATTGCCTAATGTGCCAGCTATTTTTAAATTTTAATGGTTTTGTGTATGTGAACACACAGAAGCAATAATACTTAATAAAACTGGCTGTTTTGTTCAGGTTAAGGTGAAAATTGAAATTAATGCACTCAGTCTGTTGGCCTGCTGCTACTATTGATAACAACACAAGCTGCAGGAACTCTGGGAAGAGAGTACATTTAAAGAATCATTGAAAACTGGTGTTACTTGTTTAGCACTTGTGTCAAATGAGTTTATCTATTGGTTCCTTCATTAGATTGAAAGGTGTTTCTCATAATTAATGTATTTCTTTTAGATTAGTTTCATATTGACTTCTCTAAACCTCTCATCTGATGCTCACTAGGGACTAAGCTACACAGATATTTTTAATTAACTAGTATCAATACTTAATGCATTTGATACATTTATTAAAGCAAATTCTGTGAAAGCAAACATGTTTATCAATTTTAGTTGCTTACACTAAAATAACAGGTTAAGAGGTTGTTCGTGCTGGCTTGTGAAATCATGCAGATGGTTCAGTAAGCTTTATTTAAAGGTATTTTCTCTTTCCTTCTGTAGCTCGTAGTGCAACTGTGTAATTGATTTCATTTGCTATTATGTAGCATGTTTACTTTGGGCTGCCTTACAGGAGCTGAGTGACTCCTTTCTTTTCCAGCTATAATGGATTTCCAGTATTAAAACTGGATTTGTTTGAGCGACCTGAAGGATTTCTCAGAGCACCAAAAAACAAACTGTCCTCAAAAGCCAGTAGTCCCAACAGCCCATCACCAATGTTCAGGAGAACTAAACAGGTACTTGAGGTGTCCTTGTAGTGGGAGTTGCTTTGGGAAGTGGCAGCATGGCTTGAGTTTGGCTAAAGACTGAGTGGCAGTGGCTGGAGTCTAACTAATGATTCTTAGCTGATAATAGTGACTCTAGGATGGCCATGCTAATTATTCTTCAGAGGTTTACTCATGCCTCCTGCCTACACCATGTTTTGTACAGGCCTCCTGTGCCCAGAATGTCACTGGCTCTGCTGTCTCTATACCATTCCCATTCTTCACACTGTTCTCCATGAGCATGAACTTCCATTTTTTTGATTGCTTTTCACTGTCCAGGGCTTTAAGAGGGGCTCTAGCATTCAAATGGTTAATAATAAAATAAATGCAGAACAAATGCAATAGATAAAAGTTTATAAGAAGTGCAATCTTTTAAGAGGAGAGGATTGCACAGCAACTGGTATTGGTATCACTTTCATTTTCTTTCCTTCTTTCAGATGTTTTTCATCCTAGTGTTGCAATTTCTGTAGACATGATGCCTGTTCAGCTTTAAACATGTATGTTTTTGTAATGTGTAGGTAAATATACATAAATAACCTTTGCAATTCTTTACAGGAAATTAAATCTGCCCATAAAATTGCCAAGAAGTACTCCTCCATCCCACAGATGTGGTCCAGATGTCTGTTACGTCACTGCTATGGTCTTTGGTTTATCTGCCTTCCTGCCTATGTCAAAGTCTGCCACTCCAAAGTCAGGGCTCTGAGAACTGCCTATGATGTGCTACAAAAAATGCATACCAAAAAAATAGATCCACCTGATGAGGTAAAATAACCCCAGAATTTACTGAGCAGGGGAAGTGTTTGGCTCCAGAGTTGCTGCACTAATCTGGGTGTGTTTTCAGGTGTGCTACAGAGTCCTCATGCAGCTGTGTGGACAGTATGGTCAGCCTGTGCTAGCAGTGAGAGTGCTGTTTGAAATGCAGAAAGCTGGTATTGACCCCAATGCCATTACTTATGGCTACTACAATAAGGTAAGTGGTTTTGAAAGAGGAGGGGGAAGGGGAAAAAAAGCATTTTTATCCAGGTAAATAAAAGCAGGGAGCAGCTGAGGTGTAATTCTGTCATTTTTCGTAACTGGAAGAAATACCAGGTGGTTTGTTTTGGCAGGTTTGGAAGTCTTCTTGAAAACTGCCTAGTTGAAATTTAAGTTAGTGATTCCCACCTGACTGTATCTTAAGATGTTTCACTTTGATATTTCTAAAATAGGCTGTTTTGGAAAGTACTTGGCCTTCAAGCAATCGAGGTGGCTATTTCCTGTGGATGAAAATACGAAATGTTGTGTTAGGAGTAGCACAGTTTAAAAAAGCTTTGAAAAAGCCACCAGCAAGTACCTCACATACAGCCATCCCTGGTAAAGTATTCACATCCTTTTCTTTTTTATTTTCATACTGATAAGAAAATAATTCCGAAAAGTTTTCTGTTGTGAATTTGACTGTAAAACCATTTTAGAGAGGAAAAAAAAAGCCCCAACTTCTGGAATAGTTTCTTTTAAAAACAGCTTTGTTTTTTGTTGTCTTTGATTCAAATATAGCCTATCTTTATTGTATCAGCTCAATAAATTTTTTGAGACAAACTATGAATCTGAAATCAGTGTGAATATTACCCTAGGTCATGCCATAACCAATCTCATAACTGTCAGAAACTTCAACCTTGCCTTTTTTATTGAGTTTCCCCTATTTGATGATGATCAGCATTTGATGATTAGTTGACAGACAGCTAGAACTAGTCATTGAGGTGTTAAGTTCTGTTTGCACACTCTGTGTGCCAACTGAAATAATTATATTTGGTTTTATCTAGATTACAAATACAATATTTGAGGCTGTAGATTTTGTTTTTCTTTCTTTTTATTTCCAATAAAGATTAAAGTGATGTTGAAGTGGCTATAATACCATGGTGGTGATTACCTGTAGTTAATTTCTGCTTAAATAGTAGCTTAAATTCTGCTTCCACAGTTTTTATAACTTACTAGTTGTAAAGCATGAAAGTACATTTTAAGATGCTAGCAGTATCATTAGTTTAGTTATAGTTGACCTTGGAAGACCTTTATAATGTACACTAAGCAGTGCTTTAATGTTGTATTTATAAAGAAGTGTTGCAAATTACCTCTTTAATTTCATGCTGCAGAGCATAGCTTCAGTGTTTATACTGTAAAAGTAAGCCAGTCATTTTTCTCACTTTTTTTGTGGTAAAATGTTCACTGTTAATTGGTATATACTTGATAAGAGGCCTTTGAATTACTGTCAATATTCAATTTATTCTGCTTAACAATGTCACGCTGTTAAATACCATAATAGTCTTTTTTCTGTCCTTGCCCTGCTAGGGGGGCTTTCAGACTTTGCCAATAACACATCATTCAAAGAAGAAGCCAAGCAAGGGAAAACTTGTCTTCAAGATATACAAGAACAAAAAGAGGACAAGAGAGAGAGTGACTCCAGTTCTCGTATGTACCTTCTGGATACAAATATCTAGTTCACTGTGAATAAATAAGGATTTCAGCAAAAATTAAGTGGGGCAGCTGATTTATTTTTTTTTTACAGTGAGTGTATGTGATAATGCCAGTTCATGCCCATGCCTGAAGTTCTTTTCATTAAAAGTAATTTTCTGGGTGTCTAATGGTTTAACTTTTGAAATTTCAGTCCTTTTTTCCCTCCTCTGTTTCAAGTAAGTGATAACACTTAGTATAAAGGCTTAACTATGTAACTACAACTTAATGTTTTTGTCTTTTAAAATAATTAAATTGCTTAGTAGGCATAATCCAGAAGAAAGACTTCTCTACCAGCCTGTTTTCTTTATAAGTCACTCGAGAGGAGAATAGCTGAATTTTTGTAGGTCTGTGAGAGCGAGTCTAAATTAATTACTCATCTCCTGGGAATCCTCAAAATTTAGGAAATGTAGGAGAAAAAGAGAAGTGCTTTGGATTTGCTATGGACCTTTCTTTTCTTCAGGTTTTACATCTGCTGCTCATGTTTTCCTTAACTACAGTTGTGTAGCACTAGACTTCGTGCAAGCACCTAGCAGATCAGATTGTGTAGTTCAAGTGGATAAGTACTATATTCTCATATACATTAATGGAAAATGCTCTTCATTATAAGTGTTGTCTAAAAACTGTCCCTCCTTTTCTGTATAAAGTGTCTGAAGTGGAGAGCACAAAAGGGAGTGGGGACTGCCTGCCTAAACTGAATTACCAGAACTCAAGTGATGCCAAAGCTGCTTCCAGCATAGTGCGGCTCAACGGGGCAGTTGACAGCACTGTAGCAGAAGCCAGCACGGGTGAGTGGGGGAGAAAATAGATATTGATTCCTGTGCAATTTTGTCTGTAATTACTCCATTTTTAGCACAATACTTTCCATGTTCAACAAAACTTCATTTTTTTTAATGCTGTAATGGTAGTGGCCGATGGGGGAGCAGCTCTGTGGGACTGAGTTTAAGTCTACATATGATGTCAGGGAAATGCAGATGAATATTCTGCAATTCCAGATTCTTTTTTTTTTTTAATCCTCTGCTATGCCTAACATCTGCTCACCATAGGTCTTGTTGTTTTCACACAATCTCCAGCAACTAATATTTTGCTTCAGGATGAACAGGAGGTTTGCATGCAGTACAATTAAAAGAAACTTTCAGGCGTGTGCACAAGTTTTTAGTAAAATGTAATCTGGTTATTGTAATACTACTGTCAACTGTGCTTGAAATACTGTAATGACATCCTTTAAAGTCTGCATCTTTATGCTCTGGCAAAAAAAATGATGCCTTCTCTGACAATAGCTCCTATTGTTTGCTGTCTTTATAATTCATTAGGTTAAAAGCAGTTCTGGCTCAGGTTTTTTTGCAATTTCCTTTAACTTTTTGCTGTCCCTAGAGGCTTTTCTTGGTGGTTAGTACTCTCTAGTTTTGTAATTTGATGCCCTTTTAAATGTTTTGTCATCTGACTCTTCCTAAAAGTTATGACCACGGTCCACTCAGCTTTCAACCACCAGCAAAATAAACATTGAATTCCTTCTCTGCGTTGTAAACTGCTTGAAAAAGAAATTTACATTCTTTTGTGATTTTGTTTAGTTTCCTTGCATTGCAAGAAGTAAAGCACCTGGTTTCATCTCTTTTTCAGAGGGTTCTGTAGGATTGCTGTTTACATCATCTTTTGAGGACTCCAGTGGAGCAGAAGTTATAAAAAATAAATCCTTAAGAAGGAGACATAAAAGCGCAATAGAACCTGACTTGAGGGAGATGCCGTGGGAAAACAGGAACCGTAACCTGAGTGGAGATGGCTTGGTGGGACTCATGATGAGCAGCATGAGTCAGGAGTCAAACCCTGGAGAAATTGTTGAAAAACTAGGAGCTGATGCCAAAATCCTATCCAGTGCATTACAGAAAAGCATAAGGCCAAAAACTCTAAATATCAGAAGTTCCTCTTTAGGATCTAAGAGAGAAAGCCTGGAGAAAGAATCTAGTGATGAAGATGCAGCTTTTGATGGCAGTTTTACAGATAAAACAGAGTCTCCTGTTATCTTTGATCTGGAAGACTTGGATGCAGAACCTGAAACACCAACAGCAGTGAAATCCTCCAGTGAAAAACCCAGAAGGCTGCGAAGAAAGAGCAGCTTTGCAGTGAAGCCTGTTGAAAAGACAGATGTTGAAACTGGATTTGATCCACTCTCTCTGCTGGTTGCTGAGACAGCACAGCAGAAAGAGGATGAGGAGGATGATGATGACAGAAGTGTTTCTACTCCATCTGCAAGACGAGATCTAGCTGAGGAAATAGTCATGTACATGAACAACATGAGCAGCCCTTTGTCAAGTCGTGCCCCAAGCATTGAGTTGCAAAAACCCTATGATGATAGAAATGCTAGTAAAAAGAGCCCCACAATATTCCAGTCTTGTAGGAGGTCCAGCCTTCCCCCCAACTCCCCAAGGCCATCCAGTCTTATCAAATCCAAGAGTTATCAAGCAAAAAATGAAGAAAGGCCACGAGACAGACTTTGGTCCTCCCCAGCTTATTCCCCAAACAGTCCAGCAAGGGAACAGCCACAGGATGGGACCAGTGGAATAGCACTTGTGTCTTCACCATCCTTCAACTTGGATACATTGTTAACACCCAAGTTTGATGTTCTAAAAAGCAGCATGTTTTCTGCTGGAAAAGGGGTTGCAGAGAAAGCTAGCAAGTGGTATTCAAAATTTACAACATATGCTGCATCCTCAAAGGTAAATTTTCATAATTACTTCTTTTTCCCCAGAAAAGCCTAAGTTCCTATAAATTACAGAAAAAGCTCTTTCAAGGTTAAATCACAGATTCCTATGTGAGGATGTTCCCTTTTGAATAACATGGAACATTGCAGACTACGTGCATTCATCAGGTTGTTTCAACCATCTTTGAATTGCCAAGATGTTTATTTTACTGCCCCAAAGCAAAGTTTTGGTCTAGCATGGGCTCAGAGTATATTTAATGGGAAATACAAAGTATTCCACAGTGTGCTGACAAGGCAGAAAAGACTGATCTGCCTTCCCTAATTTACCTACAGAAAAAATACTGCAACAGTAATGCTTTTAATTCTTTACAGCTTTTATGAAAGGAGGGAAATTGGCTTGTGTCGATTACCAGAGTGATTTGAGGCTAATTTGGTATTGAAGTAATTTGGATAGAAACTTCTTTGCTGCTACCAGCCCAAACCAAAGCTCATTTTATTCCCTGTCCTTAGGAATGAAAATAGAAGCAGTTTGCTGTTGGGATATTGTCTTAATGTGTTCAGTTAACTAGTCTCAGATTGTTTTTAAAGTGTTAGTGATGCCTTGCCTATCCTAATATATTCCTATGTCTGCTTATAACTTCTGTAGCAATGATGGGGAAAAGTTCCAGGATTAAAATGTTTAAGTTTTCATTTAAATCTTTTTGTTCAGAAAATCTCTTTAAAAGAATCCTGATGTATCTATTTAACCCTGAGTGAAACTTGCCTTGTTTGTCATTTGTTCTGAAGACAGATCTGAGCTGAGTGACTCTACAAAGAGCAAATTCATGCCTTGACTTTACTGAAACGAAGCAAGCTGCCTGTTACTCTCACAAATACTTTTGCTTTCCCTTTCTCAGTGGAATTTCTTTTCTTCTCTCAGGATCAAAATTCAGACAGAGCAAGTGTTTCATCTCTTGGAGCACTGGACTCAGAATCTACTTCTCTAACTGATGAAGATGTCTGCAATGATTTTGAAAGTGCTTCTCCTCAGGAGAATACTGCAGCAGAAATTAAGAGAATTGGCCTCAGCAGGACAAGCCTAGAAAGCTCAGCTTCCCATGATGGCTCATCAAAGCAGTTTGACCAGTGTGGTAAGAGTCAGTTTTTGCACTGCATTCATCAGTCTGAACAGAACAGCTGTAGAAGTTGTTCTTTCATAGTTCTCAGTTTGGGATCACCCTTGCTGTTAGTCCCTTTTGCAGAAGAAGTAAATTGTATTTTTTTCCTGCCTTCCCAGTTTGTGGGATGTTAAGAAACTGGAAGGGGAGCAGTGGAGGCTGTGGTCATGGTCAGGGGATTGGGGCATCCTGAGGCTGAAGGGAGCCTGGCTCCTTTAGTCTGGGGAGGGGAAGGGTCAGGGATATCTGCAGCCACAAGCAGCACCTCTGGTCCTTCCCTAGTTTTTGCCCAGACTGAAAGTTTGAGTATGAATTACTTAATCTGTAAAATTTGTTTCCAAGCTACCAACTGTTGTAAAAGAAGAAAACTGACCATATGGAAATTCTATGTTGGTAGATGATATTTTTGCTGTTGTTGGTGCTGGGCAGATGGCAGCTTCACACTCCAGCTTCACATTTCTTTCTGTCTGACTGTATCTGATTTGTTGCACGTTTTATAACTGCAGTATTGTTCAGTCAGAAAAACAGTTTACTAACAAAGCATATTCTGAATAACTGATGCTTTGGGTTTCTTCTCCTAATAGGTTCTCTTTCAAAGTTCCCTTTACCTGACAAGTCAGAGCTGATATCTTCTTGCAGCACAAGCAGCACCAGTGTGTTTCAGAACTACGCTATGGAGGTACAGGGTGATTTATTAATTTTAATTGATATGCTACAAGCATGGCTTTAAATACAAATGCTATCTGAATCTTTTATGAAATCTCTGAAAGAAAGCTGAGTATTTCTGTGACAGTTTCATTTCAATCCCTGCTCTAGGAATGCCTTTATGGCAGTCACATCTGGTCCTTACAGCTGCAGTTCTCAAGAGTTTGCCACTGAATTCAGGCATCTAAATCCCTTATGCAGCTAATTTGTTTAAAATTAAAATACCAACTCTTAAATAGCACTGTTCATTTAAATATGCCTAGTACATAACTAGTTATTTCTTGTTGAAGCTTCTAGTAAGATCATATTCCTTTTCATTGTTACCCTGGTTTTAGGGGGCTTTTTTTCTTTGTTTCACTGGATTTGGATTGTTAACTGGTCATTTTCATTTCTTTTTCTTTTTTTTTTTTTTTTTTTTACCCCTAATTTCTAGTTTGCTGGCAGTCACTACTGAAGAGTGTTTAAGCTTTTTGTAGCTGCATAAATATTCCTGTACTGTTATGTTTGAAAACTTAATAGTTCTGTTGTAGCAAGTGGAGAGATCTGGAACTACACTTGTGAAATAAATAAATATACTTTAGCTAAGTAGATTTATTTCATGAGTGTAGTTTCAGGTCTTGGTCTGCTTGCAACAATAGAACACAAACCTGCATATAATAAATTTTTGAGACTATAACTTTAATATTTTTGGCTATAGTTTTAATTGCTTTGTAAAAAATAGTTTTGAGAATATGTAATAGCAGAGTTCTTTTATCTGCTGAGTGCAGGTCCTCATCTCAAGCTGCTCACGGTGTCGAACTTGTGACTGTTTGGTTCATGATGAAGAAATCATGGCAGGTTGGACAGCAGATGATTCCAATCTCAATACCACGTGTCCTTTCTGTGGCAATTTATTTCTGCCTTTTTTAAGCATAGAAATCAGAGATCTGCGGAGACCTGGGCGGTAAGAACATAATTTGAATTCTACTCAGGTTTGAATATTTATAATTATAAAGTGTCTTTGGTGAGTAATTTTGGGTATATATTATTTATTTTTATATTTTTATTATTATATTTTTAATTATTATTATTATTATTACTATTACTAGTCTAATTATTATTCTAATTATTATCGATATTATTATTATTATATTACGATTATTGTATTTTTGTATATATTATATATATTATTATATATATTATATATATATATATTAAAATTTTATATATATATTGGTATATATATATTATATATTTTGGGTAACATTAAGCTTTTGCTTTCCCTGCAGTTATTTTCTGAAGTCCAGCCCTTCGACAGAAAACATGCAGTTCCCATCACTTTTTGCAAATCAGAGTGGGAAGTCCTGTAACACTGCAGCTCCTGGTGGCCTTGCTACATCACTGATGTCTGTTCAAGAGGATGTAAATTCAAATAGGTAAGCCTGCATTTCCTGCATAGAAATTCCTCAGGTTCTCTACTGATGTGTATATATTCCTCATCAACAAATAAATTAAAGAAGATAGTGTCTGAAGAGGAGAAATGGATTTGAGGGGGATTTTTCTCCCTTACCTCTGAGTTGGCCACATCATGACATTTTCAGCATTGTGTTTACCATTTCACCCCTGATACAGAAATTCATGTAGGCATCTGTAATTCTACAGTCTTTATGAACTCCTTTAGGATGTTTGTGTTTATTATCAGTGCAAGGAGGAGTACAACTTGCAGTGCAGAGTGAATGCTTGAGGTGGCTAACAAAGTAGGAGTCTGAGGTCAATTATTTTCAGTTTATTTCTTTCTGGTATGTGTTTAAGCACTCAGAGTAAAACAAAAAGCTGAGATTCTTAACTTTTTTTTTTTCTTTCCCCTAGCAAATCTAAGCAGCATGACAATACTTGTGCCAGAAGCATCCAGATCCCCTCAGGACGAAGACAAAATACCTCTGGGTCAGAATGTACCAGTCACCCTGTAGCAAGGAGTATCAGTACTTTTGGGCCATTAGAAGAAGATGAGAAGGAAAACCAGAAGATGAGCCATATAATTCCTACTGGTAGCCTGCCTACTACTTTGCAAGGACCAACAGTGTGTAGTTTTTCTACCTTAAATGTCATTTTTTTTAAGTGTTTGATATAGTAGAGAAGTATGAAACAGCATGGATTAGAGAACAGAATTAACTATCCCAAACTGCAAGAAATATTAAGTTTAAAAAATAAAACTGGTATTAATTGTAGCTTTTTAGATGGTGGTTTGTCTCATATGGGAAAAAAAAATTCATAAGATTTGTAAAGAGAGTTACATTCCATCTAATGGCCTTTTTTCTTTTTTTACAATAGGATTCGTTGGGCCTAGAGTGGCACTTACCTAGCCCTGATCCTATAACAGTTCCATATCTCAGTCCCCTAGTGGTGTGGAAAGAGCTTGAGAGTTTACTTGAAAATGAAGGGGATCATGCAATAACAGTGGCAGACTTTGTGGATCATCATCCTATTGTGTTCTGGAATCTGGTGTGGTATTTCAGACGATTGGACTTGCCCAGCAACTTACCAGGATTAATACTTTCTTCTGAGCACTGTAATAAAAACTCCAAGGTATGGAATCAGATGGGAAACCTTGACATATGAGAAATGCTTGTTTTCTTCTTTAAGAAGAATTCATTAGATAATTCTGTAACTCTTAAAAATGTATCTTAAAATGTGCTGAACCCAGCCCTGAATGTGTGAATTGAAAGAAAATGCTCATAACTCCAGAACTTTTTGTGGAGTAAGTGTTTAGCTCTTACTAGTTGTGATCTGTGTTCCTCAGTTATAAAGAAGAAAAAGTTTGCAGTTGCCTTTATTGCAATTTTATGACTAGTTAAGCAGTAGAAGGAGGAGGAGGAAGTCAAGATTTTAAAATTTTGGGAAGGTATGGAATATACTCATTTACTGTGTTGGACATCCCATTCAGATTTTGCTTTCTCTAGTTTTAGAGCAGTTTTAATATTAAAGCTTTCTGTAATGAGACCTATAGGTGTGAAGATAGATTTTAAATACAGAATTCCTCTGTCATGACTTTGTAGTAAAATAATATCTTTGTGTATGCATCCTCCTGTTCAGATTCCACGGAACTGTATGTCAGAGGACAGTAAATATGTTCTTATTCAGATGCTGTGGGACAATATGAAATTACATCAGGATCCACGGCAGCCTCTCTATATTCTGTGGAATGCTCAGAGTAAGTTTTATTTCTTGTGGCTTTTGGTGGTTTGTTGTTTTTCTTAAAAGTAATTATATTTCGAATAACAGAAGAATGTGTATTGAAAAAATGTGTCTGTGGATAGTTCAAGCAAGATTTGTAACTGATTTTTGATCATACCACTTTTTGTCTTGCAGGTCAAAATCGCACTCTTTTGTTTGAGAGTGAGTGTTAAGTTTGGTGTCGTTTTTCTATATTGGTGTGACTTGTTTTAGAAGGGAGGGTGGTTGTATCCTTAGCAGTAAACTGCTTGAGCAAGTTGAGTTTTCCAGCATATCTGTTTCAAATCATTGGCCAGTATCTCCAGTGTTTTTTTTTATTTTTTTTCTTTGGTTCATTGGGAAGGGAGAAAGAGGAGACGTTGAACTTAATAGTGACAGTCCATCCATCTGGCTTGTTTTCTTATTTTTAGGATTTGCTTACTAAGAATTTTGTTGCCAGTGTTGGATCATATGCCTGAAAACAGCTCATGACCCATTACAGCTGTTGAGTTTTCTCATATGTACTTTTCATTTCTTATGTTGCTATTATTTTGACTTCATTGTTCCTTCTTGGGTACATATATGTCAATGTTTTTGCTGTTTGTGTAGCCTCTCACCTTTATTTCATAACTTTCTACTTGTTATATGAAAAACAGATTTATTCTTACAGCTTTTCTAATGTCTTTCAGCCCAGAAGTATCCAATGGTCCATTTGTTGCAAAAAGATGATGACTCTTTTAATCAGGAGCTCCTGAGAAGTATGGTGAAAAGCATCAAGATGAATGATGTGTATGGGCCAATGAGTCAAATATTGGAGAGGCTGAGCAAATGGCCACATGTTAAAAGACAACGGTGAGAACACAAATGTGCCTGACTGGAGCAAAGTCAGACAACAATAAGGCTGTTGTAAAAGGAGCTCTGTTTTCATTGTGGGATTTTTTTTTAATTAAAAAGCACTTTTTCATCAGTGTTCTCAAATTTGGTAAATACTCTTTTTGTGGTAACTTTGACAAACGTGTTTTAGAAAAAAAAAAAATTGGGGAAACTATTTCACTTTTTCCTCTTCCTATTACATCCATCTTTTCTTTCCCTTGAATGATGCAAATCAAGTAGGGAGTATATGTGTATGTATTTTATTAAATGTTACTTACATGTTAGTAGACTCTTTAAAATAAGAACTATACACTTGTTCCTAGGTTGCATGGGTAGATTTTGTTTGTTTGTTTGTTTTTCATGGGTAGATTTTGTTTGTTTGTTTGTTTGTTTTTCATGGGTAGATTTTGTTTGTTTGTTTGTTTTTAAGTTTCCAATAGAGAATACAAGAGGGGCTAAGAAGAGAGATTAAATTAAAAATTAAAGTTGTCTTCCATTTGCACTGGAATTAATGAAAATTCTTTCCTCTGAATTTATATTTCTTGCCTGGATTTACTGATTTTTATTTATAATAGTATATATAGGAGACTTCAACAGGTGGAGCACTGACAGGGTGTTTATTTGCTTGTCTGCCTCCTTTTTTGAGCTAATGTAGAATGGCAGGGAAGCAAGTTCCTTACCTGTTTGTCAGGTTTTATGGAGTTTGGTTGAGTAATTTAAGTGGATTCTCACTCCGCATGCACTTGGTGCAACTTCCAGCACATCAGTGGACACCTTAAGGACCTACCACAAGTGATGTCTGTATGTGGAAAGTCCAGGACATTCTCCAGAAGTCAGAAACAACATTTTGGAAGTGGCAATCAGGAATTAGGTTTAAAACCCTACATATTTTAAAAATAAGTTACCTCGAAGTGCTTCGATCTGTTCTTAAAGTGAATGTTTTTGTGGTATATTGTTGCAGCATCTAAACTGATATTTCTTTTTACAATTTCAGGAGCCTTTACAGAGAAATACTGTTCCTTTCACTTGTTGCCCTAGGAAGAGATAACATTGATATAGGTAAGAATTATCAGTTATTCAGATAGATGATGGACGTATGCAAACCAGTTCTTCAGCTTCCAAAACAAACTAAAAACCTAGAGATTAGGTGTGTGTGCCTTTCTATGGTAAGTGCTCAATAAAAAAGACTTCACAGCTATTTTCTGCAGATAAGCACAGGAGCTGTCATTGTTTTTGGGTTGTGGTTTGGAGCCTGGAGTATAGAAGATAATTTTCTGTTCCTGCAGATGCTTTTGACCGAGAGTACAAGATGGCCTACGATCGCCTCACAGCTAATCAAGTGAAGAACACTCATAACTGTGATAGACCACCAAGTACTGGAGTGATGGAATGCAGAAAGATTTTTGGAGAACCATATCTTTAAATAGACCTAGCTCAAGAGAAATCTCTTGATGTATACCTGTGTAAAATAACCACTTCAGTCACGAGGAACATCTCAGTCGTGAGTGTTCGAGAGCGTACGGACGAATGGACTGGGGCAGAAGACCTTGGAAAAGTCAGGCCTATCTCCAGCTGTGGCAATGGACAGAGTGAAAAATGGGCCAAATATCCTTCCCCTGTCCCTTGTCCTTTCTGCAGATCAGTGTGGGGAAGGGAAGATTCTAAACAAAATCACATCTTTAACTTGGGGCAGCATATTACAGTTCCCTTCTTAAAAAAAAAAAAATATAATTAAGTAACAGTTGGACAGAAACAATGCACTGAAACTAATGTGAGCGAAGTAAATTCTTCAAAATCTATTGTTTACATAGAATATTCATGATGTTATGAAGAGCATACGAAGTTGTATTATACATATTTTAAATTGTTTATAGTAAGTTGATATTTTTTTAATTTTTTTAAATTACTGGAGTGAATTTTAAATGGACTTGCTGCATAAGCAATACAGTGCTTATTTTTTTTGCAGTATACTGCTATTTATAGTAACTTGTCCAGTTACTTGTTGAAGAGTGATTTGTTTTTAAAGCAGAAATGTTAACCTTCACCTAGACAGTACTCTTAGATACAGGATTTCTCTCATGCACACATGGAAAACATGTTACCACAGCAATCAGAGGGAAGGTATGGTCAACTTCTGTAAAACTCTACTTATGAACTCACTGATGTCTCTGTAAAACACTTGTGTAGAAATCTCCTCCTCCTTTCCTCTTCCCTTCATTCCCTCCTCCCTAGTAAAGAGGGAGCATTTTGAAGAGTCCTGCAGGTTATGTTATGGAATCAGTGCATCTCAACAGTGACATTGGTTACTGTGACCTCATTACAGAATTAACACAAAGCAATTGACAGCCTGCAAGAAATTCATCACAGACATGCAGTGTTCAGAGTCTTGGTGGATGTGTTTGAAACACACTAAAAATGGCACCTACGTGATGCTAATCCAAAGCTTTTAACTGAAGTGTAGAATACAGCAAACTTGCTGCAGGGAATATATAGGGAATGTAACTTATTATTGGGGCATATTGTGCATAGTTAAATGTCCTTGGAATGTTTGGTCACTATTTCACAGGCAAAACAACTTCTATTTTTGTTTTTTTTCTGTGAAGACAAAGTCTGTGTCAGTCCTTGTGGTGGAGTCATGGCTTTTGACTCATATTTTCTTGTTCTAGAGATTTTTTTAAAAATGTTCTGTGCTCTCAGTCACATAGCAACTCCTCCCCAGAAGGCAGGCTACAGAGAAAACATCAGAAGTCTTGTATGGAGGTGGGAAAACAGACATTGAATGGTATAAAACACCCCCAACAAATTAAGTCATGCTATAAGAAATACCTTTATTTTTAAGTAATAATAATGGTTTTCCAATTCTAACTTCTTTAGTGGTTGCTATATTCTAATAATTATAAATATTTGGCTGTTGCATTGGATTTTATATTTCTGCCTGCCTACCAGCAGGTGTTTTTAAAAATCTGTTTAGTTTGCAAGTATAGTAATACAGCAATATTTAGTTAGACAGAAAGGAGATAAACTGTAAAGCTCATGTTTACTTTATTAAATGAAATAGAGTGGGCCTCTTAGAGGCTTAAATGAGAAGTAATGCTGCTATGGAGCTCTCTGTAACCTCCTCCCAGACCTCTGTGAAGTAGCAAGATGTTGCCCTAAGGAGAAAAGATGATATAAAATTTGTAGAGCTGCAGGTATATACTGATGCTAATTGCAAGATGCAGTCTTGTTGGATACAGCTTTCATTGGGTAATACTTCTCTAATTCACTGCTTATTATGTAGCTGACCTTTTTGGAAGTATCCCCCCCACCCTGAAGTGGAGGTAGCAATGCTACACTTGCCAAGATTTTTCACATTTAATTTATTATAATGATTTGTGATGCTCTCTCTTGTGCTGCCTCGCTTGTGAAGTGTTCCTCGTGCATGAACTATAAGCTCCTATTTTTTAACCCAGGTAGGTGGTAAACAGTGTATCAGTGTAGGGTGGACACATCCCCCTCTTCATTCTTCTGAGCTATTGTGAAAAACATCAGGTTATTTTTTAACATACTCATTGAACATAGCAGTTAGTGTGCATGTCTGCTCTGCTCTGTGCAGTAGCTACTCTGTATTTACCAAGCAAGTTGCACCTGGTAGTTGCTGCCTGTGTAACCTCACCCATCTCTGCTGTGTACGGGGTCGTGTCCCCAGCTCTTTGCAGTTCTGTTTCCCATGTCACTGACCCTTTGGGGCAGCCACTCTTTTATATAGGACCTTCAAGCCATGAAGGAGAGCAAGTGCTTTTTCCAGAGCTGCTGTGGTGTGTTAGAGGTGCTGAGCAATGAAGCTTCAGGCTTCCCATTGAGTCTGACAGAAGCGCCTGAGCCCGCTCTCTGACCACCTCTCCCTGCCCAGGAGGTAACACTGCAAACTCTGTGCTGGCAGCAACACTTGTGCTGCATGGCCACTTCCCCACTCTAATCCTACCTTAAATGTAAGTACTTCCAACTGTCTCCAGACTTTAAAACCAATAAGTTTGCCACTTCCATCCGATCTCAGCAATCCAGTGTTATCAGGAGGGTGTGTACAGTAACAGGAAAAGGATTGGTTGTGCATCCCTCGGGCAAACAATCTCACTGTGTTCTTGCATCCCCAGAGTGGCACTCCTGAAGTGTTGCTGGTGTTGGTTTGGGTGTGCTTTCCCATTACTCTCTCACCCAGCAGTTCATCAAGTGAAATCATGACACGTAACAAATTGTTTTATAAAGTCTGTTGCAAGTCAGTCCACTGTAGAAATACTATAATAAAATATAGCTGGAATAGTGATATACTTTCAGTGGGAAATTTTCCTCATTCAGGTCATAATAATGTTCAAAACATAAGTCCTGAGGTGGATGATTTTTAAGAAACATAGAATTCAGTGTTGAAACAGTTTTGAAATCTCACTGTCCTTTATTAGCAAAGCAATTTGAGTATATTTTCCAGTACCGCAAAGATGGATAAATAAAAGATTTGAGACATATTTTCAATTTAAAGTTTTGTATGAACTGAATTTTCTTCTTTTGTGTACTAAATAGTGCTTATGTCAAAAACCTGCAGCCGAGGTTTTACATTTGCAGTGCAATATATATTTTGCTTTACTTATGGTTCTACTGGAATAATTGTTGGAGATGAAATACTGAAATGTGAATAGAAGTTGTGCTGTTTCTCTGACACTGCTCACTGTTTGAGGTTTTACTCTTGATACAGTTAGAGCCTGATGAATTAGACTTCCACTGGCAAATCAAATGATTTATACCCCAAGAAAGAGGAAATACCTGCATGTAAAATGTTTGTATAACAAATGGGAGATGCAAATAGTAATAATAGAGAGGGGTATTTCTGGGTATTATCTCACTGGGATTTAAAAATGGTACTTTGTTAGTCTGCAAGCAGCACTTTTTAAATGAATGGTTGTAGATTTGTAAATATGTAATGTTTAAATTTTATTTACCAAAAAAACCCAGTATGTTGGATGTTTGCTTTGGTTTGTAGTTCCTTTGAAATATGCAAGTCAGTGTTCACAATGTTAAGTTTTTTTCTGTCTCATCCAAAAAAAAAGAAGTTTTACAGTGAGTCAATAAAAAGCTTAAATCTTTCTGGTTATTTTTATTAGAATTTCTTTAGGTGGATTAGAATGACAGAAAAATCTGCAAGTCTTAATGTTGTTTGTTGATAGTTTGTCTGTGGCAATTGGTGTGAAGTGGTTACATGGAAGACAGTGGTCACAACAAGAATTAGTGCTGGATACAATAATCTTTAAGTCTCAGATTAGTGTCAGGATGAAAACAAAAGCAGTTGAACTTCCTGTTGTATTTCTGACTCCTGCTTTTAATTTTTATTAGTGGTAATGTGGTTCTCTGATGATCTGTTTAGTATTGTTGCAATCAGATGTCAAGAAAGATGACTCCATACTTGCACTGGTGGCACTTGAGGTAAATTTTAGTGTTCATATTGCAAGATCAGATCCAGCTTAAGGAGCTGTATGGATGGCTTTCAGGATGCTGTGGTACTCAAGCTGTGTGGGAACAACTTTTCCTGCTTTGTTTTTTTCCTGAAAACCTTATTAGGAAATTTTCCACAGCCTTAGGAGGGCTGTCAAGCAGCTTTTCCTCTGCAGCACGTCACAGACTCTGTGTGCAGGTGTCTGCAGAGTGCCAGCTGTGGGTGTGTTCCATTTGGGAAAGGATGAAAAGTCCCTCTGCCCAGGGAAGCTGTGGCAAACAAGTGCAGCAAACTCTGCTCACTGCTTTTGTGCACTTGTGAGGTGCAGAGTCTGTATCCACAGGACTTGAAGCAGAGAAGTGCTGCAAGGATGAGCAGTTCCCACTGCTCCAAGGGTGATTGTTCCCACTGAGCTCAAGTTCATTGACTGCAGTGAGCAGTGTACCAAGTGTTTATAGAGTGTGTTGCTGAAAACATTACTATAGTGAGGAAACATTCTGTGCTGAATATCAAACAGCTCTATTAACTTGAGGGGATCAGCCACGGTGAAAATTTTGTGCATCTCTTTCAGCCTTTGCTGAATAACTGAACATGTGTTGTATTAGTGACATCATTATCTGATTTTTTTCTGATACTGAAGAAAAGCAGTAGAGACCACGAAACCACTTGAGATTTATTTGTTTAGAATGTTAAAGATATGTTATTCTCAGACTGTTACAATTCTGGTTGCTTTTTTTTCAGTAGAACAATTGCTGCTACCTTAAACTCCTTTTGATTTTGATGTATGCTTACACAGATACTGAAGTGTCCAGATGTCATACAGATACTGGGCAGGATATTATCTTGTCTTCTAGCATCACACTGATGATCAAAAACACAAAATAAAGACCAAACATAGTGAGCCCCAGCAGTTTGTTCATTTTCCATTTACATGCAGCTATTGAGATAATCACAAATAGGAGCATGAGAAAAAGGAGAACAATTGCACAAAACAAACCATTGCTACTGACTGCAACTGGACTGAGGCCGTTGATGACAGAATAAAGGAACCAAGGAACAGGCAAACTGTAAGTAAAGAAAAAGAAATTTAAATAAATAATTTAAGGCATTTCATTTTCAGCATCAGAACTAAGCAATTTTTCTAAACTGTTAAAGAGGAAAAACTGCATGATTGCACTTAGCATAAATCTAAAATTGATGTTTATGTCAAAACCTGCATTTAGCTAATACTTGCACCATCATAATGCAATCTAGGAATCTAAAAGTGTTTTTGAAATAGTACCTGTGAATTAAGTGTCTGCAACTCTCATAAAAAATTAAGTCCTGATGCTTTATTGATAAGAGCTACAGACACAGATACTGAGCCTTGTTTTAGTGGGATCTGAATGTTGGAGTAGCTGGCTAAGAATCTTCTCTGTAAATCTTTGTCATTAGCCAGAGGATTGCTGTGGTTTTTACTTGAAAAATCTGTAATTTTCTGTTGATTCAGAATTAGGTGAAGATCGTGGTACTTCTGTTTTGAGCTACTTAGCATTATCTCAGTGACCTAAGCTGTGCAACTTAATGCTCACTTTGAACTAAGTTATAAAAATCTGTCTTTCCTGACTAGATTGGGTTAAAAAAAAAAAAAAAAAAAAAAAAAAAAGGCAACTTGTCCAGGTCACCTTCATTTAATTACAGCTAAAATGAAAATAACTAAGACCCTGTTAGGAATCAACCCAGCTTGCTTTGTATTTCAGAAGAAAAGCATCTCTCATACTCACCCAACAGTGATATCAAAGATGTTGCTGCCTACAGAACTGGAGACAGCCATGTCACCTAAGCCTTTCCGTGCTACAATGACACTGGTGATGAGGTCAGGGATTGAGGTTCCTGCTGCCAGTATGGTCAACCCCATGATTTCCTCAGAGATCCCAATTGTTTCACCAACCTGATAAACACAAAGAAACTCAGGTAGGGTTGTTAGTTTTAGAACTCGGGATTTAAGCATTCTGTGCAGTCTCAGCTTTCATGCCATAAGTGAGTGAAAATATTTTAATCCCTTAAACTTAGTAGCTTTTTTCATAGGATTAAGAAGTTAAATTTCACTATGTGCATTGATCTCAGATTCACTCTGTAGCAGAGGGCAGCTGATCACAGTGTTGCCAGGACCAAGGAAGGTCAAGTCAGAGCACATCTCATTCTTCTGTCCCAAGTTTACCTCTTCTGGATGTCTCCTACAGTTCCCTCTCCAAATTTAACATCAGTTCTGCGTGATCCAAGAGCTTTGGGAAATGACAATCTGTGGATTTATGGCTTGATCAACTAGACAGAGAATGTGCAATCTATTGCTAAATACAAATTGTGTCTGATTCTACAAGATGCAAAGTATTACTTCCCAGAATGCCCAATGATCATTAAGGCAATGGGAGCTGAGATCATTTAGCAGCTTCCAGAATCAGAACCTGTGTTTTCCTAGAATTATAATTAGGTAAGGGATAGTTATGTTCTGCACAGAAGCATTCATCAACAAAAAGACAGTATGAAGATAAATCTTGACAGCACTTTCCTTTTCACTGGTGCACAAATTCCCTTGGAAGCTCTCAAAAAAGAATGACCCTCTTCAAATCGAAAAGAATGAAATGAAAATTCCCTTTTGGGTTCTAACAAACAAAGTTTCTACTGTTTTGATGGATGACTGCAGCTGTAATTTATCAGATAAAATGCCACAGTGATGTTGTTCCTCCTCTCTCTTTCTCCATCCACTTGCTCTGAAATGGTCTTACTCACAGAGAGAAAATAAACCTCTCACCTGGTGAGCCCACCACACCATGAGGTAAGAGAACACAGCAATCCAGATGATGGCTCCAAAAAACGTGATGACAAAGAATTTTTTTGAATCCTAAAATCAAGTTGGAAAAGAAAAAGATGAATTTTCAGAAAAACTGACAATCCTCAAAGAAAATAATTCACCTGAGACACTTCACTTTAATCAGTTGCTTTAAGCTAGCCCCTGGTCTCTCCAGTTGTATTTGGTTTTGTCAGCCTGAGGAGATGACCAGTACTTGAAAGTCTTTTCTGGTTTATTAAATTCAGTCTCTGGAACCACCCTGTGCTGCAGTGGGGGATCCTGTCCCACTCCCTGTGGCATTATCAGCACTTCAAGTATGCAAAGACTTTAGGTATGGAAAAATAGAACTGGGGGCTCTTGCTGAGTGGGAATCTATAGTTCAGTTAATGAATCCAGTAGCAGAAGGAAGATAGATTCTTACTGGGTTTCTGACATCAGGTATAGTGCTCCAGAGAGGGAAGACAATGGGAAAGAGGAAAAGGTAAATTGCTTGTTTTTTCCTAGTTTCTGGCCATTCAAGAGATAATGGCTCATCGTTTTCATCATCATCTGTGCTGTCATCATCACTGTCTTCCTCAGAGCTGCTGTCTTCTGAGGTATCACTGCCTGAAGAGGGCTGTAGACCAGGAGAGAAACAAAGGCAATATTTAGTGCACTGCTCACCATGGCCTCACCTTGGCAGAGGTCACATTTGTAGTGTGGATAAGGGCAGCCACAGCCCTCAGGACAAAATCCTGGTTTACCATATCTCAGCACTTGTATTATGTTAGCTAACTTCTGTCCCTTAGCTAGAACCAATTTTTAGATGGATTTCTGACACAAATGAAACATTTACTGTCTCTTTTTGAACCTTGCTTCATCAGAATAGAGCTGAATATGACACCAGTTGAAAGGAAGTTTTAGGAAACAAGAAGTTTGTACAGATTAACACAGAATACTCCAATCTTCCCTTATGTTCAAGTATCCCTCTGACCTCAGAAGAGCCATTTGAGGAGAAATTGAATGCCTACAATGCTGATTTAAATACCTGTCCATCCTGTGGTGTGTCTGCCTTCTGTTTGTCTTGGCTGAGTTCAGAGTCACTGGCAGGAGTTACCTGAATGCTGCTGGATGCCTTCTTCTCCTCTTCTGCTTGAAGTGATAAGAAAGAAATCTGGTTTTAGTCATCTTAGCATCAGGTTTGAGCTCTCCACAAGAACATATGGCATTTTGTGCTGAACCCACTCTGCCTGCCCAGGTTTGTCCTCTCTGACTCCTGAGGACTGTGATGAGTAAAAGCCAGGCAGAGCTGGCCCACCCAGCAGAGAACAATACCTTGATGCTCCTGTGACCTTCTGTCTGAAACTGCTGTAAAAAGCACAAGAGTAACAACAGGGAAATGCTAATTATCTGATCTACTACTCCTGAGCATATCTCAGTTTCAGTCTGGATTCTGAAGATCTTTTTTAAGCCATCCTTAGAAGCCAGGAAGGATGTAAAGCTTTGCTTTCCACTTTTTTCTACTGGAGCACAGCATTCCCAGGGAACTGATACTCTTCAAGACTTCTGAGAAATATCTGTTAGGTGCTGCCAGACTTTAATCACTTGGTAAGTGTTCAAATGCAAATAGGAAAGTGCTGACATACAAGTGTCCTCTGTGCTGTTCCTCTGTTAACCTGCATAGCCAAGAGGGACACAGAAAACTGTGCAGAAAAAAAAGTGTAGAAATATGGAAAATGCTGAGGTGAGAGGGAGCCTGGTTCTCTGTTCAGCCACAGCAAGGGCCCTTTTCAGACTGCTGCAGTTTAAGCTGGGGGATCCCCTCCATCCTGTCAAGTCAGTAGGATCATGTTATCCCAGGAATTTTTCCAGGGTGGGGTGTTACAGGGTATCTTGCTCTGAACAGGGTACATTGCAGCCTCACGACTGCACTAGGGAGCAAGTGCAGAGGGGAGATTTTCAGGGATGCATTTTCTCAGTGGGTGCTCTTTGGGATTTCTGAGACCAGGCTTTCACGTGGGATGCTTTCAAAGTGGGACAGTGATAACCTTTTTGGGACATTCAGGCCTTACCTATGAACCAACAAAATTTGTGGCAGGGAGTAAAAATTCACCATTCAGTGAAGTCAGTGTGGAGCTGGTAAGCTGCAGCAAGAATTTCTTTGTTTGTTAAACTGTGTACTCCTCCAGTTTGGTCTCGTTGAGACAGCTGAGGCTCAGTGTTGTGAGGTGCTCAGGTGAGTGCTGTGCTGTGGGAAAGTGCTGCTAGAGGTGGGAACTTGCCCACAGAATGTTGTTTGTGTGCCAGACACTCCAGCCCCACTGACAGCACAGGCCAGCTGCTACCTGGGAACCAGCTCAGAAAGCCTGTGGATCAGTAGTGATATAGAAAAAAAATCAAACCTATTAAAAGAAAAGGGAGTATGCAGAGATCCTTAGAGTTGGCAGAGATGGAATCAGTGTGGTTTTTTTCTGGAGGAATCTTCCAGGCTCTTCTGTAAATGTGCCAAATTTCCTGGCTAAAATGAAGGTACTTTGTTTAGATTGACATCTCATTTGCAGGGTCTCCCGAAGATCAGCAGCTCACAACTGCTGTCTAATGACCTGACTTCCCCTCTCCTACCCTTCTGCTGGCAATTTACACTCCATCCTTGCAGCAGGCTCTGTTTGGATGCTATCTCCCTAACCCCTCCTGTGGGGATGGCTTTTATTGCCCACTTTTACCATGCATCAATTGATGTTTGCTGTGTTGTTACAGCAGCCATCTGTGACCAGGAATAACAGAAAATCTGTGTTTGACCGTAGTGTTTCTTTGCCAGCCCTTGGGTGTTGAGTGCTGGGAAGGTGAGGGACTGCAGAGCAAATCTCTTGACTCTTCTTGCACTCACCTTCTGGTTTTGATCCTTGTCCATTCGGAGCCTCTACTTTGGCCTTGGTTATGGTGCTCATCATGTCCACTCTGTCTTTAAATTTTGCTGTGGGTCAGGAAAGTTTCATTTTTCAGCAGCTGTCAGCTCTGCAAAACCCTCCTTTATGTGCCTCCCCCCAACACACACACACACACACACACTCTTGTGCTATTCCTCTTGCACAGGCTGCATTCAACACTGACCTGTGAGTTGTCTTTTTGGCTGTAGCTCTAGGGTTTTGGCTGCTGTTAGTTGTTGTATTTTAATGCTCAGTGTTATGGCAATTATGCCAGCAACTTGGCATGTAACTAATACTTTCCTATTGAAAAAGAGAATCTAGGGGGGAGATAAATCCTTTCCAGTTCAGTAATATGGGGTTTATCTGTACTTCATAGAAAGCAAATGCAGAGAGAACAAAGGAGGAGTTTCAATGCAATGTCATTTTGTTCCCAAAGGACTATTATTTTTTTCAGGCTAGATTATGTGCAAGCTAAAAATGACACCTTCCTTCTGTCACGTGGCTGCTGAAGAGGCTTCACTGTGCTGCTTACTGATGGTAAGGAAAAATAACAAATCTTTTGTATTCCACTTCTCTGCCTTTTTGGTTGGTTGGTTTGGTTTACAGGTGAAACGGTGTGTCTTTGTAGCTAGGTGTTGTGCTCAAATAGCTGAACTCCTGCTCTCCCTGACAGTGAGCAAGTCAGCTGCTGACTGAAAAGCCTGATTTGCTCTGATCTGTATCAGGCTGATAGAGGCAGGTGATGGGTAGGCAACTGCCTGCCCAGAGACTGAGCTGAGTGACACAGGGTTTGCACATGGGCAGTAGCCGTAAGAAATTGGCTGTGCTGGGCTTGTGTGTGAAGCTGTAAATTAATTTCCTCTGATAGTTTGATCACACTGATTTAATCTACTGTACTGTCAACTGTGCAGCCAGAATGTGCTGCTGTCATTTGCCTCAAGGGCATGGCCCTGTCACTGTAGTCATCACCATGATGCTGAGTTAATAGAAGTAGCAGGGCTGGGCCCCTGAGCCATGCAGGCAGAGCTGCTGTTCTAAGCTGAACCTTGTGAAAACCAGCAGCCTCTGGTAAAAGCCCAATAACTGGGACTGGCTCAGACATTGGGGCTTCTGGGAACAAATCCTGCTCTGGTGTGGTTCCTGTTGCTGTCAGACAAACATTTCTCACCTAGTGGGATTTCCACTGGCTGCTAGAAAAGATGAAGAGAGATGGAATGATGAGCTCTTCTCCTTCCAAAGGCTGGGGGGCACCACAGAGCCTGACTCTCCCATGCTCCTTGTCAAACCCAAAGTCCACCGGAAGGGATGGGAAGCACTTTGCTTTGCTCCTGCTCTGCTGATGCTAAGCATAATCATGCCCATTGGTGCAGAGCAATGAAGAGGTGACCTTTTGCTCCAAGTCTCCTCTAACCACTGGGCAATGCATCTTTTCTGTTCAGCTTTTACCAGAAGCTGTTGCAAAAGCTTCTGTCAGCAGGGTCAGGGCGGTCAGGCTCAGCCTGGAAGAGATTATATAAATTGGAGCTCCTGGCTTCCTGCCCTTCCCTGGGCTGCAGCCGACCCCAGTGGAGCCTCTGAGCATCTCTGTCAGGATAAACAGATTAGGTCCAGGCCACTCTCCAGTTCTCATGAGATCAGCTTCATTTTGAAAGCTGCTAATTCCTCTGACACACGTTTCATGCAGGATGGGCTGAGATTGGAGGAAGAGGTGGCTCTAAGCTGGGCAGATCTGTGGTCAGCACTGGGGAGGTAGGAGGGCAGGGCAGTGTGTGCTGCATGGGGGTCTGTGGTGCTGCCTCCTCCCTGGGGACTGCAGTCCCTGCCTGTGTCCAGGGGCCCTGAGGTGATCTTCAGGAAGATTTTTGTCCTGTGGATTGACAGCATCCAGGCTGCACTAAAGGTGGCAGCTGAGTTCCTACCCTGAGTTTTGCTCTGGCTGTTTAATTAATTCTTTGGCTCTCTCATTTAATCTAACAGGACTTACATGAACAGCAGAAAGGATTATTTTTTTCTTTAAAATTTGGCACGTAGGAGGATTTGTAGATTCCGCTGTATAAAAGTAGAAGTAAAAAAAAAAATAATTTCATGTTTCCTTTTGCCCCTTGGTATCTTTGTTCTCTTAAGAGGAGTGATTGAATGCTAATGAAGCAAGGAGAAACCGTAGCTGCCTTCAGTCTTCTATCTCAGCTCTGTTCTGCAGCACTGCCAGCTGCTCTGGGCTGCTCTCATTTCCACAATCCTTAGCTGGTTAACTGGGACATGCTGAGAGCAGACAGCTCTGACAACCTTGCTGCTGGAGCCTTTCTCTTCATTCAAAAGTAAAAGTAGGTTTCTGTCTTCTTCCCTGTATGACTGGAGTTTAAAGACTAATCCGATTATGAAACTGAAGGCTCAGAAACGAGCCTCAGGTTTTCCAAAATTCTTATTCCCTTCCATTGCCCCACAGCTCCCTCTGGTGTTGGAAGAGCTTGACAAGATCTCGAAAAGATCTCAGGCTCTGCTTCTGCACACTTTGACAAAGTGGAGAAAAGACCAGCTTTTTGTTTTGGGGTTTTTTGTTGGTTTTTTGTTTGTTTGTTTGTTTTTAGTCACTTTGAAAAGAAAATATTCTTTCAAAATTTTAAGTTAGGATGCAATGTAAATATTTGAACTTCTGAAGTAAACCCCAAGTCTCCTTTAGACAGAGAAAAGAACTTAAATAAGGAAACCTTCCCCATGAAGAAGATCTCAAACGAACAGAAATGAACCATTCTGAACTTAATACACTCAGTAGCATTATTATAGTAAAAAGTCTGAAAAAAACCCAACTACTTGGAGAGACAGTAGCTCAGCCTCGCATCGTCCCTGCTGTGAGCATGAGGCTGCGGTACCCATGGTCACACTCCCATCTAGTGGCTGCCGAGTACAGGCGCTCAGGCTCTGCCTGGCAGGAAGGAGGGAAAGTTGACTTTCAGAGAAGTTCCCCAGTCCCATTTCTTCAGTTATCACAAGTCGGGGCGCTACCAGCTGCTTTAGCAGGGCCAGGGGTTTGCAACTGCCCTGAAACCCCCCCGGCAGTGAGCTCTGGGCTAGGGCAGCACTGGAGCTGGTAACCTCAGGTCCCCACAGCTTCAGCTGAGGTCCCAGGGTTTCACCAAGCTGAGGACATCAGCCTGGGGTGGGCAGATGCTGCACAAAGATATTTAGAGGTGCAGGGTGGATGGGAAGGTGCTGGAGGGTTTCTGAGAGGCAGCAGTCCCCTAGGTATGGTACTTTCTGATGCTAAAGGCAGTGGCATCATGGCCTCTTGTAAGTTTTTGGTTTTATTCTTGTGTTGTTGATACCATATTTCAGGGCTTACAGAAAGGAAGAGCAATAGAGCAAACTGTGATGAATCTGGCCCTTGTTAGGCTGCTGGTAGTAATATGATGGGTGCCTTCACTAAAATCTATCAAAGTGGACACTTTTCTGTCTTGCTGTCCTTATCAAGCTTTCTTTGTTCCCTCAATCAGTTTGTGCAGCTGGGATTCTGATCTGGAGAGTCCTTTTTGTAACCTCTGTGACAGACATGAGAGGTGTTGATCTGCTTAGCTTCAATCTCTTCTTGAATGGACAACAGGTAATCTCTTTAGAACAAGTAGGGCAGTGGAGGGGTGGGACATGTGCTGAGCTAGGGAAGAAAATATAAAAACCTATCTTTTCAATATGCTTCACTACTTCTTGCAAAATGAACCTCCACAGTTTGGCTTCAAGCTGATACAAAGCAGGATGCTAAAAGTTTGTACACAAAGACCCTGGGTCTGTCTGGAGATGTGGTGTCTCTGCCCCCTGGGTAGTTTAGAGGTGTCCTAGTCCAGAGCTGATCAGCCCTTGGCCCTGGGGAGGTGCCCCACTACCTGCAAAGTGCTGTGGGTCCAGTTTCCTGTGGTAGTGATGATAGCACAGGGTTGTTTTAGTCAGTGTGCTGGTGTAAAGCACATGCAGATTGCCCAACCATCATAACTGGAACCTGCTGAGTGGTTTTAGATCTCAGCTGGGATTTTAACCACTGTCAGAAAGACAATTTCTTCAAGGGTTTTAACTTCTTTTCCCTCCTCAGGTGTATGCCTTGTGAGGAGCTGTGTGCACAGCTGGGAAGGTGCATAGGTAAGGAGGTCTCCCTGTGTTCATTTCCCTGTTATAAATGAGGCTATCAGGTTGAACAAGAAATGTAGTGAGCATTGAATGCTGTTGCTCCAAGGCTGAGTTAAGAAGAGGCAGGAGGAGGTGACATGCTGTGAGCTGGAGGAAGCCTCTCACTCATGCTGCTCCCCAGCAGCAGCAGCTGCTCCACATGCCCTCATCCTCCCCCCAGCAGCAGCACAGCCACCACAGCAGCAACCAATTTGTCACAGGCAAAGTGGACAGGGCAGGGCCAGAGGATATGAGGTGTTTGTCCTTGAGATCAGGAAGGGGACATCCCTGGCACTGGAGGGACCCCCCGACCCCTCTGGCACTCCAGGCTGCATTTCAAGGAGGAGCTGCTGCTCCCTGACACACAAACACTGCATTCCCAGTTAAACTGCTCTCTGCACTCAGGACTGCAACACCCCAAGTCCCTCAGGGGTGGAGCATTCACTCACCTTCTGCCAGGGGGTCCAGGGTGTGGATCATGAGCTGGAAGATGGTGCTGCGCATTTGGCTGTTGTGTAGGGAGGCTGAGCTGCTGCCCCTCTGTAAGGCTGCTGGAGGCTATGGAAAGGCACAATGCAGCTGTCAGGAGCAGTTTTCTCCTCAAAACATTTCCCCCCTTCGTTCCCCTCTGCCCTGGGAGTTGCATTTCTATGGGATTTGATCTCCCCAACCCATGGATTATAAACAGGCTCTGTGTTCCAGGTCCCAGGGTTGCTGTCAGTACCCACCTCTCACAGCTCTTGGGGTACCAGGCCAGCCCATCCTTAGATAAGTGCAGTGGGGTCATGGGGACTCAGCACTGATGCAATGTTCTTATAAATTACAATAATCAAAGCATGCAGTGCTTTTAGTCATGACCTTGCTAAGAACTGTGTAGATTTATATCCTGCTAAAAGCTAATGCTGCAGCCATGCCAAGTGTCCTGACTTAGCTCAAAAGCTCTGGTGCTCTGTTCATGTAGTCAACACCAGAGCTTTTGACTGCACAATAATTAGTACAGGTAGGTTAAGTGCATAAAGGAACAATTTGAGTAACTCCTGCTATGTTACACAGACATGAAGCACTGCATCAGGCAGTGAAAAAGAGTCAGCAGTTTAACCAGAAGCAGAGGAAAGAGCTCTTCAGTGTTCACTAAGGGTAAGGACAGGCTCCACCAGCCTTTGCTTTGGGAGCTCAGGAGGAAAATGAGCCATGAAACCAGGTAAGAAAAGTCATACTCTGAATTTCTTTTTGCCTGTTTAAAGCATAAAATGAATAGCTAGTTAAATCCTCTTGGGAAGCCTGAGCTGTCTGTTAAATTTTACAAAAATTCCTTTGAGGTCACAACTCAGCCAAGTGTCCTCTTAAGTAAGCTGTGGACATTGTGCCAAGCACACCTGTTTGTTTTGGTTTTTTTTGCACGACCTGGATTTGGTCCAGGTTTTTTGACACAGAAGTCAACACCTTTATTCCCAGCCTTACATGGGGAGGGGTTAAAATACAACAACTTCATCTCCCTGTGAAGTTGCTTAGACCTACCTCCAGCTTCTTCCCATCTGCTGCCTTCTTTGTTCCATCAGCTGCAGCTGCCCCACTGCTCCTCTGCATGCAAGTGAGAACAAAAACAACTGAACACCACTCCTGCTTCTCCTGCTTTGTCAGGATACTGTTGACAGCTCTGCAAGGACAGCTAACACAAATGGCTGTGCCTGGATGCCACTGAAAAAGCCTCAGCCAGGTCATCTCCTTAAAACCATGTGGCCTCCAAGAGAAGCAGGGTTCTACCCACAGCTCCTCAGTGAGGATTCAGGTACCTGAAAGTGGCCTTAAATGATTCCTGCAGATACAGGCAGACTTCACCCCAAACACCTGTATCCTGATTTTCTAGCAGAGAGTGAGGGAAGGTGCAAAGAGGTATTTTTCTTGTCTGCAAGAGGCTTGGACAGTGCCTCTTATTATTCTCTATTTAACACAGAATTTTCCAGTCGTGTTCCCAGACTAACAATGTGTGCCTCTGCAGGACTGGTTTTTTGGATATTTTGGAAAATTCTTTGCAACAACTGAGTGAGCAAAACCCCACACAGGTCTTTGAAAGCAGGTAAGTGACCACAACAGATATCTTCAGTAGTTCCAAGGCTGGAACTCTCTTCTAGTGGTGTTCTCTAATTTCTTAGAATCTCTACTATCTAGATTGCATTACCCTGATTTTACAGCCATAATTATTGACCAGTACCTGCATCCTGAGCTTTTGTTTGAACATTTTGAAGGAGATGCAGTTTTTTTCTTTGTGGTTTACGCTGCAAGAAATTACTTCCAACTCGCCCCCTCAACAACAAGGCCACCAACCTTCCTCGTGTGCTCTGCTGGTGTTGCCTGCACAGCATTTAGCTTCTTGCTCAGCTCCTGCTTCACCCATTGCTCCAGGGACACGTTGTGTTTCATAGTGAACACATAGGTGGCATAGGCAGTCAGTAAAAGGAGGCTTTCCCACCAGTCGATGACACTGTCTAGGAAAAACAGGATGAGCATCAGTAAGTCTACAATGTAGAAGGAGATGTCTCTAAACAGGGGCCACCATGTCAGGTGGAGAATCTCCCTGGAGAAGAGGGCACAGGTGCCAATGACAAAGAGGATGTTAAAGACTGCTGAGCCCACAATGGTACCGATGCCCACGTTGCTGTGTGAGATGAAGACGCCTATGAGGGAGGTGAAGAGTTCTGGTGCTGATCCACCTGCTGCCATGAAGGTGGCTCCAGCCACGTCTTCAGAGATCCCCAGCTTCTCTGTGATCACTCCCAAAGCAGGGACAAAATACTCATCACACACTATGGCCAAGGCCACAAACACATACATCATGCCAAAGATGTGAAGGACAACCCACCCTTGCCTGCGTTCTTCCACGCTGAACAGGTCCTTGGGATACTCTCCTTTGGATTCATGGGGTGGCTTTCCCTCTGGGTAGCTTTCACTGCCATTTTCTCTCTGTGGTGGTGTATCCAGTGATGTTGTGATGGGCACAGAGGGCTCAGGATTCACGTACACACAGTGCTTTATTTGGGGTGCTGCTGTGATGTTGCCTGTCGTGGCAGTCTTGTTGCTGGAGAGGTCTCTGGAGGTCACTTTGACAGGGCCCAGGGGCTGGGGGGCTCTGTGTGGTGCCTGAAGGGCAGAGGGGCTGAGCTGGAGCTGATAGAGAGAGAGGAGCAACACTATGGCAAGCAAGAAGAAAATTCTTTTCCAGTGTAGCAGTCTTCTCCGTGGTAAATGCATTTCCTAGAGGTTAAAAAAATCAGCTGTTTCTAGAAGTCACTGCAGACTTCCCTTATCAGCAGTTTGCACTTATCTCCACCATTGGAGTTTCTGTCTGATCTTAAGCATCAGGAGTGAAACAGTTGAATCCTGCAAAAGAAAATCTGGTGTAAATAGTCAAGTACTGCAACTTCCCACTGAGTGGGTGACATTTACTGTTAAACACTGCTGGGCTGCTTTTCTATTTTGCAGTAAGAAGTAATGGACTTAAATGAGTAAAGACAGATCTAGGTTCAGGCTTCAGGTTTTTTGAGTTTTTCTTTTTTTTGGTTTTGTTTGTTGCCTCTTACAGGTCAGCTCCTGATCCACTCCTTTCTCACTGCCTGGGCTGTTCCAGTCTGAAGCAACCAAACAAAGCTCCACAGCTTACCTTCCAAAGATGCTGCCCAAGAGGAAGAGGAGTACCAAGGGCTGGGTGTTGTGCTGAAGGCTTCTTTGACACTTCACAGCCAGGTGGGAGATGCTGTTGCAGGGAGATGCAGATGAAAATGATCCCATTGTCACAAAGCCTCAGCTGGCAAAGTTCTAATACAAGAGGGGGTCAGGTGTGAAGGACATCACTGGAGGAATGGCCAATCCAGTGTAATACCTGCAGTCATTAAGAAGATTAAATAGTGTCATATAGATTTGGATCTATCTCTGAAGCCAATATCTTTGTGTGCTGCCACAGGTTGTTCTCAGGACCAGGGCAGCTGATTATCTGCAGCACAAACTACCAGATGAGAGCACCAAGCCATGAAACCTGCATCATTCTCCCAGGAGCTGGGGAAGGGAGCAGCCCAGGTAAATCACTCAGCACCTCTGCACGGAGCAGTGGTCCTAAACCAGGCAATTTGCATGTAGCTCTTCATTTTCATAGAATCACAGAATTTTCAGGGTTGGAAGGGACTTTTAAGATCATCCAGTTCCAAACCCCTGCCATGGATCAGAACCTCCCACCAGATCAGGTTGCTCAGAGCCCTCTCCAGCCTGGTCTTAAAAACTTCCAGGGATGGATGGGGCTCCCACCCCCTCTCTGGGCAACCTGTGCCAGGGTCTCACCACCCTCATGGGGAAGAACTTCTTCCTAACTTCCAATCTAAGTCTCCCCACCTCTAGTTTGAATCCATCCCCCATGTCCTATCACCCCCTGACAGCCTCAGAAGTCCCTCCCCAGCTTTCCTGCAGCCCCTTCAGATACTGGAAGGTCACAATAAGGTCTCCTTGGAGCCTTCTCCTCTCCAGACTGGATAAACCCAATTCTCTGAGTCTCTCCTCACAGGAGAGGTGCTCCAGCCCTCTGAGCATCCTCATGGCCCTCCTCTGGACACACTCCAGCACCTCCATCTCTTGTAATAGGAGCTCCAGAACTGGATTCAGACTCCAGGTGTGGTCTCAGGAGAGCAGGGTAGAGGGGGAGAATCCCCTCCCTTGAGCTGCTGGCCCTTCTCCTGATGCAGCCCAGGATCTGGTTGGCTTTCTGGGCTGAAGTGCACACTGATGGCTCATCTTGAGCTTCTCATCCACCAGCACCCCCAAGTCCTTTTCCTCAGGCACCTCATAGGGCTGACAGCCCAGACAAGCAGCTCTGCTCTTCTTTGCCACAAGAGGAGGCCACTCAGCAATGCCAGAGGGAGGTTTAAAACTCATTCCTGGAAAAATCCCCTCAGCTCCTCTACAACAGCCACGGAGGCAGAAGGGGCTGTGCAGGGCCTGGTTCCTCTCTGGCAGAACAGCCTGAGGATGTGGCTCCTTTTTGCTCGTGGCACTCCAGTGCAGCTTTGCAGATGGAGGAATAAGAGCCCTGGCTAAAATGGTCACAAAAATCCACCCAGCAGAGGTACTGAGGGGAGATAGAAAACAATGATTTGAGAACTTTCACAGCAAACTGTTGTTTCAGTGGACAGCTTCACAGGGGTACGTCCTTGAGAAAGAGTTCAGTGAACTTCCTCACCCTTCCCCTCAGATTTGCAGAGCTGGGAGGAAGAGGAGGAGGATGATGAGGAGGAGGAGATGCACAGGGACACTTCCACAAACCCTTTCTTTCTCTTGAGTCCTTCCCCGCAGTACCGGCATCTAACGGAACGGCTTTCCATCATCTATGTCTCCTGCTTTTAGTGAGGAAAATACCGTTTTTTTGGTTTTTTTCCCCCATAGCTACAGCCTTTTTGTGTGTGTGGAAATGATGCCCCCTGAGGGGCTCTCTGGAGCTGCTCCCGGCCCTTTCCCGCCTCGGCCCTCGCGTTCCGGGGGGGACGCTTTGAGCGCCGGACCCATGGCGGCAGGGCGGGGTGAGCCACACCGTTTCCCTTCCCCCTCTTCTCTCACCTCCCGGAGACCCCCGGGGGGCTGCGGATCAGACCCCGCTGAGGAGAAAATCTCGGGAGGGAGCGGAGGGGGCTCGGGAGAGAGCTCTTCGGCCCTCGGGGTGTCCCCACCGCTCCCTTTTCCCCCCTCGAGTCTCAGCCCGGGCCGCGCTCCATTCCCGGGCCTGAGGAGCCGATCGGAGACGCTGCGTGCGCGTCGGGAGCGGCTCTGGCGGCTTAAATCTGCCCTAAATTCCCCCCCAAACTCCCTCGTGTGAAGAGGGCGAGAGGGGAATTCCTCCTTCCCTGCTGCCTGGCGGGGTGAGGGGGAGAGGCCGAGCCTCAGCACTGCCGCTTCCATAACCCTGCGGGACCTTTTCCTTCCCCTTAGGGCATCCCCCTTCTCCGTGGCTGTAGCCCAGAGGAGCAGCTCCATCATCATCAATCATCATCATCATCATCATCATCATCATCATCATCATCATCATCATCATCATCATTATCATTATCATCATCATCATCATCATCATCATCATCATTATCATCATCATCATCATGCCGACGGTGGTGGTGATGGACGTGTCGCTCTCCATGACCCGGCCGGTGTCGGTGGAGGGTTCCGAGGAGTACCAGAGAAAACATTTGGCAGTCCACGGGCTGACCATGCTCTTCGAGCACATGGCGACCAACTACAAGCTGGAGTTCACGGCCCTGGTGGTGTTTTCCTCTCTCTGGGAGCTGATGGTGCCCTTTACAAGAGACTACAACACGCTGCAGGTAGGGTGCCAGACCCACAAAAGCACTGAGGTGTCAGGAGTTGCTTCTGAATCACTGACAAGTTAAAGTTGCTCTCTGACACCTGGGAGGATTTTCTAAACTCAGTGTTTCACGTTAGACATTGCTTCAAGTTTTTACTTTATTGCTTCTTTGAGATATGCAAAAGATTTTTTTTTTTCCTCTGAAAAAACTGTGTTTACAATATTGTAAGTCTGCTTTTGTTGCTGCCTCACAATACCATCCACTAGTTCTTAGATTTTTTATTTTTTTTTTCCAAACTTGCCACATCACATTTCAGAGCCCAGCAGTTTGCATTGTGTTAAAATGCAAAGCAAACAGAACCCTGAAGAACTCTTCTCTGTTTCCTTGTAGCAATATTTCACCCAGCAATGACAGGAGTTGTTTTTTTGTTTGTTTGTCTTTTTTTTGTTACAGGAAGCCCTGAGTAACATGGATGATTATGACAAAACCTGTTTAGAGTCAGCTCTGCTGGGGGTTTGCAATATTGTCCAGCAGGAATGGGGAGCAGCAATTCCTTGCCAGGTACCACTCATAATCACTCTCCTTAAGATCTAGTGTGTACTTACTACTCCTTGTAAGCTCCAGCAGGAAATGTAAATGCAGTTGGGAAACTGAATTCTCTCAGGCACAGGAAGACAAAGAGTTGTTTGGGTACATCTGGGAGATGAACAGAAGGGAGTCTTTGTTGGATATTCAGCAGCAGCAAAGCAGAATGCTTCCTCTCCAGTCTGTTATTGCAGTGGATTATAAAACCTGACCCCAGAGCACTGTTCTGGAGGACTGACATTCAGTCTGGATGCAATCTTCTCTCCCAGGAGCCTCAGTTGGTTTGGAAGGGATGCAGAAAAAGTGCATTTCTTCTCTGGTACCTGATGATTTCCAGGGCCTGTAACCATTCCAGGTCTCAACCAAGAGCTTGGGACTGCAGCTGGGTGGGTGTTGATGTCTTCTTTCCCTAACCAGGCACCCACACACTCCTGCCAAGCCCTTGCAGCTCTCAGCCTTCTGGATTTGCTGCCTCTGATGGCAAATTCTGCTTTTAGCCCTCAGTTCTCTGAGACACTTAAGAGCCTGTTCCTCTTTGGGTTAGGACTGAAGTTCAGTAATTTTGCAGAGCTGGGAAGCTCTGTCATGCAGCATTCCCTGAGGAGAAAAAGGAGAGAGGTTGATTGCCAGGGTAATGCTCCATAGTGTAACAGTGATAAAAGACACAGACATTCAAAGCAGAGAACTATAGAAAGATGTAAAAACCAGGTGTAGATTACACCTCAGCAGTTTGGTCTCTCATCTGTGTCATGGATTGTTTTACTGGAACTTCAGGTGATGGAAGGCAGTGGGAAATGGACTGTGCAGGAAATGTTACAGGTGAGCAAAAGTTGAGGTGGAAACTGCAGAGACAGAGGATGAAGAGAGAAAACAAAGCTGGGCACAGGGGGATATATATTGAGTTTCAGTTGGATTTGATTTGTCTTGCCTCTCAGCCAAAAAAAAATGCCTGCAGTGTTGGAAGAGCAGGTGTTTTACTACTCTGGAAATGAGTGGGTCTCAGCTGAATGTAGATGGTGAGAGTGCTTGGTGTAACCTATTAGTGCAGGGCCTTACAAGGGGGAACTTTGGACACAGCTGCATGGAAGAATGGATATTTTTGCTTTAACAGTTCTGCTGCAAAATGTGAGCATCATGCAGCTGTTGTTTGCAAAGAACTGGAGTCATTAATACTACATGAACTGGGGCTTCTGTGACTTCCAGTGGAAGGTGGGTTGCCCTTCAGATTCTGCAGATAAAAAAAGGGCTTTCATTTCCATCTGAAAATAAACCTGGAGTTCCTGAGCCCAGCAGCACTTGGTTGCTTTTAGAGAATCACAGAATGATCAGAGTTGGAGGGACCTCTAGAGAGCACCCAGTCCAAGTCCCCCACCAAAGCAGGATCCCTCAGGGCACATCACACAGGGCTGCACCCAGGTGGGTTTTGAATATCTCCAGAGAAGGGGACTCCACAACCCCCTTGTGCCAGTGCCTTGGCACCCCCATGGTAAAGAAGTTTTTTCTTATGTTTAATTTAAACTTCCTGTGTTCCAGCTTGTGCCCCTCGTCCTGTCACTGGGAGCTACTGGGAAGAGTCTGGCTCCATCTTCCTTGCACCCACCCTTTAGATACTTGCAGGCATTAATAAGGTCTCCCCTCAGCCTTCTCCAGGCTAAGGAGCCCCAGCTCTCTCAGCCTTTCCTCATCAGAGAGATGCTCCAGTTCCTCAACCATTTATTTCCCTGCTCGTGTCTGCTCTTTCCCTGGCTCAGAGGAGGAAATCCGCGTGGGAGCAGGGATTTCCTGCTTCTGGGCAGGCTGGTGGGATGCGTTGGTGTGTGGTTGCCCTCTGCTGACAGAAACGTGTCTTTACTCCTCAATCCTCTCTCCTCTCAGGTTGTCCTTGTCACCGACGGCTGCCTGGGGATCGGCAGAGGTTCCCTGCGGCACTCGCTGGCCACTCACACGCAGCGAAGCGAAAGCAATCGGTTCCCGTTGCCTTTCCCCTTCCCATCCAAGCTGTATGTCATGTGCATGGCCAATCTGGAAGAGGTGATGTCTTTAACCTTCTCCTTCTTTGTTGCCTTGGATAATTGTTCTCTTCCCTGAGCTAATGATCAGGTCAGCACAAAGCACCCTTTGCTGTTCTGCTGCTTGGGGGTACAGGTGCAGTTGACATTCTGCTGCTTAGTGCAGTTATTTGGGATCATTTAACTGTAGCAGCTGTTTTTCAAGTTTATTATTGCACTATTCCTATCTACCACTGCTGCATTATTATAATAATTTTTACAAATCATGTTGGTTTCTCCCTGGGGAATATTGTGCAACTTTTTTTCCTCTGCTATTACCTTTACTGAATTAATTACATTGAATGCTTGGGGGGGGGCCTGTTCTTAATCTACAATTAAATTATTAAATAAATTACTTCTATTGAAAAGGTGCTCAACGTTTAAAAAGAGCTTTATGTAGAAATGTGAATGAGCAAAATTCTAAGGTCTCCAAGCCAGTGTTCCCAGCAGCTTCTCTTAGGTTTGAATAAAAAGCAGCTGTTTTCTTTCTCTTCAGATACCTTTGAAAACCTCAGTACCAGCTTTAAAAATCTTCACAGTAATTAGAATTATCTTCAATAAAAATGTTTTTTTAAAAGCCTATGTAGACTAAAAGTTCCTTAGATTAGTTTTAATTAATAGCTGTGCTTTTGGTTTGGCACCTACATTCTTCTGTCTATCACAGAAGTGTTTTCCAGTCACACATGGAATAGATATTTCAGCTTCAAGGTCTCCATCAAGGATGATCCTCTTGATTGTGCTGATGGATTGAAGCATTCTTTATGCATTGGAATAACTGGGAAAATGTTTAAAACAAATCTCCTATAATGCATAAAAGTTGATGCTTTCACATGCATCTCCTAAGAACATAACTGTATTTGCCTTTCCTCCTAAAAATATTATTCTGAAGGAGCTGGAAACTTTGCATTACCAAGAAAATGTTGTACTAGTTAAGGCATTGCTGTGCTCTTGAAAACTAAGAGCTTCTGGGATTTTGATTGCTCAAAGAACCAATTGGATAAAACAGTGCAATGAGAGTTGGACTCAGTGGTCTTTATGGGTCCCTTGTAATTTGAGATACTCTGATTATTTGTTACTGATCCAAACCCTGCATCTCTTCCAATATTAATGCCACATAAGGAGTATGTTTCCTGGGGGACCAAGGGTGTTGGTTTGTTCAGAAAAAAAAAAACCCTGATAGCATCACCCAGATGCTTATGGCTGTGTTATGTCTATTTTCTGAAAACATCCTGGTTAACAAAAAGAGTAAAAAGAAAACTTACTGTTAACTTTATCTTTTTTACAGCTTCAAAGCACAGATTCCTTAGACTGCCTGGAAAGACTCATAGATTTAAACAATGGGGAGGGGCAAATTTTCACCATTGATGGACCCCTTTGCCTGAAGAATGTACAGTCTATGTTTGGGTTAGTAGACTTGTAGCTAATACTCTCTGTGAAGGTTTCCAGTTAGTATTTGTAAAAGAAAACAAATATAACAAGAAATCTGATGAGTGGGGTCTTCTAATTAACTTTGTTTGTTTGTTTAGGTTTATGTTCTTATAAACTGTATTTTTGTCTTTATCTTCACTGGTTAAGGTCAATATTTATTTTAATTGTTCTGTAACAAATCATAGTATCTCTTTGTAGTTGGCAGAGAGAAGATCCTCATTTCCAGAATTATTGTTTGCCAACAGTGTGATATGCTACTTTATTTTATAATTTAACAATGCTATAACTAGTAAATTAACTGTATTTAAAAAATAAAAGAATTAACTTTGTCTAAAGTACACCAACTGTTTTAATTTTATATATATTGAGTTTTCCTTAATAATAACTGATAATGACTCTGTTCTAGGAAGCTAATAGACCTGGCTTACACACCATTCCATGCTGTTCTCAAGTGTGGCCACTTAACATCTGATGTGCAAGTATTTCCCAGACCAGAACCTTTTGTTATAGATGAGGAAATAGATCCCATCCCTAAAGCAATTAATACAGGTAACAAATCTTTGGGTTTTTTACTTAAATCCATTTGGTTTCTACCTTCTCACAACCACCTCTTATCCCGTATGGTTACTGTTTCTGTCACTTTTCTGTCTGCAAGGATCAAGTGCTGACTGAAATTTTGGGATATGTGTGGAACCAGAGGACAAGAACCTCCTCCTGTTTCAACCATGTGTCCCTGGTGAAAGGACTGGAGTAGGGTAGAGGCTCTTTCAAAGCTCAGGGATTACACCCTTACTCTTAAAGATAATCTTTTCTCAAAAACAAAGTGTGAAAAGGGTACAGTGTGAAAAACAGTGTGTACAATTCTGTATTTGTCTAGGAACATGGGCAGCAGTGTGCATATGATGACATTTCTGTTCTCTTGAAGTGTTATGGTGTCATGTGTGAATGTTTGCATCTTACCAGCACCTCTTCAGGACTGGGGCTCTTTGTGCTACCTCGAGTCACTGCTGCAGAAAAATCAGTGCTGTTAGAAATTATTTTGAAATGGACTCTGAATACATTTCAGCTATTTCCAAATCTGACTGAAGCCTGTTGTCTCCCCACAGATCTTGAAATTGTTGGTTTTGTAGACATAGCTGACATTTCTAGCCCTCCTGTCTTATCCAGACACTTGGTACTGCCCATTGCACTTAACAGAGGTGAGTGAGTTCTGTTTCTTGTAGCAGAAACTGCTTTAAGTTTCCCTGGTAGTGTCTGTTGTGGTTTAGACTAGAAGGAAAGTTTTATGCTTTATGAAAATGGCACATATCTCTAAAGATATGTCCCATTTATTTGTGTGGTTGCATTAAAACTAAAGCTTTGAACACAAGCTCTTCTTTTTTTGAAAACTGTGTTCTTAAGAAATCAATAGAGGGAACAGTGTCCTTATGGTGTCCTTATGGTCCTCATGTATCATTATCAATAGCACATGCTCAGCTTAGAGCTAAAAATAGTTATGGGCCATGAGATATGTGATGCAAGATGAGTATTTAATTCCTGCACCTAACTGATTTTTGAAATGATTTGGTTTTGTGAAAAATAGGATCTTAGTATCTGATGTACAAAAGTGCTAATTGACTCCTTTGTGGTAGAGGATAGAGGGAGTTGTCATGGAAAAAGAACTGATGTGTTTGAATTCATTCTTATGTTGTCTCTTTGTCTGCTTTTTTACTTCCCCAGAAGGTGATGAGGTGGGGCCTGGGATCACAGATGACACTGAAGATGAGAATTCAGCTAATCAGATTGCTGGGAAAATCCCCAACTTCTGTGTTCTGTTACACGGCAGCCTGAAAGTGGAAGGCATGGTGGCTGTCGTCCAGTTGGGGTATGGAGCTGGATGTCTGCCTGAAAAATCTCTTGCTTTGCTCACTTATGCTTTATTTATAAATTATGCTTGTGTGTTTCTGTACTCTGCACAGAATTCTACACTGCTAGATGAAGCTGTGGATTTTTAAATTGTTGATATGCTTCTGCCAGTAGAAGCTGTAAATAGTGAGCCTCTGCACTGTGTGTGTGGGGGCAGATTCCAGGCACAGAGGGGTAGAAGGTTTTCAGCCTTTGGGGTTTGCTCTCTTCACCAGGCCAGAGTGGTATGGGATGCTCTATTCACAAGCTGATAGCAAGAAGAAATCAAACCTCATGATGTCCCTCTTTGAACCTGGCCCTGAGCCCCTTCCTTGGCTGGGGAAGATGGCACAGCTTGGACCCATTTCAGGTACTGGGCCTGCTCGTTTGAGTACCTCTTCCACATTCAGTGGCACTACTTGCCAAACCTCAGTGGTTGAGCCTGTTTATTTTCTTTCTTTCTCCCAGATGCAAAAGAAAATCCTTATGGGGAGGATGACAACAAGAGCCCTTTCCCCTTGCAACCCAAGAACAAGCGCAGTTACGCACAGAACGTAACCGTCTGGATTAAGCCAAGTGGCCTCCAGGTATTGATACAGCTTTTGGATTTGATGCTTTATTTTCTTCAGCAGTAGCCATCTTCCCAGCAGAGGGGTCTCTGTGTGTCCTGTCTGTTTTAATTTGATTGCTTTATTGCTTTTCTTTCATTTGTATAAACACTGCCTCTTTAAAATGCTGTGATTAAAACACAATCAGAAGGCGCAGCTTGTGTAACCAAAGCTGTGTCTCCTGTGTAGCATCTGGGTTAGTTTATTTGATTTAGTGCAATTACTGTTGATGTTTCAGCCTTTGTGAGCTGCAGCCCTGTCAATGGACAGGATAATTTGACAATAAATAGTTGAGCATTTTTTCTGCTGCTTTCCCAGCAATTGCCGAGATGGTTTTAATTTTTTTTTTTTGTTGTTCTGTTCTGCAGACGGATGTACAGAAGATCTTGAGAAATGCAAGGAAGCTCCCTGAAAAAACTCAGACCTTCTATAAAGTGAGTACATTTCAGGCTGGCATGAGTCTGATTCATAGTGATTGTAGTGCACTGGACAGAGAAACACACTGCTTGTGCCCATAGGATATTCTCTACAGGCTTTTTAGGGCTCTGCAAAGCATACATGGTTTTATAAAGGAGGCATCTTGTATCTGGTTTACAGACAAATTAAGGTGGGACAAGGGGGTCTCCTCTCCCCCATGTTCTTTGGCAGGATGTCTCATGCTTACAGGTGCTCCTCACAATCCCTGCTACTTCCATAGTGAATTTATTTACAGATTTTATGTTGTTCTCCAGCCAGAAATAAGCTGAGGGATCAGAGAGGAACAGGAGCAGAGGTGTCATTCTGAGCCTGAAAAATGTCTCCTACATTTTTTTCTACAACTGAAACAGAGACACAATTTCAGGCACATTTGGCCACATGGCAATAATCCATAATCTAGATTGTAGCTGGAGGTAATTGTTCATTTTTTTTAACCTTAGTGCTGAAGCAGTGTGTGATTGTAGCCCCCAGAGACTTCAAGAATGAATACCCTGCCTAAATGCACATAAGCACTTGTCAGTTTACAAGGAATTAACAAAAATGTATCTGTGTGTGTAGATATATACATATAATATGTAAAATATATTATAAATATAAAATATATAAAATATATATACATTTTGCTAGACACTGTTATTACAGGCAGCAATCATTGAAGCCTAAATTGGAGGCTACCCCTAACTGGGATACAGACAAAACATTCAGGTACTGTAGCTGAATGCACAAAAAGGAAACAGAAATGGAGGTCTATAGGAAGGCATTCAGGGAAAACCAGTTCAGTTGTGCCACTTACAACCTCTGAACCTGCAGCACTTTTTGTCTCAGGAGCAGCTGGGCAGCTTCTAGCAGCTGCACTGATCTCTCAGGTCCTTTTCCTCTAAGGGGCTAAGCTTGCCTTTAAAAGAAAAGAAACAAGAAACCCCACGTTTTGTGTCAAGGCTTACAGTGGCTTAAAAAGTTTTCCATCTTTGCAGGAACTGAATCGTTTACGGAAGGCAGCTCTGGCCTTTGGCTTTTTGGACCTTTTGAAGGGAGTGGCAGATATGCTGGAGAGGGAGTGCACCCTGCTGCCTGACACAGCTCACCCTGATGCAGCCTTTCAGCTGACACATGCTGCTCAGCAGCTCAAAGTGGCAAGTACTGGAGCATCAGAATATGCTGCCTATGATCATAACATTGCTCCACTCCAGACAGACTTTTCCAGTAGTGGCACTGAAAGGATGTGAAGTCTCTGTTATGGGAACTTCTGTAGATTGAAGACTCAAGTGGTTCCAATTTTCTTGTCCTCGTTATTTCCTAGGCTCTACTTAATGACTATTTGGAGAACTTCCTAGAAAAGCAGGGTCCCTTCCCTGCATCAGTGCTCTCTTAACAAATGCAGCTAGTTTGTGGTGGCTTTAGTCAGACCTGGTGGCTTTAGAAGCTGTGGAAAATGTCCCAAAATCAGTTACTGTGTTGGATGATTGCTGGAAGTTACTCAGTCCATGCAAGGTAAGAGAGAAAATCCTAAAAATGTGGTTACTACATAACTGAACTCACTGGTAAAAGTATACTAAAAGGCAGCTACTGTACTTTATACTCCAACTTGATGAGTCCAAAGACAGGATACATGAGAATCCCTGTGCAAGATCATATCTGCAGCTAATTTCAGGGTGTTGTCTCTCTAGAGTTTTCTGCCCAACTTGGAAGCCAGTCTGTACTGTGATAGTGGGAGGTCCCACCTGCACTGCAGGCCCTATGCTTGTGAAAGTAACTTAATCTTGTGAGACATGTTTTTTATTTGCATAATTATTAATAAAGAGTCATTCTTAATGAAAATTTAAGTTGGATGTGTTCCATGTTCATAGGAACTAGAACATTGACCTGGTGAAGGCTCAGCTCCCAGCTGCTTAGCACAAAAGTTAAATAAAAAACTCATACAACTTCCCACGTTCAGGGAAAGAACAAAATACTGAACTAAAGCAAAATTTGGTTGTAAATCTTTATTAATAGAAACACATTCATTCTGCAGGACTAAAATTCAGTAGTGTAAGATCCATGACAGCTTGCACTAGGTACCACAATTTCACTGAGAAATACAATGTATGAATACATATGGATTTCATAACAGAAGTTTAAATGCCCAGTGGAGAAATTAAAGTATGAAAGTGATCCTTGCTGTTCCATTGCTCAGCTAATTCAATCCTTTGCCATACTTCAACCATAGGTACAGTGTGTGTTATGGTGAAATACTAAGTGTGTAAATAATGCTCAACTCTCCTAAGTAATCTGCACTCTCCTTTGAGTGGGAGTCTCAAGTATCCCTAAAGAGCAGTTGCATCATTACTTGTGTTGACAGAACACTTGTGAAAAGCAGTTTGGAGCCTGAACCTGTTCTTTGTTCAGATTCTCTTAATAGAGTAACAATCCTTTACAGTAACAATCACTGGGTCTATATTAAAGGTAATAAACAGTTTACTGTTTGTGATAGAGAAAATAATTTTCTGGAGTATTCAGTGTTTTACAGTAGAAAAAGAAAAACAGTAACATGGCACTGAGCTAATCTCAGCTTCAGTGCCTGTTGTGAGTTGCTGGCATTGCTGTGCATTGCCCTGGGAGAAGCAGTTTTGGTGAAGCAACCTGGTCATAACCACAATACAGTTTAGAGCAAACTTTTTCCAAAATTTTTCTAAACTGGCTTAAGGAGGCCAGAGAAATCTGGAATTAAATACAGGAGGCTTAGTGTGTAGGACATGCTGAAATTAATGCAGCTGAAACAAAGGTTTCCAGGTGAGAGCAGATGGCTTAGAATGAGGGGGAGCTTTGTTGTTGTTTAAAGCAAGCACAGAGGAAAGGGTCCCTTCAAACCCTGTGTGGGATCTCACTGGGATCTGATAGATGCTATCAAAATAATAGTTTATTTGACCCACTACTGCATCCCACCAAGGGCCAGCCAACGAAGCATAGAGACCTACTTCACCCCTAAGTTTAAATAGGAAAATAATTTCTATTGTCTTTCCAAAGGCTGTAAATAAAAACAAGAGCTACTGGCCTGCCAGGAATGGTCAAAGGAGCCCTGGTCTCCCTTGACAGCTCCATGTTTTCCCTTTGCTTTGGTGGGATGAAGTTCTGTTGGGGTTTGTGCTAAGAGAAAGCTGGTACCTATGTTTCCTTGTAGTGTTACATTTCAGTGCTTGCATTACCAACCCAGAAAGCATTTCTCCTTTCCCAAATGACTGTTTAAGGAGGTGTTTGCTACAGGACTGCAAGGCTCCACACAGCACTCCTAGCCTGATGAGGCTAAACTAGAAACAGACTAAGTTGGGAACATTTAAATCAAGCTTAACCACTCCCAGTTTTAATTCTGCAGCATCATTATACTGCAGGAGGAAAGGGGAAGGGGGCATGTGCTGAGCAAGGTTACCCCAGCTGTCAGTTACCACCCAAATGCTGTTTACAGTGGTCTCAGGCTGTGCTCCTCCTGCCACCAAGATGCCAGGGGCCAGCTGCCTACAGCATATCCCCACATCAGAAGCCCTGTCTGCATGCAATATTGAAAGAGCAAATACCCAATTAAAAGATAAACACTATTTCTATTCAGTGCTGCTCCACGGTTGGTAAGCATTTTATATGCAGATAATAGGATTTCTTTCTAATATGGTAGTTGACAGGATACAAGTTTAAATGTTGCTGTTCACTGGTAAATGTCATGCAGAGGTGGCTGAAAGGGAACAAAATCTGATATATGGGAATGTTACCTGAATTCACAAGGAAATCATGAAATCTAATGTGATCGTTTGAATTTTACAAAAATCTTTACATTACAGTGGGTAAAACCTTAAGAATTGGAGGCTTATCTTGCCATTTAGATAAGTTAGATAAGAAAGGTTTGCAGTCCTCCTTTACTTCATCTTTCTCTTCTTTGGTCCAAGGTGATGTTTCCTTTGCTTGTAGAGATGGCGGTAGTTTACAAACACCCCTGAGAAGAGAATAAAGTGTTTAGGTAAGACATTATTACCATTAATTCAAGAGCCTTGTTTCCTGAAAAAACATGACTTTGTGTTGCAGTAGTGATTATAATACAGTTTAGTTAAACATTGCTTTAATTGGAAATTATGCTTAGATTTGTACTAAACCATTCCAAAGCTCAAAAACTTACTTACTCAAGTTAGTGAAACTTGCTTACTCAGGTTATAAATACCTGTAAAAATTATTCTTATAACCCAAGTGATCAGTAAACAATGCTAACTTGTTACCAAGGTCTCCTTGGGGGTCTAATCAGTGCTAATTATAGGTGTGTTCCCCCTTTCCATTATTGACATAAACAAGGATAATGCTCAACCTCAAGCAATTTTGTGTTGTCGTAAATCCCCAAGATGCAAGAATTGAATTTGCTTTGAAAATTAAATTCAGAGGAATCGGAATTCAGAGGAAACTGGCCTTTTTCTGTCAATAGTGAGAAATGCAATTAAGTATCTTACCTAAAAACAAGGCTATAAGGCATATTTGAAGCAAAAATGAAAACTGGATTGTGACGTTCAGTGGGTTTGGCAATGCCAGACTGTATTTCCCTGTTTCATTGAAGATTGGAATGGACTGAACGATGCAGACAGCTGAAACCAGAAGGCCACCACTGTTATCACCCACAGATAAAATACACAACTCCCCAGCCCACACCAACTTTTCCAGGATATTCCCTTCTTATTTGCTTGTCTGCATGACTTAAACCATTTTTAAAACTGTTTATTTATTTTTAAACATAGAGTAAGGAAGAAGAGCAGCTAGCTCAGGCAGTTTAGCTCTGCAAGGGAACTTGCCTGGTGAGACACTGTTCTCATACACAGCCCTGTGCCCACAGGCCCCTTCCAGCACTATTTGCCATGCAGAAATACCCACAGCAATGAAACAGGCATAGTCTTTCCTTTGCCTGAAGTTGGGCAATGCCCAAGCTGACTCTTGGCTCATAGAATCAGGTTCTGACAGGTATGATTACAACATGTTTCTTACAGCTGGAAGCTGAGCATTGATATGCTGCTTAAAAAAAATAACAAAAAATAATCCAGACCTTTCTCCAAGCAGAAAGGGAGCAGAGGTGTATCTGGGGAGCACCATGCCAATCTCAGACAGGCTGTGCTGCTTTCAGAGGAAGAATCAGCCCCTACCTGCCCCATACAATGATTTACAAGATGTTATCAAGATCTCTGAGCTGGTGTGAAGCCAAGCTGGGCAGAGGGAGGTGAGCATTGTCATCCTGTGCCACTTGCATGGACTGCAGCACAAGCTTGGTGCCTTTGTCAGGTAACCTTTGTTTTCCTTTCCAGTGCCCAAAAGGAAAACTTCCTTTCACATCAAAAAATACTTGATTTGGTAAGACAGAAATTATTATATTGGGCTCAAGCTCGAAGCAAATGTCTGATGATCTGTTTTTCTATTATTTTCCAGTCCAGCAGCCAAACAAAACAAAACAAAGTTTTTTTTCCCCAGCTTTGACTTTGTTGTTGATGAAACTTTTCCAGACATACCTTCTGCCAAGCCTCCTAAGGGGTAGAGAGGGATCCAGGCAGTGTAACGGAGCCAGGTCAGTGGTTTCCATTCAATCCCAATACATGAAAGCATGTAATATGGATACCTAAAACCAGGTCAGTGTGTAAAGAAACAGACACTTTTAAAATGGAATCTGCCACTAGAATTATCCTTGCATGTAGCTGCTGTATGGAACAGTCAACACAATGATAGGATGTTCTTAAGTTGTTCCTGTGGGTCAAGATGGACACACCCTTATTTGGCAGTTTACAGGAATAATGTTATTATTCTGATCATATGCATGAATGTAACTGCCTGCCTTGCTTAATAAACCTTTCAAAATATTTCTTTTGAAAGAGAAACAGAGCACAGTGCAGCTTACTTAACAAAGGAAATTCAAAGCAGCAGAACCCTGAAGGAAAAAAAAAACAGGTTTGCTTAGGGCTTTATTATTGTTTTCAGACTCCAGATTTGTCCCAGCTTTTGGTAGGTGGAGCAATCTAGGGCAAATGTGATGGTTTGTTTCTAAAGGAGATGCCACTCTCCAGGGGCAGTGCATTAGAGCAACTCTTCCAAAAGATACAAAGATTAAAACCCTTTTTAAGGAGTTCTTGGGAACAATCAGGTTGTTCTGTACACACCTGCTAGAGGAAAAATCCCACAAACCTGAACAGCTCAATGATACTCCAGAAATAAAATATGAAGAAGACCACAGGTTTGCTCTGCATTTCCTCTAAGCTTCCGAGGATAACAAACAAAATAAAACTTCTCCCAAATACCTGTTTAAGGAAAAAAAAAATAAAATAGAAAAAAATGAAGGAACAGTCACACTCTTCATCAAAAGAAAGGGCAAGTCCTTGCTGTCAAAACATGCAGGATATCTGCTCTTCACACCTCAGCATGTAACAAATTCTGCAGCTGAGCTTTGACCTCCTGAGAACAGATTTTGCTCTGCATTTAAGTGCAATCCAAGGGACCTACTCTAATATCATCTACCCTCATCTTAATGCACAATAACCACAACCAGGATAAAACCAGGCACCAAATCAAAATCATGTGCTTTTTGCCAGCTGCTTCTTGATTTTGCTATCCTGAACTCTCTTCCCTAGGTGATGGAAGAAGACAACTTGTCACAGCTGAGGCTGGGAAGCATGGATTCCTGCCTCTTCAATATTACATTCTCTAGTCCAGTGCCAGTCAGGTTGTGTCAGTTGTTTTGGGAGAGACTTGATGCTTGTGTAAAATAGAGATTTACTACAAAATGCAAGAAGAAACTTAAAATATTACCTGCATTACAGTAGGTGCCAGTGGTGATTTGACGAGTCCTATTAGTGAATTAATGATCTCCATTATTGCCAGGGTCTGGCAGAAATGCATCATGTCACCAATAGTGTGAAATGTATCATAGAAGGAATCTGTAAGACACAGGAAGCCATTTTAGGGAAGAAATGAATTCCTGTGTTCAGGAAGCTGGTGCAGCAGCATAGCTTTTAATAGGATCCTGCTTGTATTTGAGAAAAACATTATGCATAATTATGTAACTTCATTATAGGCTTTATCTTAAAGTCACAGCAGTGAGGCCAGAAATGCTGCTCAAGTGCTCTGGTTCATAAACAAGGATTAAGAGCTCTATCAATAATTACTTTCCAAAAAAAAGTGATGGTGTGGCACCTCAACAGAATGAATTGTTCTTCCTTAAAAACCAAACTATTCTGCCTGGCTTGTTTTCAGCAATATTAACACTGCAGTAAGCAAGATATTTTTCTCCAACTGATTTCCTTAGAAATTATGTTGGCAGAGTCAAACATTATCCATCAGAATATGCTGTTGTTGTTTACAGGACAGGATTTTCCTATCCTTGATGCTGTGATGGCTTTTGAGAGGCTTTTGCTCTGTGCTTCAGTGATGTGGTTGTAGTTTTGTTTCTTAATATATCTTCCTTTAGATGTCAGTATTTAGGAAGTACTAAAAAGCAAAACAAAACCCCCCAGTGTAACTAAAATAGTGCTTTTTACTTGCCTTTTCCTAAGATGAACAGTCGTACTGTCATGTTGACAAAAATCCAAGAGAATCCCAAAAACTGTACAAGATTATACATGACTAAGTATCCCTTCTTCAGGTGTCTGAAAGCTAAAATCAATAATAAACACATGAGATGAACTGAGTACAATGGTTAACACTTCTGCAAAGAGTACAGCAGCAAGACAGGTTTTTATGAGAATAGAGCTCACAAGGGGAGCTATTGATTGCAGTAAAAGGGTTGCTGTGTGCACTGGAGGCTCTGCCTGCCTTTGCCATCTGCTAGAACTCAATTCTTGCTTGTTGGATTTTATTATTTTATTTTTTTTTTAATTCCTTAAAAACTGCAGTCCATTTTTATTAAGTTTCTAAACAGCTCACAATACCATGACCTCCCTCCAAGCTCCACCAAACCAGGCAAAATTGCTCCCTAAGAATTGAGGTTTGCAGATAAGGTTGGCAGAAGCTTTCTAAACCCCACCTTGCACACAGGAAAGGTACAGTTTACTTACGGTCTTTTGGGACTCTGGATTCTATTTTCATTTTGTTAATCTTTTCTTCTTCCTTAAGATGAAGGATAAGGTTTAAAAGAGTGTTACTTTAATTAGCAAGTGATTTGTTAACTACACTACTGCAAAGCTAGTGGGTTTAAAAGGCAGCTAAGCAGCCAGTTGCTAGAGAGTTTACATTTTCACCTGCATAAACCAGCACATTCATCATCCAAAAATTATGGTGCAGTAAAAGCTAGAGGCTGTTAAGTAGTTATCCTGCCTTCAGTATGTATTTTACTCTAGTAATTAGATGCCTTTGCTGGAAAGCCTGCTGTTCTGTGTGTTAATTCTCAGTTACTGCTGTTCCTTAAAACATTTCATGACCCACCAGTGACCTGAAGGGAGCTGTGAACATCCAGCCCAGGCTCTCTGCCTGCCCTTCACCACTGCTTCCTGGCTCCTGGCATTGCAGCCCTTCCTCCTCCATGCTAAGCTCAGTGGCTGTGGAGGGGAACAGGGCAGCATTTGTTTTTAATAGATTTGTAGAAATGGGGTCTGTTCAAGTCTTTTCCAAGATGGCCTTGCACCTCCCAGCTCCAGTAAGCTGCTCGAGTTTACCAGATGGTGGGAACGCACCATCAGGGTCAGCTCATGGCTCAGCAAAGAGGCTTAGAAATCCCTGTTTTCCAGACAAAAAATGCCTGGAACTGGCATCTCTGGCCCCCATATAACACATGGATATGATCCTCATGTGGATCAGGTCACAGGACTGGCTGTGAAGGTGTTAGGAGTGGGGCACAAACCCTTGGCTGCAATCCTGGCCAGTGCTGAGCAAGCAGCAGCCCCCACTTCAGGTCCAAGCTGCTGCTCTTTTAGCCCTGAGGATGGTGATTTCTGAATTCCTGCTTGCAGTTGGAGCCATTTAACCAATTCTACACGGGAGCTGCATGAAACAGCAGCATCAATCAGCATGCCAGGCAACTCCAGGTGAATGCAGAGCACGAGTTCATGCACAGGGGGACAGCAGGGGCCCCAGGACTGACCTTCTCCTTCAGTTCCATTTCAGCATCCGATTCATCCAACCAGCGGTCAAAGTCAGGAGCCAGGAAGAGCGGGCGCTTCTCTTGCTTGGTGAGTCTCTCCCACCAGTTACTCTCTTTTTTCTGCACAGTGATGTTCAGCTGCCTTTGAGTCACCCTGCACACAGGCTGAGGGCAGACACAAGCACATCAGCAAAAAAAAAAGGCCTAAGAAACAAGCTCTGAGCTGACACTGATGGAGAAGAGCCATGAATTGTGCTCTTAACTGTGCACGTCACGCCAGCGCTGCTCTCTCAAGGCTGTCTGGATGCTCCTGGGACATCCCAAGGCTGCAGCTGTAATTTACAGCTACCAATGCCTGGTCCTTGCCTGTCAGAAGCTCCATCTCTCACTGGTGGCCAGCCTGGCACCAGCAAGTGGCACTCAGGGTGCACATCAAAGCTGCAAGACAACCCTGGACTGCAATCCTCACCGGTCCCAACCATCCACAGTTCCACAGAAATCAGAGTCAATTTTCCTCCAGCCCCTCCACAGTGATTCAGAGTGATGAGACTTTTTGGAAGGAGGTTGCTCTGCAGAGGCAAGAGCTTGCCTTCCAGACCTGGCTCCCAGCACAGCCCGTGGCTGCCAGCACAGGGGACAAACACAAGTGGTGGTGGACCACACTTGTAGGAGCCACACAAGAAACCTGCTCACAGACCCTGGAAATTCACCCTCCAGCCATCTCCTCCCTTGGGTGAAGCAGCAGAGGTGAACAGGTAGCTCCTGCCTGTGGCTCTCCCCAAAAGGCAGCCTGGAATCAGCAGCACAAATTCTGGACTGGAAACAGAGCCCAGGTTTTCTTGTGCCCCCAAAAGCTTTGGTAAAAACTTGATAAAAACAGACTGCAGCCACCCATGGAACCCAGAGGGGCTGCTCTTCCAGCCAAGATCTCTTCTACTGGAAGAGATCAGCAGTCAAGAAAAGATTTTGCAATAGGAGCCAAAGGTTTCTGTACTGGCAACCTAAGAGATCTGCACCAGCCAGAAGCACTCATTCCCATCACTTTATTTTCTTGGGCTGCAGAAGAAGCCAGGAAACATCCCACTGATACTTCACAGCACAGTGAAGTAGCCAGCTCTCCAGCCAAGGTTGCATCAGACAACTTTCAAGTCTTTAAAAAAAAAAAAAAATTTACAGCTGCTGTTTAAACAACTGATACCTGTTTCTCTTAAAGCTGACCCATGAGAGCACCATCTCCAGTGAGGTGTTTTGTATCAAGGCAGGGATGGTGGCTGAGGACTGGGACAAATGATTACCACAGGCAGCTTTTAGTTTGCAGCAGGAAAAAAACTGAACAGCATATTGCAGGCTTTACACTCAGCCATTTTCCTTTCCAGTTAATCAAAATTCCACTTCTTCTTTGCAAGAATTAGAAAAGTACAAAATAACACCTACTTTGGGCTCAACTGGTTCTAGGAACTCGATCTGAAATTCGTAGATGTTGTCCCCTTTGGCACCATGACCCTGAGCTGAAAGATAAGAACCAAGAGTTGGGGTGAGGGTCCCTACCAGCTCCATGCTTCCCACCCCCTGCAAAGGATATTTTGCACAAAGAACTTCAGCAGTTATTGCTTCTTCCTGCCCTGCTGGGATGCAAGAGGAACCTACATGGTTCTTTTCTGAAGAAACAAACAGCCCAGAACATCACCCAGAGGTGCTGCCACCAGAGTCAGCAGCTGCTCTGCACAGTGCTGGAAAAAAATTAAAAAAAAAAAAAAAAAAAAAAAAAAAAAAAAAAATCCTTACAGGAAGGCAGCAGGTGAGCTTCCCAAAAAGAGGAGGGCAAAAGGCTGCTGATGGTTAGCTGGAATCCAACAGGCAATCCCCTTTGCTGGGTGGGTTTTGTGTCTCCACAACCAGCAGCAAGCACCCAGGGGTCCCAGACTCCAGTGGGTCCCTGGGAGTGTGGTGTGGGGAGTCCTGTCCCAGGGGCAGGAGGGTGTTCATCTCACACCCAGGTCTCATCCCTCCAAAGTGCTCCAAAACCCCACAGGCTCAGTTTAATTTCCACTCTTATAAGGCTGTAAATTGATCCTGAAGTGCACCCGGTGTGTAACAGCACCTATCAGATGGCCCTGGCTGCACCAGACCGGGCAGGCAGCCCTCTCCAGGCAACACATCTTAAAGAAAACCCCCCAAAAAAACTCATGAGAAACCCCAAATAAATAAAACCCAAATCAATAAAACCCAAATCAAGCCACCCTCAGCAGATCCCCCACGCTACCTGGACGAGCCAGCCAGCCCAAGCTCCAGGGTGCTGTAATATGCAGCTGCCTGGCTGAAACAAACCCATCTTTTGCTTTTAATTATTTTTAGGAAAGAGACCTGCTTTACCTTTCAAATCGAGCGCTGGGCTTTGATAACAGCTGCAAACAAGGTCTTTGTGCAAGGTAAAAAAGAAACAAACCTGCTGCGAGGTTGGGCTGACACAGAACAGCAAAGCCACAGGGAAATGTCGGTGATATTTAAATACCGGGGAAGTTGTTCGGTGAGTTCGTTGTTTTGTTTGGCGTTTTGTTTTTGTTTTTTTTTTCGGATTAGATAAAATACAACCTGCGACCGCTGCAACCCAGCGGCTGGGAGGTGGGTGGGTGAGATGACGTCTGTGTGCATGCCTGGAGCCCAGCGGAGAGCTCGGGGGTGGGGAGGGATGGATGGGGACACCCGGGTAGGGATGGGGACACTCGGGTAGGGATGGATGAGGACACCCGGACCGGCCAGGCTGAGCCGTGGCTCTGCAGTACCCCCTGCACCAGACAGCTCCCCTACCTCTGAAGTGCAGCACGTTGTCGGTGATGGTGATGTCCGGGTTCTGCAGGAGGAGAAGCAGCGTCAGGCGGCAGCGCCCGAACCCGGCACCCCCGAACCCCGCTGCAAGACCAATTTCCACCCCCCCGCCCCGTGTCGCCCCCCCCCCCCCCCCCCGTCTTCAAACCGCTCCCCGCACCCTCCCGGGGTCTCCAGGTGGGTCACACCCCCCTTGGACAGAAGGGGCGGGTTTGACCTCACCCCCCCCCCCACCCCCCACCCCCACTCTCCTCCCCCCCGGTACCGGTACCGGTACCTGGACGTCGCTCAGCTCCACGCGCAGGTAGAGCTCGCGGTGCCGCTGTGCCCAGTGCACGTGCGGCCGCAGGCTGGGGGCCGCCATAGCGCGCGCCGCCCCGCGCCCCGCTCGCGAGGCGGGCACGGGTGGGAGGGGAGGGGGAGTCTGAGGGGGAGGAGGGGGAATCCGCGAGCAGCGCTTGCGCACAGCGCCTCAGAGCAGCGCGCAGCGCCTGCGCGCAGCGCTTCCTTCCATTCCCGCCTCCCACCCGCGGGTTACGCGGCGCCTGCGCAGAGCGAATCGGTGGGGATGGCGGCTGAGGCGGCGGTTGAGGCTGCAGCCCCGGTTCGACCCCACGCAGGGCTCCTCCGGTGTTATCTTACGTGTTGCAGCTTCGGGGCTTCGTCTGTTTGTGACCCCCAGCCTCCCCCATTCCCCCAGATCCCTGAGGTGCCGCCTGCGTTGTCCGCGATGGCGGTGACCTCTCTGAGAGAACCTTGCTGAGGTAAACTACTCTGAGAGAATCTCCCTGAGGTGACCTTCCTGAGGTGACCTTCCTGAGGTGATCTCCCTGGGAGAATCTCCCTGAGGTGACCTCCCTGAGGTAACCTCTCTGAGAGAACCTGCCTGAGAGAACCTCTCTAAGGTAACCACTCTGAGAGAACCTTGCAGAGAGAACCGACCTGAGAGAAACTCATTGAAAGAACCTGCCTAAGGTGACCTCCCTGAGGTGACCTGCATGAGAAAACCTGGCTGAGAGCCCCTCTCTGAGAGAACCTCCCTGAGGTAATCTCCCTGAGTCCCCTGAGGTGACTTTGCTGAGAGAACCTCCTTGAAGTGATGTCCCTGGCAGAACCTCACTGAGGTAACCTTCCTGAGACAACTTGGCTGAGGTAAACTTTCTGAGACATCCTTCCTCAGAGAACCTCCCTGAGAGAACCTCTCTGAGGTAACCTTGAGAGAACCTCTCAGGTAACCACTCTGAGAGAACCTCGCAGAGAGAACCTGGCTGAGAGAAACTCATTGGAAGAACCTGCCTAAGGTGACCTCCCTGAGGTGACCTGCGTGAGAAAACCTGGCTGAGAGCCCCTCTCTGAGAGAACCTCCCTGAGGTAATCTCCCTGAGTCCCCTGAGGTGATTTTGCTGAGAGAACCTCCCTGAGGTGATGTCCCTGACAGAACCTCGCTGAGGTAACCTCCCTGAGAGAATCTCCCTGAGGTAACCTTTCTGAGACATCCTGAGAGACTGTCCCTGAGAGAACCTCATTGAAGGAACCTCCCTGAGGTAACCTTGTTGAGGTAAACCTCTCTGAGAGACCCTTGCTGAGGTAACCTCCCTGAGAGAACATCTCTGAGAGAACTGCCCTGAAGGAACCTGGCAGAGAACCTGGCTGAGAGAACCTGGCTGAGAGAACCTGGCTGAGAGAACCTGGCTGAGAGAACCTGGCTGAGGTGACATGGCTGAGGTGACAAGGCTGAGGTAACAAGGCTGAGATGACATGGCTGATGTAACATGACTGAGGTAGCTTCTCTGAGGTACCCCCTCTGAGAGACTCTCTGAGACACCCTCTCTGACAGAACCTCTCTGAAGGATCCGCTCTGAAGGTCCCTCTGAAGGAATCTCCCTGAGGTGACCTCCGTGAGGTGACCTCCATGAGGTGACCTCACCGAGGTGACATGGCTGAGGTGACATGAGGTAACCTCCCTGAGAGAACCTCTCCGAGAGAACCTCCCTACAGGAACCTCCTTGAGGTGACCTCCCCGAGGTGTCGTCCCTGAGGTGACCTGGCTGAGAGAACCTGGCCGAGAGAAAATGGCTGAAGTGACATGGCTGTGGTAACCTCTCTGAGAGACACTCTCTGGGAGACCCTATCTGAGAGAAACTCTCAGAGAAACTCTCTGAGAGGACCTCTCCAAAGGAAACCTTCTGAACGAACCTCCCTGAGGTGACCTCCCCAAGGTGACATCGCTGAGAGAATGTGGCTGAGGTGATGTGGCTGAGGTGACATGGCTGACCTCCCTGAGAGATCCTCTGTGGGAAAATCTCTCTGAAGGAACCTCCCTGAGGTGACCTCGCTGAGGTGACATAGAGGTGGCGTCCCCGAGGGGACGTCCTCAAGGTGACCTCCCTGAGGTGACCTTGCCGAGGTGACCTCGTGAGAGAAGCTAGCTGAGGTGACAAGGCTGAGGTGATATGGCTGAAGTGACATGGCTGACCTCCCTGAGAGATCCTCTGTGGGAAAATCTCTCTGAAGGAACCTCCCCGAGGTGACCTCGCTGAGGTGACATAGAGGTGGCGTCCCCGAGGTGACGTCCTCAAGGTGACCTCCCTGAGGTGACCTCCCTGAGGTGACCTTGCCGAGGTGACCTCGTGAGAGAAGCTAGCTGAGGTGACATGGCTGAGGTGACATGGCTGAGGTGACAAGGCTGAAGTGACAAGGCTGAAGTGACATGGCTGAAGTGACATAGCTGAGGTAATCTCTCTGAGAGACCCTCTGTGAAGGAACCTCCCTGAGGTGACCTCCCTGAGGCGACCTCCCAGTGGTGATCTCCCTGTGGGGCCTCCTCCAGGTGACCTCAAGGTGACCTCACTGAGGAGACCTCCCTGAAATGACCTCCCTGAGGTGGCCTCGCTGAGAGAACCTGGCTGAGGTGACTTCCCTGAGGTGAACTTGCTGAGCTGACATGGCTGAGGTACACTCTCTGAGAGACCCTCTCTGAAGGAACTTCTTTGAAGGAAACTCCAGGAAGGAAGCTCCCTGAGGTGACCTCTCCAATGTGACCTCTCTGCAGTGACCTCGTGAGAGAACCTGGCTGAGGTGACATGGCTGAGGTAACCTCTCAGTGAGAACCTCTCAGTGAGAACCTCTCTGAGAGACCCTCTCTGAAGAAACGTCTCTGAAGGAAGCTCCCTGAGGTGACCTCGCCAAGGTGACCTTGTGAGAGAAGGTGGATGAGGTGACAAGGCTGAGGTGACATGGCTGTGGTAACCTCTCAGTGAGAACCTCTCTGAGAGACCCTCTCTAAAGGAACGTCTCTGAAGGAACCTCCTTGAAGGAAGCTCCCTGAGGTGACCTCGTGTAGGTGACCTCGTGAAGGTGACCTCCCCAAGGTGACTTCTCCATGGTGACTTTGTGAGAGAAGCTGGCTGAGGTGACAGTGCTGAGGTAACCTCTCAGTGAGAACCTCCCTGAGAGGCCCTCTCTGAGAAACTGAAGTAATGTCTCTGAAGGAATGTCTCTGAAGGGAGGTCCCTGAGGTGACCTCCCTGAGATGACCACCCTGAGGTGACCTTGTGAGAGAAGGTGGCTGAGGTGACATGGCTGAGGTGACATGGCTGCCGTAACCTCTCAGTGAGAACCTCTCTGAGAGACCCTCTCTTAAAGAACCTCCCTGAAGGAACCTCCCTGAGGTGACCTCGAGTAGGTGACCTCGTGAAGGTGACCACCCCGAGGTGGCCTCTCCGTGATGACCTTGTGAGAGAACTTGGCTGAGGTGACATGGCTAAGGTGAAATGGCTAAGGTAACCTCTCTGAAAAACCTCCCTGAGAGACCCTCTCTGAGAGAACGTCTCTGAAGGAAGCTCCCCGAGGTGACTTCCCCGAGGTGAAATTGCTGAGGTACCCTCTCTGAGAGACCCTCTCTGAAGGAACCTCCCTGAGGTGACCTCCCTGTGTTTACGTCCCTGTGGGACCTCCTCGATGTGAGCTCCACGTGGTGACCTCCCTGGGGAGACCTCCCGAGGTGACCTCCCTGAAGTGACCACCCCGAGGTGACCTCGCTGAGATAGCCTGGCTGAGGTGACATTGTTGAGGTGACATGGCTAAGGTGACATGGCTGAGGTGACAAGGCTGTGGTAACCTATGTGAGAGACCCTCTTGGAGAGAACCTCCCTGAGAGATCATCTCTTAGAGAACCTCATTGAAGAAACGTCCCTGAGGTGACCTCCATGAGATGAACCCCACGAGGTGATCTCCCTGAGGTGACCTCTCCGACGTGACCTCTCTGTGGTGACCTTGTGAGAGAACCTCGCTGAGGTGATATGGCTAAGGTAACCTCTCTGAAAGAACCTCCCTGAGAGACTCTGTCTGAGAGACCCTCTCTGGGAGAACCTCTCTGAAGGAACCGCCCTAATGTGATCTCCCCGAGGTGACCTTGTTGATGTGACCTCGCAGAGGTGAACTGGTGAGAGAAGCTTGCCGAGGTGACATGGCTGAGGTGACCTCCCTGAGAGACCCTCTCTAAGAGACCCTCTCTGAAGGAACTTCTCTGAAGGACACTCTGGGAAAGAAGCTTTCTGAGGTGACATGGCTGAGGTGTCATGGCTTAGGTGACATTGCTAAGGTAACCTCTCTGAGAGAACCTCCCTGAGAGACTCTTCTTAGAGACCCTCTCTGGGAGAAGCTCCCTGAAGCAACGTCCCTGTGGTGACGTCCCTGTGGTGACGTCCCTGTGGTGACGTCCCTGTGGTGACCTCTCCGAGGTGACCTATCTGAGGTGACCTCCCTGAGAGAACCTGGTTGAGGTGACAAGGCTGTGGTAACCTGTCTGAGAGACCCTCTTTTAGAGACCCTGTCTGTGAGAACCTCATTGAAGGAATGTCCCTGAGGTGACCTCCCTGAGGTGACCTCGTGAGAGAACCTAGCTGAGGTGACATGGCTGAGGTGACATGGCTAAGGTAACCTCTCAGTGAGAACTTCTATGGGAGACTCCGTCTGAGACCCTCTGTGGAAGAACCTCTCTGAAGGAACCGCCCTGAGGTGACCTCCCTGAGGTGACCTCCTCATGGAGACCTCCATGAGGTGACCTTCCTGAGGTGATGTCTCTGAGGTGACCTTGTGAGAGAAGCTGGCTGAGGTGACGTGGCTAAGGTGACAGGACTAAGGTAACCTCTCTGGAATAACCTCTCTGGGAGACTCTGTCTGAGACCCTCTGTGGGAGAACCTCTCTGAAGGAACCATCCTGCTGTGATCTCCCTGAGGTGACCTCCCCGAGGAGACCTCCTCGAGGAGACATCCTCAAGGTGACCTCCCTGAGGTGGCGTCTCTGAGGTGACCTCGTGAGAGAAGCTGGCTGAGGTGACATGGATGAGGTAACATCTCTGTGAGAACCTCTCTGAGAGACCCTCTCTGAAGAAACATCTCTGAAGGAACCTCCCTGAGGTGACCTCATGTAGGTGACCTCCCTGAGGTCCCTTCCCTGAGTTGACCTCCCTGAGGTGACTTCCCCAAGGAGACCTCCCCGAGGTGACCTCCCTGAGGTGACCTTGCCGAGGTGAACTGGTGAGAGAAGCTGGCTGAGGTGACATGGATGTGGTGACATGGTTGAGGTGACATGGCTAAGTTGATCTCTCTGAGAGACCCTCTTTGAAGTAAACTCCGAGAAGGAAGCTCCCTGAGGTGACATGACTGAGGTGACATAGCTGAGGTGACATGGCTAAGGTGACATAGCTAAGGTAACCTCTCTGAGAGAACCTCCCTGAGAGACTCTGTCTGAGAGACCCTTTCTGGGAGAACCTCTCTGAAGGAACCTCCCTGTGGTGACCTCCCTGAGGTGACCTATCCGAGGTGACCTCCCTGAGAGAACCTGGCTGAGGTGACATGGCTGAGGTGATGTGGCTGAGGTAACCTCTCAGTGAGAACCTCCCTGAGAGACCCTCTCTGAAGGAACGTCTCTGAAGAAACATCTCTGAAGGAAGCTCCCTGAGGTGACCTCCTCAAGGCGACCTCCTCAAGGCGACCTCCTCAAGGCGACCTCCTCAAGGTGACCTCCTCAACATGACCTCCCTGATGTGACCTCCCCGAGGTGACCTCCCCGAGGTCAACTGGTGAGAGAAGCTGGCTGAAGGTGACATGGCTGTGGAGACATGGCTATGGAGACATGGTGGAGGTGACATGGCTGAGGTAACCTCTCTGAGAGACCCTCTCTGAAGGAACATCTCTGAAGGAAACTCCGGGAAGGAAGCTCCCTGAGGTGACATGGGGGAGGCAACATAGGGGAGGTGACATGGCTAAGGTGACATGGCTAGGTTAGATACTCTTCTGAAAGACCCTCTCTGAATGAAGCTCTCTGAAGGAACCTCCGGGAGGTGACCTCCCCAAGGTGACCTCGCTGAGGTGACCTTGCTGAGAGAACCTGGCCGAGGTGACATGGCTGTGACATGGCTGAGGTGACAAGGCTGTGGTAACCTATGTGAGAGACTCTCTCTGAGAGAACCTCCCTGAGAGATCATCTCTTAGAGAACCTCTCTGTGAGAACCTCACTGAAGGAACCTCCCTGTGGTGACCTCGCTGAGAGAACCTGGCTGAGGTGACATGGCTGAGGTTGCATGGCTCAGGTAAGCTCTGAAAGAACCTGTCTGAGAGACTCAGTCTGAGAGACCCTCTCTTGGAGAACCTCTCTGAAGGAACCTGTCTGGAGGAGCCTCCCTGTGCTGACCTTCCCGAGGTGACCCCCTCGAGGTGTCCCCCTCGAGGTGACCTCATGAGAGAACCTGGGTGAGGTGACATGGCTGAGGTGACCTCTCTGAAGGAAGCTCCCTGAGGTGACCTCATGTATGTGAACTCCCCAAGGTGACCTTCTCAAGGTGACCTCCCTGGTGTGACCTCGCCAAGGTGACCTTGTGAGAGAATCTGGCTGAGGTGACATTACATCGCATGGATGAGGTAACCTCTCTGAGGGTCCCTCTCTGAAGGAAGCTCCGGGAAAGAAAGCTCCCTGAGGTGACCTCACCGAGGTCATCTGGGTGAGAAAACCTGGCTGAGAGCACATGGGTGAGGTGACATGGCTGAGGTAACCTCAATTAGAGAACCTCCCTTAGGTGACCTCCCTGAGGTCACCTGGTTGAGGTGACATGGCTCAGGTGGCATGGCTCAGGTGACATGTCTGAGGTAACCTCTCCTCGAAAACCTCCCTGTGGTTACCTCAAGGAGGTGACCTCCCCGAGGTGACCTGTCTGAGGTGACCTCCCCGAGGTGACCTATCTGAGGTAACCTCCTCGAGATGACCTCCCCGAGGAGACTTCCTCGAGGTCACCTCCCTGAGGTGACCTCGCCGAGGTGACCTCGTGAGCGAATGTGGCTGAGGTGACATGGCTGAGGTAACCTCTCTGTGAGACCCTCTCTGAGAGACCCTGTCTGAAGGAACCTCCCTGAAGGAAGCTCCCTGAGGTGACCTTCTTGAGGTGACCTTCCCGAGGTGACCTTCCTTAGGTGACCTGACTGAGAGAACCTGCCTAAGGTGACATGGCTGAGGTCACAAGGCTGACGTACCCTCTTTGAGAGAACCTCCCTGGGAGATCCTCTCTTAGAGAACCTCTCTGTGAGAACCTCCCTGAGGTGACCTCCCTGAAGTGACCTCACCGGGGTGACCTCGCTGAGAGAACCTAGGTGAGGTAACATGGCTGAGGTGACATGGCTAAGGTGACATGGTTAAGTAACCTCTCTGAGAGAACCTCCCTGAGAGACCCTCTCTGATAGACCCTCTTTGAAGGAACCTCACTGAAGGAACCTCCCTGTGGTGACCTCCCTGCAGTGTCCTCCCGGAGGTGACCTGGCTGAGAGAACCTCGCCGAGAGACCCTGGCTGCAGTGACATGGCTGAGGTAACTTATCTGAGGGACCCTCTCTGGGAGAACCTCACTGAGAGAACCTCCCTGAAGGAACCTCTGAAAAACCTTCCTGGCGTGACATCCAAGACGATGTCGCTTAGGTCACCTCCCTGAGAGAACCTCCTTGAGAGAACCTCTGTGAGGTAAACATCATTGAGAGAACCTCTCTTCCATAAGCTCCTTGAGAGAACATCTGGGAGAACCTGGCTGAGAGAAAATCTCTGAGGGAAACGTGGTTGTGAGAACCTCCCTTAGAGAACCTTGTTTAGAGCATCTTGCTGAGAGAACTTCGCTCAGGTATTCTAACACAAACCTTAGGGCTTCCTTGTGCTTTTGCAACTTTCTGCTCGGTGGGACATCAGGTCCCTCGAGCTGCCTCGGGGATCCACAGGGAGATGGTCTCAGTGGCACAAATCTTCACCAAGGCTTGGCCCTCAAGGGCACCGAGTGCTGCTTGAGCTGCTTCAGCCCTCACCACGGAGGACTGAAGCGCTTTTGTGTAACCCTGTGCGTTCCGTCCCAACCTTTTCAACATCTGGCGTTGTAATGAGGGGCCCTGAGACCTTGCTACGAATCATTAAAAAAGGACAGCGCCTATTTAGGTAATAATTACTCCTGGCTTCAAGCCAGGGACACCTCGGCCACGGCCATCCTGCCCCGAGGGTGCTTCCAGGAAATATCTGTGGAAATCTCTGTCCCGGGTGGGTGGGTGGGTGACAGTGGCCCAGGGCTGTGACCTCGGAGCTGCTTCGTTGTGGCTTTGCCAGGGGAGATGCGGATGTACTGGAGCGCTCAGCTGAACACACCCCATTACTAGTGGGAATTAATTGTTATTTCCATATTTATTTCATTTTTTCTGTGGGAAGCGTGTCGGTGTGAAAGATCTATGTTTTGGGGGGGGAAAGATGATTTTTGATACGGAATGATTCTCGTGTGAGGGGACGTTGCACGGCTCCCTTCCATGCACAGGGGGGCGGTGTGTGTCCTTGTGCACTCGGTGCTGTGTGTGTCCCGGTCCCGCTCTCAGTTCGGGTTCCGGTCCCGGTTCTCTTCCCTCCTTCCCGCTGCTCGGTCCTCCTGGGCGGTAGGTAGCGCTCGTCCCCTTCGGTGCTCTGCGGGGCTGGCGTCTCCTCCTCCCCGCCTGCAAGGGGCGCCGCGGGTTCTCCTGCCGGAAGCGGAAGTAGCCCGGCGGGGCGGCTCGGCAGTGTCGCCGCCGCGGAGCTCCGTGAGTATCGGGGTGCGTGAGTTCACTCGTGGGGGCCGGGATTAGGGGGGAAGGTGGCCTCCCGGCAGTGGGGCCGCCCCCTCCTCCCCTTGGGGAGCTGCTGGTACCCCGTGGGGTAGGAGGAGGAGGGAGCTTGTCCCGGGGCGGCCTGGCTTTCCGCCAGCCTGAGCGCTGCTCCCGGTGGCGGAGGGTCCCTCCTGGGGTCTGACCGCTTCCTCCGACTTCGGCTGCAAGGGCAGACCCGTTGCTGTTCACCGCCCTCGGGCCCGACATGTCCCTCCAGGCTCTCCCTGCGGATGCGAGACCTCCTCCTATAGTGCTGTAGTGATGGAAGTTCCCCTGAGGTGGGGTGATGGATGGGGCGGTCTCTCTCTGTGGGCAAGGAGGTGGAAATAAAATACTAAAAAGTAGGAGGTGGCTGCGGTAGACATCCCGCAGCCATCTCCTGGTAGGCGCATTGTTGCCTTGCCCTGTGCTCGGACCACCTGTCCGGGTGGCATTGCTCACTCTTGTTTCCTCATTGCACTCTGCTGCTCTGCCGTTTTTGTCTCCTTTCTTGGGAGGGTCAGGTTAAAGACAGACCAGCATCTGCATGGAGGTGGGGCAGGGCAAATTTTTCTTTTTTTGGAATTCTACAAATTAGAGGGAAGTTTTCTGATTCAGATATGAGGTCTCATTGTTGGTTTCTAACACCGCCTGGGCAGAACACTGTTCTGTGTATGGGTCTGGACTCTCCATCCAGTTTTAGAGGGCTGCTTAACTTGTGCTATGCTTTTGTGTTGCAAATAGCTTGGACAAAAGTGTGCATTGTGTTTGTATTGTCAAAAGTGAAACTTTTAATCCAGTCTTGCCTTGCTTTGTTGTTAGAAGCTTGTCTTAAAATGAGTTAGGTCCAGGGTGTAGGTCATTTCTTTTTCCCTTCTCTGTGAGGAGGAGGAGGTATCTCAGCTTTGCCTGGGGAAGCTCTGTTAGCTCAGCCCATGCTCTGAGATTTGGTGGTTCTTTTGTGCCAGGCCACCAAGCTTTCCCCTAGCAGTGTGCCAACCATGAAACATTTCCATTTTATAGACAGAAAAAAAAAAAAAAATCTGCTTTTGAGGATTGGCATTCCTTGGTCACTCAGTAATAAACTAGAGGGTGGGAATTCATAGCTGGGAGCCTTTTAGAGCTTTACCCTGAGATTTAGAGTGGAAAGACTTGGTTTTCCTCTTGCCAGATATCTGGGCTCGTTTTCTTTTCCAGCTCAGGTCTGACTTTAAAGCCCATCTGGCTACAGAAGGAGAGAATCTGCTACATTAACAACCTGCTCAGGAAGATAAGGGTTATGTGCAGATAAATCTGCTTGGAAAATGTTGGGTTCTTTTTCACTGTGTTGCCTTTCTTCTGCAAGAGTCTCACGCAGACAGTATTTATAATTAAATCCCTGAGCTACTGGAATAATGGTGGTCATTGCCAGACCTTTCTGAGCTGCCTTTGAAAGGAGATGCCAACAACCCCAAGAAGTTAGAGGAGAATGAAGGGGATAAGGACACATGGTTATGTTGCCCCATTTTGTGTGGTCTGGTGGTTCCAAATCAACTCCCAGTGGTGTTTTCTCTAAGCATTTGTTCATTCCAGCCTAGCTCTAGTCCTGATCATGCCCTGGTCTGTTATCAGCATACTGAGGTGACATTTGTGCAGTTCACAGGGAGGAGGAAGCAGGTAGGAGCTTACTAGGGGAGAATTTAGCCACTTGATGAGCTGAGTAGTTGGTATGTGGGGGGTGGTGAAGGCAAACAGCAATAAATGTGTGGTTCTGTGAAGTTCTTTGTCCCCTTCTGAAAGGCTGAGTGGTGGCAGCCTGCTTTCTTCAGCAGAAATCCCCTTCTTGGTCTTCTTCATTCTGCTGTGGTTCTTTCCCCCACCACGATCTGGTGGTTTTCTTCTGGTGCTCTTACTGTGAGGGTGTCTGGGGAGTCTGAAGTGAATGTTTGAATGTTTGCTGGGCTGCTGGCAGACAGTGCTGGAATTCTGCTCTTCTGTTCTTCCAGAAACATGCAACATGGCAGCAGCCATGGAAACTGAACAGCCGGGCCTTGAAATCTTTGAAACTGCAGGCCCTGAGGAGCAGGTCCAGAGAGAGGAGCAGCCAAAACTGGAACCCTTCTATGTAGAGAGACATTCCTGGAGCCAGCTTCGGAAACTGCTCACGGATACACGGAAGTATCATGGGTACATGATGGCAAAAGCTCCTCATGACTTCACGTTTGTCAAGAAAAATGATCCTGAAGGACCTCATTCTGATAGGATCTACTACCTGGGTAAGCTGGCTGGAGCACCCCATGCCTTGACCCAACTGCTGAGGGTCTTCAGGTTTGGCTGTTGTTTTGAGCTGGATGTTCCTGGCAGTTAAATTAGGATGGGTTTCAGGCCACCTTGGTCAAATGGAGTGATCCTGATGGTCGTGTCTCATCCGAACTTGTGACATAACCTGCAACTGAAATGGTGTGGTTGAAGGTGACCCATTAGGTCTTGTTAGAGCTGGAGAAGAGCTGAAGTGTCCCTGGGGGCATGTTCCCTAACTGGAAGGGTGGGTGAAGTCTGTTTTCTTTCACTCCAAGTGGGATATTCCCTCTCCAAAAGCTACACCAATTTGATCTCCTTTCTCTTAATTACAACTAGTGGGTAAAACCTTCTTCTCCTTTAGTTTCCTTCCAAAGCAGAGATTTTAATTGGAATTGTCAAAGTCCTTTGTGTCTCAGCTACTGATAGAGTAGCTTTTCCAGGGATTCTGGAGGGAATGAATAGCAGTGTAGGGCGGGGGCAGCTTAAAAAGTAAATATTTTGCTCAACAGTTTGGGTCTTGATAATAAAGAACTTAATGTAATTTATTGTTCTTGGCCTCAGTACCTCACTTTTGCATTGTTTCACTGATTAGCTTTCACTTGACATATCAGCATTTCTAAATTTCAGCTCTGCTGGAAGTGATCTGGCTCTGTAAGTCACAGTGGGAGCAACCTTCTGGGTGGCTTTTCTGGAGCAGGCCTTGTGGTAGAGGAATGTTTTTGTGAAAAGCTGCACTGGTTTTACACGAGTCCATAAAAAACTGGGCTGGGGGAAGAAGCAGTGGCTGGAGCAAAGACCTAGAAGACATTTAAAAAGACATTTAAAAAGCGACTCGATATGGCACTCAGTGCCATAGTCTAGTGACTGTGGTGGTAGTTGTTCAAGGGTTGGACTCGATGATCTCTGAGGCCCCTTCCAACCCAGCCTATTCTATGATTCTATGATTCTATGAAGCCAGAACCATATTCCATCCCCAGTGCTTGCAGCTCAGCCTGGTTGCTCTGGTTTGTGATTCATAGAGTCTTTGGATGTGCTGTGCAACGACAGAGTCAGAAAGCTCATGATCTGTGTCTTTTTGCCATTTTCAGAGGATGGGTGTGTGTGTCTCATAATCCTTAAATGATGCTGAGTTCAAGCACATTGAGGGTGGCTTAAGGCTGACCCCAGCTGGGATGAGGTTTGGTTTTCTGTGTGCCCATTTCTGAGCTGTAGGAGAGGTTTGGCCTTCCCTGGGGCACGTGTGGCTCCCTCTGGGCTGATCCCCATGTGCCTTAGCAGGAGCTTTCAGAAATCTGAACAGCTCTGAGGGAGAGGAACAGGAAAGGAACCTTAAAACCTTCCTGGAGATGCATTATTTTTGAAACACAGCCTGCAGCGTGCCACACTCCGGCCAGGGGAATCAGCAGAAAGGCTCTCCTTGATTTTTAAAAGTTTATAAATTAAAAGAGCCCCACAACCTTCAGGAAGACACATTTTCCTGGTACATCTGCAGGTATGGTATGCTTCAGGCAGCATGGAGTAAGCATGGGTTTAGTTCCTTGCTCTCTGCCTTCTCCATGACTTGCATTTCTGTGGAGCTGGGAATTCCCAGAGCAAGCAGCAGTGCAGAGACTGTCAGTATTTTCTCTCGCAAGAAAGGCCTGTGAAACCATTCCTAAGTATCCTTTGAAAGTGTTTGGATTATTAACAGAATAATTTTTATATATTCTTTTATTTCTTCTGACTTTGATAACAGCAATGTCTGGGGAGAACAGGGAGAACACGCTCTTCTACTCTGAAATTCCCAAAACTATCAACAAAGCTGCCGTCCTGCTGCTTTCCTGGAAGCCTCTTCTGGATCTTTTTCCGGTGGGTCTTGATTTCTTTCTTGCTTCTTGGCAGCACTGCAAGCACCCAGGCTTTGGGGCTGCAGCTAGGAGCCATCTCTAACGTTTGGAGTTTACTGTCTTAAAAACATTTTAAGATCCACCGTGTACTCGACTGACTCTGCAGCCATCTCATAAACAAGCACAGCCTTTGTGCATCATAAAAACCGTGTGTGCTGGATGATTCCTCCTGTGCTGGCAGAGATTGCAAGTGCTAATTTGCATCAGATTCTGCTGTCAGATCCTGGAGATGGCTGAAGGTGCCTGTGTGTCTCCAGTGATCGATGTCTTGCCAGGGGGAAGTGCTGAGTCCCCCAAGGATCAGTCTGTGGTTCCAGTTCAGGATCAGTCTGTGTCTCCAGTTCCTACTCACGGGGACCTGGGTCTCCTTTTCACCTCTGCTCAGAGCCAGTTTGCACCAGTTCCACCCCCTGCAGCACTGCAGAATGGAGGAGGTGGGACAAACCCCCTGTGGAATTAGGTGTGTTTTACCCCATGTGTCATTTCCTCAGGCTGTCAGCCAGCCATAAAATTCCTGCTCTGCTCTCCTCCCACCAGACCACTCACTGCCAATCTTTGTGAAAGTTACCAAATCCTCTCCTGCTTGTCCTAGAAATAACAAACCTTCAGTCTGATCCTTCTGCCAGGGAATATCGGCAATCCCAACCCCCAGCCTTGCCATGGGGGAGGTGTAGCACCCAATCATGGTCTGCACCTGCAAGTGCTGAAGGCTGAGCAGGAGTGGGCTTGCAGCCCCCAGCAGGATTTGGGAGGAGGAGGAGGAAAAGGGTTCCATCTGCTCCCAGACGCTCGGCGTCCAGAGGTGCCCTTGCTGTGTAGTAAAGACACGGAGAGCAGAGGTGTTGATTGTGCCTCTCTGCCTCTCTCAGGCTGTCCTGGACTATGGGATGTATTCCCGGGAAGAGGAGCTGTTGCGGGAGAGGAAGAGAATTGGCACCATTGGGATTGCCTCCTACGACTACCACCGAGAAAGTGGCACCTTCCTGTTTCAGGCTGGCAGTGGAATTTACCACGTAAAAGACGGAGGCCCTCATGGGTTCACTGTGAGTTTGCTCATCTCTCCTGTTGTCTGCACTGCTCCTTTCCTCTGGCTGGGAGCTCCTTTGGCTTGGACTGAAAGCAAAAGAGCTTGATCATAATCAGTTATTGTTGCCCTAGTGGGGCAAGTAGCCTCGACAGCCCTTGAAACACAGGGAAGTCCTCCATAAGGATGTATTTCCATGGTTGAAGAAACTTGGAGAGTTACAAGAAATGGTAGAAACTGTAGCAGCGTAGCAGGACACTGGATTTTGTTGATTTTTCATAAGCAACAATGCCAATAAAATGCAGGATGAAGGCTGTGGTGCTCCCTGCTCTGTCAGGTAGTCAGAAGTCCCATCAGAGGCAGCTTTGGTTCCCCAGCTGTGGTTAGAGGTCACTGTGCAGCAGTCAGCACTGTGCATGTTACAAGATTTGGCTGTGTAACTTGCAGATCATGCACCCTTTACTCTGCTGGTGCTGAAGCTGGACTTCAAAGCTGAAATAATTTATTGTTATAACAAGTGCTTGATGTCTGCCTGTCTGTTGTCAGGGGGAATTTACTGTACCCGGAGTTGCTTTTGGAGGACAAGATTGTATGTTCTGCCAGCCCCTTTTTAGGATGCTGTTTTTAAGTGTGTGCCAGGCTTCTCTAGCCAAGCTGCCGTCTGTGTAACCATGGTAGAAACTCAACTTTCTCTAGAAAATATTTCCGTAGTATTTTTCTGTGTTAAAAATAAATAGATTCCTCTGTTATAAACCTTTATCTTTGAAGTTAGTGTCCACACTACTGTGGTCTTGAGACCAGATAATCCAGGACACTTCTCTAAGTGTCCATTGGTTATCATTGCTTACTTTGCTTTTTTTTGTTTGTTTGTTTCTTTCAAACAGCAACAGCCTTTAAGACCTATTCTGGTAGAGACCAGTTGTCCAAACATCCGGATGGATCCCAAGCTTTGTCCAGCAGATCCAAATTGGATTGCATTTATCCACAGCAATGACATCTGGATAGCTAATATAGAAACCAGAGAAGAAAGGAGGCTAACATTTGTGCACAATGGTAATTCATCCTGAATGAAACCCTCTGCACCTCCTCTGCACTTTTAGTGGTGGCATTGGGGGTCCTTCTGAAATCTGAAGGAATGGCCACTTGATTGCACTTTGTTTTTCACATTCTACACTTTTCCTTTAGTGCAGATAGTGTGGGGCAGTTCTTTTCCCTGTACTCTGGATTCTGGCAAAGTGAGTTATTTGCTGAATCCATATGGAAGGGCTCTTCTCCTGAAACACAGCACATTCCTTTTGACTGCAACAGCTTTGTTTGTGTGGAGGAGCTGTGGGTGGAATAGATCTGAAGGAAAGTTTCTGTCAGTGAAATCAGGCTGCAGGGACTTTTAGAAACAGTTTCTGAGTAGCACTGCAGCTTTTGCTGGTCCCTCATACTCAGTGACTTAGGTCCTTTCTTCCTGCCCTCTCTCCAGGGTAGTTTTAGGCGTATCCTGGAGGAAGGAAAATGGGAAATTATGGATAAAGCAATCAATTTGGCTTTGTATTTAAACACACTTTGTATATAAACTACGGAATTTAAATTATAGTTAAGTAACTAATAACAAACTCTGAGACTACAATAATGCCTTAGCTTATTTAAATGTTAAATATTAAAGTATTATGTAAGTACATTAAAAATAAACTGTAGCAGTGACTCCTTCTCAGATGATAATTATTTATGGAGCGCTGCTAAGTTACCTCCAGGGTAACAGGAAAAATATTGAAGCCCTATGGATCTGTCATGTTGAGATGTTATGCAAATCTGTTACTTCTGGTTTGTACAGTGGATGAAATACGTGGTTCTTTCATTTTTCTGGATGTTATTGGCAGTTTCAGTTGTTCAGAAAGCTTTAACTTGTTTTTTCTGTGTTATTTTTTAAAATTTATTTTCTTAAAAGTTGTGGTTCCTATTCACTGAACTCAGGGAGAGTAAATATTTTCTTTCTTGGAATAGTACATAGAAAATTGAGAGACTAATTGGTTAGGAGTAAGAAGGGAGGGTGGCTTTCCTTTCCTAAAAGAAGCTGCCATGTCAGAGAGGATTAGATCCTTCCTAAATAAATCAACAGAGCAGAGTGGCAGCAGAAAGCAGATCTGCTGAGAAGTCACATTTATTATCGTGTCATTGTTCCCAGGGGGTGAACTTGGGTCGTGTTGGGGGTAAATGCAGAACTGGTTTGATTTTGCAGTACATCATGAACTAATTTTGTTGTGTCTTTTTTTAGAACTTGCTAATGTTGAGGAGGATCCAAAATCTGCTGGCGTGGCTACTTTTGTGTTGCAGGAAGAGTTTGACAGGTACACTGGCTACTGGTGGAGCCCAAAGGCACAGCCAAGTAAGTGTGTCTGACAGGTACAAGTAGTTACCCCTGTGCTGTGCTATCCAGTGCAGAGGTGTTTGTTATTTGTCTTAATTCAAGATGGGAAACTTACACTTGTAACTCCTCTTAAATTATCTGCAGCACTGGGTGAGTTACAGTGGCCTTGTGAGCACGTGTTACTGGGGAAGAGGCTTCCCTTCTCACAACAGTGGTAGGAGTTGTGAGAGCCTCAGTGTTTTGCTAAATGGAACATGAATCACTGACTTCCTTGGATTTTTCTTCATCCTTCCAACCTACTTGTGCTCCTGACAGAATATTGATGCCAGCAATAACTGATAATGAGAACTGTTCTGACAGGGAAGTGTTAATTCATTTACAGCACTGAACGGGGGTAAAGTTCTTCGAATTCTTTATGAAGAAAACGATGAGTCAGAGGTGGAAATTATTCATGTCACATCACCCATGCTGGAGACAAGAAGAACAGATTCCTTCCGGTACCCCAAAACTGGTGAGACCCTGATCCCTTACACCTCTGGTTCTGAGGGACACATTGTATTCCATGTGCCTAACAACAGTGACTCTCCTAACCTCAAGTGAAGGGTTGTTGAAGGTGTTGAGTTATGAATTGGTGTCCAGGTGGGGGAATGTCTTTGGGGAAACTGCTGCTGGGGAGGTTAAAGTAGTCACTGGTGACTGTGCTGATAATCCAGCTATGTGGCTACTAAGAGCTCCAAGTCTGGGTCTCTCAGGAGTTAACAAATCCTTACCTGATTTTCACCATTTTGGAACTGCTCCCTTGGATCCTGGCTGATCTGAGCTGCTGAGGACTTGGTGCTCATTACAGCCCCATGTCTCTGAGGGAGTAGCTGCAGAATTATGGCCTTTTTCATTATTCAGAAGGGTTTCTGTTTAGCTGAAGGCTGATTCACTGTCAGGTGTATGGGGCCAGTTTGGACATTCAGCCCTTGTTGTGAGATTTCCCAGTTGTTTCAGCAGGGCATGTTGCTCACAGTTAACAGTAAAGTGATTTACTCTCTTTCCTCACTCCTGAAGTCTTCATTTTTTGTAGAAATAACTTCTGTTTGGCTGACCTTCCCAAGCTGCTGAGTTGATTACAGATCTTGTAGGTTCCCTGATCCACTGGCAAAAGTTTTTGCTTACAATCCTGATTTATTACTTGTTTCAAGGAGCAGGAAGGGCTTGGTGTTAGCCTGGGAAGGTGAGGGATGACTCCATGGTTTTTGTCACTTGTGTATGCTCAGATTTGAGGGTGTTTTGTCCCAGCTCTATTCCGTGTTATGTCTCAGTGGTTTAGGAAAACAATGCAACCATGTAATTAATTCTTTAAACCGACCAAAAGAAAAAAAAAAAGTCTAGATTTTAATTTCTGGGCCTGAGCTTCCAGCCTGAGCTGCAGGGGCAGTGGCCCTTTTCTGTGGGTCGTTAGGAGAGCAAAAATTGAGGTAATGTATTACAGGGAGAAGACAGAGACTTAAAGAAACCAGCATTGTGGCCCAGGGGAAGTTGTTACATCTCAGTGCTTCAGTTTTTATCTAAAAAACAGGTTTATCTCTTTTTGCTGTGGAGCAGGCCTCAGCATTTAGCACCTAAAGTCCTGTACAGCAGAATGAGTTGTTGCTTTGTGTAAAATTAACTTCAGATTTTTAGCATGCAACACAAATGCAACACAAATGCTCAGCTTTATTACCTTGACCTCACTAGTCATGACAATGTATTTTTAAGTGTAAGTTGCTCTAATTTTTATAGATGCTTTTTAGGACTGGATCACTTTTTATGTGTAGCCTCAAGAAAACCAGCCAAACAGTAAACCAAAGGTTGCTTTGCTATCCTTATCAGTCCTGAGCATTTACAACTGGTACATGCATTTTTTGACTGTGGACTGCCTGTGACAGCCTCGTGGCTCTTCATCTGAGCTCTTTGCAGGACTGCATCACTGAATCTGCCTCGTGTTGGCAGTTTCTTTTTTCCCTGCCTCATTCTGTGCAGTCTCTCACACGTGCACACACGCGTGTATTTGATTAAAGAGCACTCTCCTCTCTGCCTTTTCCAGTTCTGTGTGACTGACATCACAGTAATCCACAGTTCATGTCTGCCCTCCTGGAAGCAAGCAATGGGTTCCTGACTGCTAACATCTGTTTTTATAGGTACAGCAAATCCCAAGGTCACTTTCAAGATATGTGAAGTGACAATCAATGCAGAAGGCAGGGTAAGTTCTATGTTCTGCTTCAAATGAATGTAACTTCTGTGCTGCTTTTTTGGTAAAATTCATTTTTCAGTTCAGAACAAACAAACTTTCTTGGTTGTGATAGTTCAGTGGCTTCCCCAGAGGCAGCGCACTCGGCTCATTCCTGTGCAGATTCCTGGTGTCTGTGTGTGCAGCAGTATTTCTCAAGGCTGTGTTTTCCTCCCCCACCACTGGTTTGTGAACTCAGCTGCAGAGCAGAATATTTTAGGTGTGGATGGTCAGACTTTCATATGTGACAGATCTCTTGATTGGCTGCAGATCTTGCAAAAAATTGATTGTGAAGAGAATGTATCACCTTATAAAAGCATGGACATTTAGAAAGAGATGAACTTTGCTTTTGCCCCAGGATTTTTTACCAGATGCAGAAATTTCCATAGCCCAGTCCAAGCTCTTTGAGCAGTTGGGGAATTAATCTTCCCAAACAGATCCAGTAACAGCCATACATTACTGGGATTCTCTCTACCCTTGAGCTACATCAACCATCAGCAGTCACCTGCTGGGACAGCAATGCTGACACCAGCCAGCACAGGCAGGGACAGCCATCACAGCCCTTGGGGTGCCACTGTGGCTTGTTCCCAGTCCCAGCAGGGACAGCCTGCAGAACTGCACATCATGAGTTAGAACCACATTGCTAACTGGATGTCATACAGGATGTTCAACATCTGCTGATGAAAACACCTTATAAAATAGCTCAGTACAAATGACCTTCCCTTTACGTGGGGAAATGGAGTGTTCAGGTGATTTGTCTGAGGGGAGCAAAGGATTTGTGAGCACCATCCATCCAGATTTCTCAAGCCCCAGCCCTGGCTGTGCTGGTTGTGTGCAGCTCTCCTGCTGTGGGGCTGTCAAGCTGCAGACAGAGTGGAATCCCCTGCATTGCAAGGGCTGAACAATCCCAATTGCATGAGCCGCACAGAAGTCTTCTGTGTCCATACTCTCATCGTGCATGAAAAGTGGTTGTGGGGGTTCATCTCAGTGTCACTGAATTGCTGCTTTGTCAACAGATTGCAGATGTTGTGGATAAAGAGCTAGTTCAGCCGTTCGAGATCCTCTTTGAAGGAGTAGAGTACATTGCTAGAGCTGGGTGGACGCCAGAAGGAAAATAGTGCGTATGTTAATCCTGTCTCTGCTTAGAGGGTTTGGGGCAATACAGTTAGAAGCAGAATGTAGTGGTCCCTTTCTTCTTCAAGCTTAAGCCTGCATTCATTTTTTACATTTCTACAAAGGGAACAATTTTTCCACCCCCGAAATAGAGTTCTCCTTGTCTCTTTCTCTGGTACCTGGCCCTACTGCTTTGGTTTTGGGCACTTGCAGCCTTTGATGTGTGTGTCCTCTCAGCATCCCTGCGAGAGAGCCTGCAGTGCTATTGTCCCCGTTTTACAGATGGGGACCTGAAGCCCAGAGAGGCTAAGGGACTTGCCATGGTCACACAGGAAGTCTGTGGCTGAGGAGAGAAATGAGCCCAAGTCCCCCAGGCCCTAGGCTAGCACCCTAACCACTGGACCATCCTTGCTGACCAGACTTACTGATCAGAAAACCTGCTGTAAGTGCTACTTACATTTGCATGTCATTTTTAACCCTGTAGATGATGTAGTACAGTGTTTCTAACTCACCAGAAGTTTCTCCAGATTTGCACTTCTCCAGTTCTTAAATCTAAAGATGGCTTTCACCTTTTTAGTATTTTTTTTTTTTTTTTTGTCCCCAAGTGTGGAAGAAATGCAGGGACACATTCGCTCCATTATCTTACTTTTTGTTGGATTATTGTTAGAGCTACATGTGAAGCCATCAGAAGGATGGCAGGGTCTGTTGCCAGTCCATTTAGGTGCCAGCATTATTCTCTGCCAGGTATAGATTTAAAACATTAGTGTTTTCACAAATATCCTGACATTTCAATTGTAATTTTTCTGCTTCATTACTCCCTCTGATTTTTCTCTTCTCTTTTTTCCCTCTAAAGAACAATCCAGATCTGGAAGAATAGAATTAATTAAACTTTTGAACCAGCAGTGCTTATGCAATATTGAAATGAAGTGAAATAGATTCTTGTGTTGTGGAAGAGATTTGTTTATGCGGGTGAAATTTTACATCTGGCTTTGTGCTTTATCTGAAATGGAACATTCTTACCTCACCTCAAAATGCCTTCTGCTAATGAATGCCTGTTGAGATTTTCAGACCTGTCTGATACTCATGGCTGCATGTTATTTTCTCTAATATCTCTCTCCTCAACAGCATCTGGTCCATCCTCCTGGATCGCTCCCAAACTCGACTGCAGATAGTCCTGATCCCTCCTGCATTATTCATCCCTACAGAAGATGATGCAATGGAAAGACAGAAACTTATCGATGCTGTACCAGATTCTGTTACACCTTTCATTATTTATGAAGAAACAACAGACATCTGGATAAATGTAAGAATTTTAATTTCAGCCTTCTCTGACAGGTTGTTGTTCCAGACTATATTTTCAGCACTTGAGTGATGTTGGTGTTACTGTGCTGCCTGGGAGAATATTCCTATTGTGCAAGTTCTGTGCATGTTCTGTGCTTCCTGCTGTGAAACAAAGAGAGATTTGGGATGTGAATGCAGAGCTACTGTGCTTGAGGTTGCACCTTGGTCAGACAGAGCTAGGAGCAGAGCCCAGGGTGCTGCTGTTCCAGGACAGCCCCTTGTTTGCAGTGTTACCCACCGACACCCTCCAGCCACCAGCAGTGCCAGCAGATGAAGGATTCTTCAGCCAACACAGATGTGCCTTGGGTGATATTGGGTGCACAGGTCCTGAGAGTCTGCTAACAGTCACTATAACCCCTTCTTAACTTCACATGGTCTGGTGAAATGGATTGGTGTGTAATGCTCTCAGAGCTGTGCCCCGGGGCTGTGTTGTGGGACTGGACACCAGTGTGCTGGCTGTAAAAATGAGTGCTGTTCACACTTCTGCAGATAAAGATGGATGTCTCTAGAATGACACCCTGCTGGAGGTGTGCCAGGCTGCAGGGAGGCCTGGGAACATCAATCACTGACAGGGAGTTGGATCTTTCAGCTGAGAGCATTTGCAGAAAGCATTCCAGTGAATGATCTCTCTACAGCAAGTGCTCCCTGTGATACCATGTTTTCTCCTTAGTAATAATGTGCATGGTGTCAGGTTGGCACAGTGAGTTGTCCTTTCTTCATTATTTTTACTGTCTGGAGAGTTTTTTAACTGTCGGCTCATATAGTACAGATAAATACTCTCAAAAGTCTCCAATACAGATAAATACTCTCAAAAGTTCCTCAAAAGATTGTCCCTTAAAGCAAGAGCTGTCATTTTCCTGAGTGGGAAGATGATGTCAGCTCATCTTTAAATAACCCTGCACTTGGGGGCCTCTGGGCAGAGAAGACCACTGAACTCTGCTTTCTCTGAGTTGCTTTCATATGCTGTCTGCACAGCTGGTCCAGGCTCTGTGTCTAAGCTAGAAAGGCAGGTGCAGAAAAACTTCATCAGTCTGTTGGCCAGAATTTTATGTCACTTTTCTGTCATTTTCATGTGTGAATTTCTGGTCAGGGTATGTGGCTGCAGTCTGCAGAGACCCCCTCACGAGCACAACTGCTTCCCCCAGTAAGTGATCATGCAGCAACCCGCTACTGAGAACTGTGTTGAGCCCTAAGAGGTGTGATTTCAGTGTCAGTCCTGCTGATAACAGTGATCCATTGCTCTGTCCCCACAGATCCATGATATCTTCTATGTTTTCCCTCAAACCCACGAGGATGAGATAGAGTTCATTTTTGCCTCCGAGTGTAAAACGGGATTCCGGCACCTATACAAGGTCACCTCAGTTTTGAAGGAGAGCAAGTATAAAAGGTCATGTGGAGGCCTTCCTGCTCCAAGTAAGTGAAATTATTTTCTTGCTTTAATTGGGCTTTGCTGCTGACTAGTGAGGAGGTAAATGTCTTTCCAGGTGGCATAAATTATTGTCTCATTGGAAGCTGCTGCTGTTGTCCAGGAAAGCACTTCACTGTACACTCATTCCTCTTTACATTGTACAGGGGTGGTTCTGTATTCAGCATGTTGTAGCTTTAATCATGATTCTTCCTCACAAATTAGATGGAAAAGTTTCAAAAAATCAGATGAAAACAAGCTCCCTTGTGAGGCTGTGAAGTCCACAGAGTTGACTTTTCCTTGTCAACAGTGGGGCTGTTTTTGTGCTGACTTCTCCAGTGGTTAATCATTACAGAGGTTAATCACCCTCTGAGCAGGGTCCAATGTGTCTCAGAGATGCACATTGTCTCCAACCAAACAAATTCAGCCTTTACAAGCAGGTTGGTGGCAGGAAGGCTGACAAGGAGCATGGTTTGAACACAGTCTTTAGGTCCATAGAGGGTCTCTCTGTCTGAGTGGGCCCACATGTTAATCCCTCTAACATGAACATGTGTTTTTTCCACAGCATCTATTCCTTAATTTAGTTGGTGTGTGTTGAAGGCACTTATTAAGCTCTGCATGCTCAAAACATACACCTGATTTTACTAAAAGTTCTAGTTTCATGCAAATGTTAATTTTTGGGGTTTTTTTTGCAGATAGCATTCTATCCTGGGTTGACTAGATGTCTCTGAATGCATCCAACTTCTCTTTCTCACTAAATCTCCCTCATTCTAAGTAAAATTAAACCATCTTATAAAGCAGAGTTGTTCCCCAACCTGTTGCAAATTCCCCATTTTTTGACACCCGAGATTGTCTTGCACACCCTTTTTTTCAGAATAAAACCCCTATTTCTGTCCTAATGGCAAAACACTTGTTAAAAAAAGGTAAAAACCAAGCAAGCTGCCTAGGCCTCAGGTTGAATCTTGCAAATTCTTTGTCGTACGTTTCACAAAATGTTAAATGCTGCCACCCTTAGCATTTACCTGGGGAGCTGGCAGAGGTTTGGGTCTTCTGCAAAGGCAGGTTGCTCTTGAGTTTAGTAAAAAAACCTTGGGAGGAAGAAGTGTTGTTGTGTGCACGTGTTTTGTAAAACATAAAAGTGTAAAATCTGTGTTTGTTGGTTATTTGCAGGTGACTTCAAGTGCCCCATCAAAGAGGAGATAGCAATTACCAGTGGAGAATGGGAAGTGCTTGGCAGGCATGGATCCAATGTGAGTCTCTGCTCCTGCTGCATGGATATCCTGCTTTCTTGCTGGGAATCTGGGAAAGGGTCTGAAGACTGGGGAGGTGACAGAGAATGGAGGACAGTTATTTATTTAGCATAGCAAACAGTAGGGGAGATTGGGAGGAGTAAAGAGCCTGCTTGAGAGAGCTGAGCAACAAAAGTCTGAAATGCAAATCATAACAGAATTGTGGGCAGTAAGAGCAGTAATTTGGCTTATTCCTTGCAGAGTGTTGGATTGTGACTCAGCTTTATGGAAGTGGGGCAGGAGGGAGAGGGGGGAGACTTGGAGTTGGCAGAACTCGTTGTTTTGCAAGAAACAAAATTGAATGTTGTGGGTTGTTTTTTTTGTTTTTTGACAGATCTATGTTGATGAAGCCAAAAAGCTGGTGTACTTTCAAGGCACAAAAGACTCACCTTTAGAGCATCACTTGTATGTTGTGAGCTACGAGAACCCTGGAGAAGTGAAGCGGCTGACAGAACGGGGTTACTCACATGCCTGTTGTGTCAGCCAGGTGAGGGCTGTGCTGGGGCTTACCACCATCAGTCAGCAGACAAAAAAACCCCAAAAAAACAGAAAAACCAGATTTTATGCTGTATTTTGTACTCCTGAATGCTGTGAGTCCATAAACCCACCCTGGAAAAGAGATTTGACTTCCCAGTTCAGTTGCTCTTCAGCTCACTTCAGGCAAAATGAACCTGAATTGTTTGAAGCTGCTTGAGCCTGGCTTTTTTCCTGAAGTGGGGCTACAGAGTCTGGCAGCATTGCGTGGGATTCCAGACATTTGAGGCAGTCACCTTTTCGTCTGGCAATGCTCTATGTTGATTTTGCAGGTGTATTTTGGGGTTTGGAGTGTTGGTATGAGTCTTGCTAAGCACTGTAGCTCCTCATATTTGCTGTTACGAAGAGCTCAGACTCCGGTCTAATTTGGTCCATAAGCATCTTCTGAAAGATCTAAATGCAGAAAGAAGATTTTTGCTCCTGCCTCCACACTGAGGAGTTTAAGGAAAGGTTCTTTTTCTCCCTAGGACTGTGACATGTTCATCAGCAAGTACAGTAACCAGAAGAACCCTCACTGTGTGTCACTTTATCGGCTGACAGGACCTGAAGATGATGCAGCTTACAGGACAAAGGAATTCTGGGCTACCATTTTAGACTCAGCAGGTAACAACATGAATGAGGAACTTGAAAAGTGTGTATGAACTGCCCACGAAGGAACTCAGAGTGGGAATTACCAAGTTTCTAGGGCCAGAGACAGTAGGAACTGCAGAAAGGCAGTTTTAGCATTGAAGGAGGGGCTTAAGTGCATTCAGTTACCCTGTGCTGTGTGCCTGCTCAAGAGCATGCTCTGGGCAGGGCCGTGCAATTCTTAAATAGATATGTGCTGCTGCCTACTCACTGGTATTTTTCCATTGTGTTTCTGTTCCCTTTCATCTCTCATTCCCTAAGACAGAATCCATATCCTGTGCTTTCCATGTATTGATGTAGTAATGAGTCCTCGGTGGGGTTAGGAAGGACAGGATGTCTGTAATGGCTGTGTCAGGGGAGGAGAGTTACTACTGTTCAGAGGAGAGCAAATAAGGGAACCTGCTAGGGCTGAGAAAGCTCCCCTAAGGCTGGGGCATTTCCTGGCTGTGCCTGGTCCCAGCCACATCCACTGGGATTGCAGTGGGATTGGAGATGAGGCAGGGCTGGAGCAGAGCTCCATTATCCATCCATTCTCTTTTAAACCAGGCTCTCTGTTCCCTCCTGTGCCAGGTCCTCTTCCTGACTACATTCCCCCAGAAATGTTCTCCTTTGAGAGCTCCACGGGGTTCACACTCTATGGCATGATGTACAAACCTCACAATCTGCAGCCTGGAAAGAAGTACCCCACTGTGCTCTTCATCTATGGAGGTCCTCAGGTGAGTGCAGCATGTTGGTGGGCTGGCTGGGATCACTCCATCCACAAACAGTTCCTGCTCCATACTGAGGACAGTGTGCAGCCTTCTGGCTGTTTGATGAGTGAAGAGCTGCTTGAACAAAAGTGCAGTTCTAGTTTCCAGGTTATAGGTGGCTTGTCTGAGAACAGGTATGGAGAAGCAGAGCTGGGACTGAGAGAATGTGGAGTGCAGATAGTCCCTGTTCCCTTTTCTTTGTAGGGGCTCCTGTCCTTTGTTTGCACTTCTCCCGTGTGTAGGTGAGGGGAGCTCTCTCTCTGAGCACTCACCATGACCATTGCTGACTGTTCCCCAGTCCTCCTTCTCCCACTGATGATGAAAAGAACCACTTAGCCCTGCTTTGGTTCCCCCAACTCTGCTCCCCCATGGTCCAAGGCAGCTGGAGTGAGACTTAGTGAAGGGAAAGATTTTCTGCTGGGTAAGAGTGAAGAGCAGAGCTGCAGGCCTGGCGTTGGGTTTTGCTGTCAGCAGCCACAACCCTCTGGCTCTGCTCAAGTGGGGCAAGGTTTGTATCTGTCACACAGGGTACAAACTGTTTGTTGCTGGGGGAAAAGAGTCTTGCTTCCTAGCAGACCACAAACAGGGAGAGTGAATCCTGCAGGAGGAAGTAGGGGCTTTGAAAACTTTACATTATAAAAGTGGATAAAGAAAGTTAAATAAAATCTGAAATTGGATTAAGACGTGACCCCTGGGTTCCACTGAGTGTGTGATTCTTCTCCTCCAGGTGCAGTTGGTGAACAATCGGTTTAAAGGAATCAAGTATTTCCGTTTGAACACTTTGGCCTCTTTAGGCTATGTTGTTGTTGTCATTGACAACAGGGGCTCCTGCCACCGAGGGCTGAAGTTTGAAGGAGCCTTTAAATACAAAATGGTAAGTGGAGCTCTGAGTCTGTCACTTCATTTTCAGCCAGGGACAGGTTTGAGTCCCAGTGTTACCTGAGCTCAGGCACTGATGTGGCACAGATGTCCCAGCATTGCCTGTGTGACACTGCAGAGGTGTGGAGAGAGGAACTGCTGGGCAGTGTGGATTTGAGGGAGGAAAGACACTGCTGGTGGGAAAGTACAAGATCAGCTTTTGAGGCTGCAAACCACTCTGGCTTGGTCAGCATAAGGGGGTCTCTAGCTCCTACCAGAACTGCTTTGCTGCTCACACGAAGCAGGATAGTTGCAGTGACAACCTGGGTTAGTAGTTAGTGTTAGTATTTGTTAATTAGTATTTCCTCTACAGGCTGGAAAGGCCTGTGCCTGGCTCTGCTGGCTCTGCAGTGTTGGAGTCCCCTTCTCTGGAGATATTCAAAACCCACCTGGATGCAGTCCTGTGTGCTGTGCTCTAGGTGATCCTGCTTTAGTGGGAGAGTTGGATTGAATGATCTCTAGAGGTCTCTTCCAACTCTGCTAATTCTGTGATTCTATGAATAGTATTTTCATGCACTGAGTTAGAATTCAGCGTTGCTTTTGTGACAACAAAAAGCAAAAATACTGAAAAATCTTACCTTCCCCTAAGCAACAAGACAAATGAAGAAAAAGATAGTGAAGAGATGGGTTTGTGTGTATTTCTTGTCTTGGGGGAAGGGGTCATCTTTATGAAAAATGCAGAGCCTGGTGGAGTGCAGGTGTTTGGTTGGGTGCTGCAGAAGCAGATCTGAAGGTGGTTACCTTTAGAAATCCTGAGAAGGTAACTTTTGTCTGGAACTAACAATATTTACCCTTTTTCTCTCCCCTCCCAGGGACAAATAGAAATTGATGACCAAGTGGAAGGGCTGCAGTATTTAGCATCCCAGTATGACTTCATTGATTTGGACCGTGTTGGCATTCATGGCTGGTCCTATGGAGGCTACCTCTCCCTTATGGCTTTAATGCAGAGGTCAGATATCTTCAGGGTATGTTCATACACTGAGTACTCATTCTGGTGATGCAGATAGAATTTTTCCTTGATTGTGTGACCTCCCACAAATGTTCACAGCACAAAGACATTTGATCTTGCTCTAGACAAATGAAGGCACAATGATCTGTCTGTTACCTTCAGAACTCTTCCATTTGGACATCTTCAAAGGAAAGTTGCTTTTCTAGCACACATTTCTTTCAGTATGTCTAATTAGGCTTTGGTTTAGATTTGTTGGGGTTTTTTTTGATACTTCACAGACAATAGATCTGAAAATCTCTTCACTCTTTAAAGCTGGTGTGTGCTAACAAGCCAGAATACTGCTTAAAACCAGCATTCAGTGGGCATGGCAAGAGCAGTTCTGAGTTGTTGTGTGGTCTTGGGTTGTCTCCTCAGTTCCCTGCACTTGTATTTCTGCTCAAAGCATGGGGATGAGACACTCTTCCTCTCTAAGCCTTTGTGCAGAACCTGCTTGCCACCCAAAAAATAAGGGAAGTGTGGGCCTGTTCAGTTAGGGCAGTTTTACTGGAATATCCCAGTGAGGTGAGCTGAGGAGGAACAATTATCCCATTCATCTGAGCACAGGAGGATATTCCCACCCTGGAACTTCATAAGAAAGTTTTAAGCTGTTGGCCTCCTGAGTTTGCAGTAACTGTGCAGCTGTACCAGTCTCAGGTCTCCTGTGCTGAAGGTGCCTTATAAAGTCTCAGCCATTGCCTGCTTTGGGTCAGCTGAGCACTTTGGGCTGTGAACCAACTGAGGGAAATGATCCTGCTGAAAAACGACACCTCATTCTCTTTCTCCTCCCCTCTTTCCTGCCTTGGGAGAATAACATTTTTGCAGACTGAGCACTTCCCAGATCAAATTGCCCATACTGCAATGGGCAGTGTGTTCTGAAGCAGTCAGGAGGGCAGCCTGGGGATGGGGAAAGGCACTGAAAAGAGAGGTTCTTGTGGTTAAGAGACTTAAGATCACTGTTGCTCTTGAGATGTCTTTTGTTCTTTGTGGCTGCTCTTGCTTTGTCTAAATCAAAAGCTGAATGTTCCTGAGACATTTAATAGTTACTGTCTCAACTCCTTAAGGATTGTTAGATTATTTTCAAAAATCCTTGCCTTGAGCAGAAGCTTTGGTGTTGTTTTGCTTGTTTTTGGTTTTTATTGGTCTTTTTTTCACAAGCCTCTCTGCGAGCTGGTAGTTGCCATGCAAGGTATTATGCTGAGTCCTAGGGAGCTGTGGATCCCAGTTTCTGTTAGTCATTTGCATTCTGTGTTTTGGACAAAACTTCCATTTCCCTCAGCAGGCCCTGCAGGTGATATGTTCAGTGTTGCTTCAGGTTTTTCTGTAGGATTCTGTAGGAGTTTTCAGCATCTGCCTTGCTGTTCAGTACAGGTAGGATCAGCTCAACTGTGCTGATACGTATGGACTGGGAGGGAAAGGGGAGGATTGCTTTTCTTTTTCCACTTCAGGCCATGGATTGTAAACTTAGCAGTGTGTGTTGAGCAATTTTAGTTGGACTGTGGGAGAGAGGGACATTTCCAGCTGGGGGGTCAGGGGCTGTCATTCCTCTGCCCACACTGAGAGCTCTCCTGGTGTTGCAGGTTGCCATTGCCGGAGCACCCGTCACGCTGTGGATTTTCTATGACACTGGTTACACAGAGAGATACATGGGCCACCCCGACCACAATGAGCAGGGCTATTACCTAGGTTCAGTGGCCATGCAAGCTGAGAAGTTTCCTTCTGAGTAAGTTTGGTTCTGGCTTTTGCCTTCTGCTTTTCCTCCCGACAAAGTTCAAGCCCCCATGGATGCATTTTTACCTCCTTTTTCTTGGCGATTGAATTCTCATATCACATGTACTAGGATTAAACAATAAAATAAAAATAATATAAACAATACTTAAACCAACACTAATAAACTTATTAGGCTTAAGTTAATGTTTGCATAATTACAGGCCATTTCATGTAACCCCTTTTATCCTAGCTGGAATTACAGACTGTCTTTTATGTCAAAAGAAATGACAAACTTATCTTCAATTTTATGATTAGCACTTTAGAGCCACATGAAGCTAGACAAAAAATGAGTTGATCAGGATGCAAGAGCAGAAAATCAGCAGTGGTTCTGAGCAAGTCTTAAGCTGTTGTATCATCCAAGCTAGGACATACTTTGAGAATAGAGATACACAGGTGGAAGATCTGACCATGATGTGCATGTGTGGGAAGAACTTCTAGAGAAGGAAAGAATATGTTTGGGAGATTTGTTCAGCCAAAGCAATTTACAGTAGTGAAATCACTGCCTTCAATGCAAATGGTTTGGTTTTTTTTCTCTGGAGTGTTTTTGAAGGGGTGTTTGTGGGCTGTGACATGACCTGCAGGTTCTGGGATGATTTCTAGAAATGTTTTTCTCTTGCTTTTCTCAGACCTAATCGTTTGCTGCTGCTACACGGGTTCTTGGATGAGAATGTCCACTTTGCACACACTAGTATTTTGCTCAGCTTTTTAGTGAGAGCTGGGAAACCCTATGACTTACAGGTAAGGCCAGAACCAAGTCTGGTTTTTTGTCCTTTCACTGTATCTGTCTTTGACTGAGGAGTCCAGAATTGGAACTTGTAACATGGCTGTGCTGGGTAGCTTGGAATTCTAGAATAAAACTGTAGTATTTGAGCCTAACATTTTTTTTTAAAAGGAAGATCTTAGGAGTGAACAACAACAAAAAAAATTAGGCAAATGAGCAGCTAAGTCAGCTCCCAAGGAGATCCACAGTTTGGAGGCAGCACAGCAGTGATGCATCTAATGAAACCCTGCTGGTTCTGTGTAGCCCAGGTGTCCCACACCATGCTGTGCAACTGGGAGGATGCTGATTTATGGGATGGCTCAGGACAGGGTCTGCCTCTTCAGCCTGGCTGATCACCTCCAGCAAGGCAGGAGCTGGATTAGAGGGTGCAGTGGGTTGTCTCTGGGTTCAGGCAAGGGGAATGTTAGCTCAAGTGCAGAGTTCATGCCAGGAGATGACATGAACACTTTGAATGTGGCTCTGGGAACTGGTTTAAATGTTGATGCCTGCAACTTTTGTGGATACTTACAACTTTATTTTATATTTTAGATCTATCCTCAGGAAAGACACAGTATAAGGGTACCTGAGTCAGGAGAGCACTATGAACTCCATCTACTGTATTACCTGCAGGAGAACCTGGGCTCTCGTATTGCTGCCCTGAAGGCAATGTGACTGACCTCTGCAGAACTCTGCTCCACTGGCTGCTTTCCCAAACGAGGAGATGTAGGAAACAGGGGAAAATAGGATGGAACATTGCATTTTGGTGCCTGCCACACATACACACATGTACACACACACACACACACACACACACACAGACACTTTTTTAATAGTAAATTTGGTGCCATACAGGAAATTAGAATATGGTGACCTAATAACTTTAGAGCTTAAGATGTAAATAAAATCCAATGTCTGTGGTATAACGCAGTACCATGGGTATTCTCTTGGGGGAGGAGCTGAAACTGAAAATAATGTACTTCTACAGCACCAGATCTTCACTTTTTGAAAGCATTATGGCATAATTGATGTATTTTTACAGTGTGTTCCTTGGTATCTTATTACATAGTACTGGGTGATCTACTCACTACACAGCAAGAGTCCACCTAAATGGTTTCAACTTGTATTACATTTTAAATGCTATCATATAGCTTTTATGCTTTAGGAAAGGGATGTGTCTCACTCCTTAGAAACTGGTCACAAGTTAGACACTTCACCTAACCCAGGTGTTAATTTCTTTTTAAGAAGACAAGACTTCTAAGCTGCCACTTTAAGACTGTAAATTTTTCATTCAGTTCAGCTGATGTGAGGTTCTTTTCAGTGTTTTCTTCTCTCCCCAGGGTAAATCATAAATCTTCTTTCAGCAGCTTGAGATCCTATCCTGATTGTACTTGATTTCAGTGGGAAGTGAAATGATACTTTACTGTGACATGGGCATAAGTCTTCTATTCTGAGGTGCAAACTATCTTAAGTCAAAGAGCTGAATCTCTTTATACTTTAAAACAAGCTTAAAAGTGCAGCCCATTTCTCCTTGACATTCTTCCTTGCTGCTCATTCTGGAGCTGGCTTTGCAATACTGATTTCTTCCTGTCACATCAGCATGGTAGAGATTTATGCATCCTGTTACAATTTTAAAATGCAATACTCTTAATTCAAAGGTCTAGAGAGAATTTGGTGAGGAGAGACCTTATGAATACTACATGTGAGGCAATAGGAATTGTTGCATTGAATTTCCTGCTTTATTGGAGGGACAGTTTCCCAGGCTCTTACTCTGTTCAGTCCTCCATTTCGGGGCCCATTCAAGCACTGCTGTGTAGCATGATTATGATGCTGTATCTGAGAAACCCCCCCTTCTGTATTAAGCTTAAAGTAACCCTGCTAAGCCTAAAGGATATACAGTCCCAGTTGTGTTTTTGCTGGTGAGGTTTTAACTAAGCAGCAGGCTTGGCTGAAAAGCATGGTAAGTGTGTGAAGTTACTTTTAACTTGCAACAGGTCATTTAAGATAGAAACCCATAGCAAAATGATTCTCTTTAATCCAGGAAATTCTCCCCTTGGGGCTTGCCTCCGAAGCTCCTATAAGTTTTAATGGTTTTCTTAGAAACCTAAGAACTTCCTTTTGTTTCTGTTTCGGTGCTAGAGAGAAGCAGAGCATGATTTTCTTTTCATCTTCTAAAAATCTGGAATCACTCTCAGTGTTTTCGCTCCTAGTAACTCCACATGTTGTAACCTTGTATTTTCCTTGCTTTTGTACTGTTCAGCTTGATCCTGAAACTTCAGGGTTTAACCCAGTCTGGCTGTTTTGTATCAAGCAGCATCATTTTTCAGTTAAGCTGCTGGCTGTGTGCTCCAAGGCTGTCAGTACTGGTGCAGTTACATGGTTGTAAAATTCATGTGGGAGAACTGGATGTTTTTTTTTGGTTACACAAAAGGCAGCCAAAGCAAACAGGCATGCAGGTTTCCTCTGAGGCAGAGATGTATGGTTTGGGCTTTTTTCTGGTTTTCAGATCCCAGTGATTATATGCAGATCAGTTAAAATACCAATAGCAGGTTAATAACAGGCTTAAAGTTTTATTTTGGGAAGGAATCTAACTCCTGTGATGTCTTCTCCTAGTAGTTAGTTGTGATGGAGACAGATAGGTGTGCAGATGCATTTGAACTAGAACAACACAGCAGTGAGTAGAGACAAGTATAAGCTGGTAGTATGGAATTCCATTGTGTTCCTGATGTGTTGGTGCTGTATTATATATACATATATCTATATCTGTTCATATATACATATATGTATAAAATTACACGTGGATAGTATCACCTTTTCTGGGGTTGTTTATATTTTGTTCACTATTAAATTAAATTGCTTTTTGGGGTGGTTTTGTTCTTTTTCTAGAGGTGATTAACCTTGAATGTAAATGTATATGATTTTTAAGATGAAATTGATGCTTTTGTTTAAAAAACACAACAAAACAAGAAATGGCCTTCATCAAAGAGTGCTTTTTTTGGGGAACTGAAAAACTTAATATTATGCAAGTAAACCAGGCTAGGTTTTGATTTAGCACAGGGTGTGATTATAAGTACTGACATAAACTTTTTAATAATGCATCCCTCCATTGTTTTAAATATATATATTGAAAAGCTATTAAAGTAAAACATACTGTAAGGACTCTATTTTGCAACGTAAATTATGTATTTCTTTCCTACAATATTTTTTTTTTCTTTTTGCAGTAGTTAAGCACTTTAAGACCTCATGCTCTTATCCTGTGGAAATGCTGGGAGGATTTATCATCAGAGTTTTGTAGTTCTTGCAAAAGACACCTGCTTGTAGGTGAAGGTGTGAGAGATGCCTTTTATGAGGTCTGATCCAGCCCTACACAGTCAACAACTAAATTCCCAGTGAGAAGGGAAGAAGGGCAAATCATTGCAATCAAGACTGCAGAGGTAGGAAGGTGTTAGTGCTGAGGACCATTGTGTCAGTATTTTGGGGGGGAATTGTACAAATTCTTGGTGTGGCAGTAGACCAGAGCTGGCACAGAGAGTGGTGGTTTTGTTCTGCTCTGTGCTGCTGGAGTTGGCTGCTCCAGAACATCCTTGCTTTTTGTGGTCCAGGAGATGGTGTTGTCACTTGAGAAGAGGTTTCCAGCCTGTTTTATATTTGGGATTATCCTTTGTCACTTCTTGCTTGTTAAAAAGTGTCTTTGGTTACTCTGGGTTTTAAGCAGAACTAGTGAGATCCTGGGGGAACACGTGCAAGGAAGGTTGTGGAGCAAAAACGTGTGAGGAGGTACTGTCCCTGTTGCTCCCAAAACAGATGTTGGTGTGTCCCCTTGGGGGATATTCTGCCTTCTGCAGAGATCTGCTCTGAGCAGGATTGAGCCTTCATTGCACAGTGGAAATTAGTTGCACAGGTAACTTTGAGATGAATGTTTTCATTTCATATATTTAAAAAATATGTGAAATATGGGGATCTGATTGATGAGATACTGAAGTTGTTGAGTGTCGAGGCCAGAAGTTTGTGGTGTCTGGGGTTGGTGGTGTTGGTTCTGGGGGAAGCACGTTCTTTCAACCCATTTTAAGGCAGTTTCCACTGATTCCTCTTGAGCATGCAATATACAGAGCTGTTTGGTTTCACATTGGAGCTGCACCCCTTACCCTACACCTTTGTTTTCAATTATCTCTATTCAGAACCAAGCAGAATTAGTAGCTATCCAGAACTGCTTTGTTTTTATAAACTCAGTTAACTTGTTAACGAAATAATGAGTTCAAAGCTTCAAGTAAAGCTTTGAAAAATCAACTGACTTCATTGTATTAGAATGGAAAATGCATTCCCTACTTAAGTAATGGCATTTGGGAATAAGCTATGAAGTACTTTCTGGGCAGGATGGTGCAGTCACCCTTTAACCCTGCAGCACCCAACCTCTGAGCCTGTGGGACAAATTGTGGAGAATTCACCAACTCTGAGCCAGGGGGGTCCCAACCCTTATTTCCTCCCAGGAAAAGGGAGTTTTCTTTCTGCTGTGTGTGTCTGTGTGTGAGGCAGGCTATTTTGGTGCTGGCATGATGCTCAACTTTTGACAAGGCAATAATAAAGTACAAATAAATAATCAGCCAGATTAGGACACTGCCTTGAATTGCCTGTTTACTTGAGTACCAGAACTCTGTAAAGACCTTTCTGGGTGCCCCTTACGGTTCTTTAGAAGGGGAAGAGAGATCTTTGTGTGGTTTTTACTTGGATGTTCTGCACAGCAGAAGTTCAGGTGGTTAATTTTAGAACATGAAGTGCCTGCTGTTTGTGTTAACAAAATTGCATGTCTCACTCCAGTGGGTTTATTGGTCTCCCTCCCTCCCCCACCTTTCTAGCTACATGGCTTTTAATCATGTAAAGTGGAGACATTAGTTTTGCTGCGTTTTATTACGAAACCTTTGTTGCAATAAAGATGCTGCTAAATAAATTGAATTAAATGGTTCTCCCCCCCTTATTTTCAAGTGTCTCCTTGATATAGTAGAGTTTGTGTATAATTAAATCTCTCATTACGCTGTGGAAAGCAGCAGTGGTGGAAAATGTTGCGTGTGTGTTTTATATTCATGTTGGGTGTTTAGCAAAAGCATCTGTGATTTTTTTTTTTTTTTTTTTTTACTTCCTGTCCCTTGTGGTTAGGTAGATTAATACCAACAGGAAGATCAGGCACTTGCTTGGCATAACCACATTGCCTCTCCTAAACGTTTCTGTGTGATGGTGTCAGGGGCCCTGGGCAGCCACCAGCTGGAGCTCTCACACCAGCTACAGCACATCTGTAGCCAAGGTTGGCCAAGATGAACCAAGCACCACAGGGGAGGAGGTGGCCTTGGTGCCAAGGCAGGAGGACAGAGGGACCAGTGTGTAGCAGATAGGCTACAGACTCTGCTTTCTCAGGCTCTGCCAAGGTAAGAGATATCTTCTCATGCAGTCACTTGGCCTCATGTACATCCTTGTCAGCAGTGTGGGCTTTGCAGGCACCTCTGTTCCACTTAGAGCTGCCCCAAAAGGGCTGGAGGGGGAGCTCAGGGCAGTCATGATTCTGGGTTTTTTTGTTCAATCATTCCTGATTTTTCACCCACAGGGAAGCAGCTCCTGCCCTCGTGGCTTTCAGAAATAAGCTGGTGACTAATAGTGTGTTGATACATTGCATTGTGTCTCCCTCTGGGGTTTGAGTAGGCCCTACCATAACACACCAAAGCTTCCCCAGGAGCCTTCAGCAGCCCTTGAGCAACACAAGGCAGGACACGAGTGTCATGCCAGTAACAGGCTGCAGGCTTTTGGCTTGTGGCTGGTGATGGGACCTGCTGGTGCCTCTTAACTAGATGTGTCTTGATCACCAGTGAGCAGGGAGGGAGGTTTTTCCATATGCTGTTACATCCGGAGGATTTTATTGTGGCAAAGCATTTCTGTCCTCTTCCAGGTGTCCTAAGGCCTTGTGATGTCCTGCAGTTTGAGGTAGAATAAAGAGTGAGAGCTACAACCACCCTACAGCCACCCCTTCTGCTGTCATCCAAGTCAGAGGAGTCAAGGCAAGCTCTCAGCAGTATCATTTAATATAAGCTCTGGCTTTTCTTTGTGCTAGTTAGAAAGACCAGTGGGGTTTAATCCTAGAAATGCTAATATTGTAATCTCATTTTCTGTCTGTGCTGTCCTGCTGGTTTATAAAACCTTCCTGCACTGCACGAGCAGCCTCATGCTGGCACAGCCTCCTCAGGCTGGGCTGGAGATGGGACAAGCCTGGTGATGGGTGGTCTCACCTGTGGGCTGTGCCAGCAGCTCCAGGAGTGAGCAGCCCTCCTGCTCTGGCATGGGGGCTGTGAGCAGGGGCAGGTTCCTCAGGTTGGGTTTGATGGATGAGCCACAGGCTGTGCTTCTGCATCGTGCTAACAAATGATTGTTCCCCACGTCCCACAATTCTGAATGACTTTGGAAAACAAGTTGTGGTCTTTTAAGTAGCCATTTATCAACCCCTGCTCACAGAAGAGGAGGAAACCAATTCCATGAGCCATTAGGCACTCCTGCTCTCTGCCTTAAGGCAGCTGCACATTTCTCAAGCTCTGGAGGCCGGTGTGAGCTTTGCATCAGGCGAGTCATCCAACACCTTCTGCTGCATCCAAGTGTCTTCATTTGGGTGACAATTATTTTCCAGTTGTGCTTCTGCCAAGCATGGGAAGCCAAGCCCTGTGTTGGATGTTCTGTGTGGGCAGTGCTGGATCTGCACAGAGGGATTCAGTGGAGGAAGGACGTGCAGGCAGAGGTCACCAGGACTGAGGTGACCCAGTGAGGAGGGACCTCAGCACATGAGGGTTGTGAAACCAAGCATTCCTGGAGTCCAAAACACTCCAGTCAAGAGAAACACCAGCTGCAGCACCCAACACCCTTTGAGACAGCCTCAAGAAGCTTTCTCCAGGTTGTCTTCCAGGAGAAATTTTGCCTAAATAGACACATTGTCATACAACTGGTCCTGAGTTGCAGTTTAATTCCCATGTACAGACTCAGTGTCCTCTGCTGCAGGGCAGCCAGCCCTCCATGAGGCTCCATCCCAAGAGGTGCCAGGCTCTGGTCCCTGTTTACCACACAAGTGCTGAGTCAAGGATGATGTGGAACTGTTGGGTAAGCTCCCAGCCACATCACCATCTTCCCTGTGCTTCCACCCATCTCAACACCACTCCTGGCAGTGGCAGAGTTCCTGGTGTTTTTCATCTTCCCAGGGTTTCTTGTATTTGGACTTGGCTTTCTCTAAGGCTTTTGTTTCTTCAAGTAAAGTTATTTTTTTTTCAGGGATGCTTTTGGAAAGACAGGGTAGCAACACTGCACATCACCTTAGCACTGTGTGTCTGCAGCAGGACAGGGAGCAGGCAGCATCCCCCCAGTGCCATCCTGGGGCTCTTGTCCTGCAGGACTGAATCCTCCCCCTCAAGCAAACCCTACAGCCCTCTGGGGACAAATGCTGCACATCTGGAACTGGTCTGCATGTTTGAGGTCTGGTAGGAGGCTGGGAGCTCTGAGCTGCCTGACATCCTCCAGGAGGGAAAGAGGCCAAAAAGCCCCTTGAACCAACATTTTGTGTTGAACTCAGCACTCATCGCTCTGCTCAGCAGTGTCTGTGTTTTCATCAAGGGCCATTTTATTGCCATGTCCATGAGAAGCCCTTCCTGGAGCTGCGAGGAGCCGTTTATTAACTTCAAGCTGCTTTTTGCTGAAAAACATAACTTAAAGTCCAAACAAAAGCTTGTGGAAATGTGAGAGCTGAGGAAGGTGCCCAGCTGGGGCAGGATGCGAAGTGCTGGCCTGGGAGGGAGACTTCATGCAGCAAACAGAGAGCAGCTGCGGTTTGGGATTTAAAAGGCAGACTTTGTAGGGCATGGTCTTAATTGTCTGCCTTGTTTTCCTGTGGGGAGGGAATTCAGGTTATTTTGGGGTGGATCAGCAGCAGCTGTGCCTGACCCTGAGCGAGATGTCAGAGCTGTCACCCTGTAGCCCTTGCCCATGGTAGGGGTGAGGTGATTTCCAGGGTGGGTGTTGAGCCCAAGGAGATTTCTCCTCCGTTTGCAGCCAGGTGGGCATGTTGTGAGGTGTGTGGGTGGTTGGCAGCACCTGTCTGCAGCTCAGCAGAAACTCCATTTGCTCTGTCCCTGCTGTCCTCCCAGCACTGAGGCAGCCAAAACCCCCTTTTTCCCAGCTTCTTTTCCCATCAACAGAGCTGCAGAGCTTGTCTAATAAAGAACAGCACCAGCAAGCAAAGGATGATCAAAATGCACAAAGTTTAGAACACGGGGGGGTGGTACAGGGCCAGGGCAATGTCCCTCTCACTTGGCACTCAGTGCATCCCTGTTTTGCATTCTGCATTGAGTCTTTGCTCCACATGAAAAGCCCTTTTGCTTTTCTAACTGGGATGGTTTTGACAATTTGCTTGCACTGTCCCCCCCGCCTCCCTTTTCCTTCTCTATTCTAATTTAAATTTTGTTAGAAATAGATGAGTAAATACTGTGTACATTTGTGTGGGAGCGGTGGTTGCTTGTGGTTTTATGATTTTCCCCACAGCTATGATTCATTGCTTTTTCCATTTTTTAATCTATTCCCCCCCTAACCCCCTCCTGCTTCTCCCTCTCTTCTGTGCAGCCCAGCAGCTGTCGTTATCAGTGAAATGACTTGACATTATTTTGCCATACTTTGTTTCTATTCATTGATTTGTTGAATGAAAACTGTTTATCCAGGACTGACATGTGAGATTGGAGCCTTTCAAGAAGAGGTAACTCATGTGGTATAATTTTGCTCCAAAATGAGCAGAGCAAGAGCTCTGCATTAAAACAGCCCAGCCAAAATCCATGGCCCCATGATGATGCCCAGGGCTGGGTAGCAGGATTCTTGGTACAGGTGAGTTGTTTCCCTCTGTGTGGTGATGGGGTCTGTGTGTGCTCCTTGACCTCCTGTCTTCTCCATCCCCTGGAGCACAGTGCCACTACAATACTGGGAATCCAACAAAAATTACCTTCTGGATCCCTCCTGGAACCCAATAAACCTAGAGAGAGGGTTGCACCTCTCCAAAAATAGGTGTTTGCCTCACCCCTGTGAGAAGCAAAGAGCAGGTACAGAGAACTCATCCCTGCCAGCCTGCATGCTGGGGCTTGTGCATTAATATTGAGGATAATGCTGGATATTGAGATTGTCACATCCAGGAGGTTGTTGTGTCCAGGGCTGAGGCTGCAGCAGGTCTCTGGGTGTTGATGATCATGTCTGGGAGGATCAGTAGGACACGTGAGGTAAGAGTTGCTTTGCATTGCTGTACAGACAGAAGTAGGGCTGGAAAATACATTTGGGTTTTTGTTCATGCTCAGGTCTCCAGGTTTGTGGGTTGTTTTTTTTTAAATTCTTTTAAACTAAAATCACAGCTGCCACTGGTGCTTTTTTTTTTTTTTTTTTAAAAAAAATAGACAAAACAGACCTGGCCACTGTCACCTAAAATGACAGAAACTGGTTCCCAGCCAGCACTGCTCAGAAAAATCCCACATCCTCCGCTCCATCAGTATGATCCTCACAGCCTGAAGGACAAGTTGTGCCTGGGGAATACCCTCTTGTTTGAAGGATTCAGGATCCCTTTTTCCCACAGAGCCCTGGCTCCCTTTCTTCCTGGCACAATCAACCCTCTTGAGGCTTTTCTTGCCTTTTCTTCCATCCCTTTCCCACATTCTGTTCACACCTTCATGAATATTCAGAGGCCATTGGCCATATGAAGCTATTGAGAGCTCTTGTTAACACTCCTCCTAATGACATGCACCTTCAATAGAAAACAAAAACACAGATAAGAGCTTGTTAGCAGAGACCCTTGTTCCCCACCTAACAAGGTTTCCATTGACTTGGACACTTGTGGTGACACATTACTTGCTCTCACTGTTGCCTCTTTTGATTTGCGACTGGCTTTTTACGGAGGAATTTTTTTTTCCTTCTTCTTTTCCTTTTTTTTTTTTTTTTCCTTTTTTTTTTTTTTTTCCTTCATTGTGCAGTTTTAAGCTAATTAAGAAAAAGGTCAGGTCTCCCCTGAACAATGAGCCACGGGGCTACAATGAGCCCGGGGAGCAGCACGTGATGCAGCCCCAAGCTGGTGGGCGATGGGCTCTCCCACCGCACGCGTGGGAAAGTTGTGCCGCGAGTGGCATCGCTCTGCCCATGCTGAGCAGAAAAAAAAAACAAGTTGGGTCAAGAGGTGGTTAAAGCTCAACAAGTGGCTCTGACTCTGAAAAGGGGCTGGGACCACCTGCCATGGTTTCCAAGGACTTCCCAGGGTCTGACTGGACATCCCTGATGGCCAAAACACTGTCCCCAATGCCATGATGGGGTTATTCTTCCAAACCATGGCCGGGCTCCTGCAGTGGCACTACCCATCCCCTTGAGGATGTTGCTGATGATTTATCCTGTGTATGGAGAGCAGAGTCCCATAGCCACATCCCCATCTACTACCAGGCTTTTCCCTGGAATGGAAATCCCATCCCAGCTCTTTTTTTTCCATCCTCCAGTTGTGCTTTACCTTTCTTCAGCCATCACCATTATCTGCCAGGCTTTCATGAGGCTGGGCCCACCCATTCGATACGTGAGATGCCTCGCTTGTTGTTGTTGGTTTTTTTTTTTTTGGCCACACCTCATTATTTCTGCTATTATTAGACCCTTGCAGTGTTGTTTGTCATCTTGTCAAGGCCCCTGAGTTTCTATGGATACTGCTCCCCTAAGTGGCCACGCTATCAATTAAGACTGTTTCATGTCTCAACTCTTCCAGAGGACTTTGTGAAGATCTGGAGATAATTTCCCTGCAATGCTCTGTTACAGAGCTGCCAGTTCAGTAATGGCCACTTAGTCAGTGCCCAGGATATTCAGGTTTTCTAAATGTTACCATTCACCTGCTTGGCAAATATAATTAGACTGTGACAAGGACTTTTGATATATATGTATATGGTGGTCTGTAATCTGTAAGTGGTATTGAGATAAGCATCATAGTGATGGGAGTAAAAGGAACCAGCAAAAATTACCTGCCCGTGGACATTTGCTTTATTGTGCACTTCTGTGATTCTCTGGTGGGAGGAAAAGCCTCTTTGGGTTTTTTTCCCCTTCTTAATACTCAGCTTGAGGGCAGACACATGTGGAAAACCAAGAGGCTGCCGAGTATTTCTGTTGAAAATGAGACTGCTTGAAAGTTTGCAAATAGAGCAATTAAAATTGTTTCCCCTCTGGAAAGCAGCATAAGCAAGCAAAATGAAAGGAGTATCATTTTCAGTGGGAAAAGCAGGCAGGAGGAGATCGTGCTGGGTTTATTGGGACTGTAAGGAAGGAGCAGCTTCATCCAGTGCCCAGCAGATTCTCACTCTCCTCTTGGCTTGTCTTCCACAGCCAATATGTTTCCCTAGACAAATTTGCTTCACTTACTAAACTGCTTGTGTGTGCATGCAGCTGATTTGGTGTCAAACAGCCCTGCAAGAGCTGGTGCTGTCTCTGTGTTGACACCAACAAGGCGCAGGGCAGGGACACATTGCTAGAGGGAGGGAACTGCTGCCCAGAGAGCACCCTGCCCAGCTCCCCCAGCTCTCAGACAGCCATTTTAATTTTTCTATCCCTTTCTGGAACCATAAAATGTTGCAATTTAATGATTTCTCAGAAATAGCAGGTTTACAGCCTTTCAGCCAAACAGCCTGAGCGCTGTTTGCATTTACTCTCCGGTGAGAATTAGTATCTGGGGACAGGAGACAGCAGAGAGAAAAGCTTTGATTTGGATTTGAGTTTTGGCTGATGATTCCAATTCCTTATATGCTCTAAACCAGTTCATCTATCCCTAGGTGGATGTGTGCTGCCAGCAGTGCTATAATATCCATCCAGGGCCGCCCAGAGGTACAAGGAATAAACTCATACGTTATTAGCTAATACAGGAAAGTGATTCGATATGGGTCTCAGAAGCTGGAGTAGACAAATAGGATGATAAATGTTGGCATTAGCAGACGTGACTGACTCTTCTGTCTCTGTGATTTGGTAGTGCCCAGTAATTAAATAGTTGGAGTCTAATGTATTTTAAACTAGAGCTGCAGCCTGTAAATCATGGAGATTATGCTCTTCCCTGCTGGGCGCTCTCTGGGTCGGGAGGAATTTCCACTCCCGTGCTGCAGCTGTCCCTGGGCTCTGGCTGGTATTGAATCAGTTGGGACTGGGAAAGGCAGCACCAGCCCCACTGCTGGGCCTGGGCTATAAACCCATTCCCTGAGCCTTTCTGTCCCAGCAGGGCATCATCTCCGGCCCTGGAAGGGTCCCAGCCCAGTGTTGTTTCCCTCTTGGGTTGTCTTTTCTGTTTTGGCTGGGGCAGCTTTATGCCCACGTGCATGTGCAAAGACACCTGAGATCACTTTAGACCCTAAAAACCTGCAGGGGGGTGATTTGCTCCCAAAAACCTGTGCTGTGTTGCTGTGAGAACATCAGCCCCCGGGGCTGTCTCTGCTCTCAGACCTGATTTTCATTATTATTATTTTCAGTTATTCCAGTTTCATCACTGTATTTACGCTCAGGTTTAGTTTTCTTTGCAGCCAGACTACAAATTTGCACTAAATAAAAGTGTTTTGCTTTTTACTTTAATGTAAGTCCCACAAACTGACTCTTCCCAATGCACCTCAAAGCTGCACTGAAGTAAAAGTTACTTTTTGTCTTTATACAAAACTAGTTCTGATTTCTTATAATTTCCTTGGCCAGAGATGGTTCTTCTGCAGGAGCTTGGTTGTTTTACACAGAGTTTCTCCATTAGCATTTAGCAAAGGACAGATTTAAATGTTTCCGTTCTGTTCAGCCATTTTACACCCTTAAACACCTTGCCTGGATTAGCTTGGGCTTTCATTTGAAAAATGTCTTTGTGGTAACTGGCCCACACATTCAGCAGAAATCACTTTACAAGAGGCCTTCTGTAATGACCCTGCCCACCTGCAGTGATAAACCTTATCACTGCTCTTCCTGGATATAATTATTTTTAATAAAATCTATTTGTGCCTCCAATTCTTTCCTCTTCCAGCTCATGCATTTTTAAATAAAACGAGTTATTCTGATGAATTGTTACAAATGATGGTTGCTGAGGCTTGCCTGCTGTTCTGCACACAGCAACCATGGGAGACTTTCCTCCAGTGGGAAAGATGAAGATGGGTTCTCCTTCTCTTTTAGCTAAAATAAATGTTCCTTTTACTCTTTTGATTAGTAGAAGCTGGCGATCTTCAACCCACAGCCTGAAGCAACATTTGCTTGCAGCAAGTTTAGCAGCAGATAAATGACTGGTGAGCAAGAATTATTGGAGAGGAGCTTGCATTTTGGCAAGGGTAAAGTATAAGCCTCCCCGCTGTGCTTGACAGGGAGTTTGCTCATCTGTAAATCATCCCATGGCTTGTTTTTTCCATATGCTGTTGCCCTTTTGCCTTCCAGTTTATTTTTAGCCTGCCTGTTCCAGGTATTGCTGTGATACATGACCTGCACCAACCCCAGGGACTTCACCCTGCAACAGGTCAGTGTTGACTGCCCTTGGCCAGTGGGGAAGTCCAGGTGCCTCTCTGTGCCCCATCCTTTGGGGATGTGGAGACACCACAGGTTGACAAGGACTGGAGTGATAAAGTCCAAATCCTGTCCCCCTTGGAGCTGGAAGTTTAGATTTCCTCCTGCCTGGTATTCCTTCAGCTAACAGTGCCTTTGGTTGCAAGCTGCTTTTTTTTTTTTTTTTTTTTTTTTTTTTTTTGCATAAATGTAAATGACTTAAATGAGAGCAGTGTGCTGAAAGCAGCAAAAGCACTTGATCTGATAGAAAAAGGATTGGGTGATTTTGGCCAAATGAGGTGGTAAACAGAAAAAGGCAGCTGGATGGAGATAAAGGCAAAATGGTTCTTGGGGACAGTGAAGGGGAAGAGGGTTTATGTATAATAGCAGAGCACTTAGAAAGTGTGACAGCCAGAGGGGAGGCAGGAATTTCTGCAAAAAGCCTTTGGAGTGATCCACCTAACTGGATGGAATGGATCAACATACCCCCAGACCCTGATGGATATCAGCCAAGGCAGGCATGGGGTTTGCAGAGGTTTCTCCTGTAAGCAGCCAGCCCATTTGCAGCAGGAACAGTGGATGTGGCTCTGGCTGATTAACTGCTCCTTACAGCACCTTTGCTCTGACACTTCCTTTAAAATAGGGGAGATGGGTCATTTCTCCAAGCATGTTGGAAACCTCACTGAGTTAATTCATGGGCTTTTGTGTTTGTGGAGGGGCAAACAGGAAAGCAAAGGGGCTGAGGTTTGCCTGCAGCCATCTTTTATGGTCCAATCAGCCAATTTTCTGTGCAGCTCTAATATATCAGGGTGACAGACACACAGGATAGTGTTGTCCTTTATGTAATTATTCCATAAATTGCCCCATTTTCTCCCCAGTAAAGCCCTCCCAGTTCCTTCCCTATTCTTTGCTGGAGATGGTTGTTATCCTGAACACAATAAGACAAATGCATGTGAAGAACTTCTTTTCTAAGCAAAGGGTGAGGAGTTGGAGCCTGCTCCTTTTTTCCATCGCACGCCTCTCAGGCTGCTGTTTGCTCCGAGGGGAGATTTGCAAAGCAAGGGAAACAGTCTTACAGCTCAGGAAATCGAGTGTGAACTCTGGGAATGAAGCAAAAGTGTGTTGCTGAAAAGCCAGGCAGCACAGGGCTGAGCTGCCAAGGGCCATGGGGGCACAGGTGAGGGCAGGGGTTAAGTGTGGATCTCCCTCCTGCTTTAGCTCTGCATTTTGTCTCACCTGGGCTGTAGATTAGTGGTGTCTGCTGGGCTCTCTGTAATTCTTTTTGTCTTGGCATTTGGCTTCTCTGCAGAAAAACACTACTCTTTTTCGTTTTTTTTTTCCCCCTCCAAAAATTTTGAAATCCCCCATCCCAATGACAAAGGGAAGCTTTTTAGCATCTCTAAGTTGTCCCTGTGCAATCGACGTTTTCAGACTTTCCAGATGGCACCCAGTGTTCAGCTTGACAAAGTCACCTTGCTAAGCAGCACAAAGACACTTTCCAAACCACCCCAGTTCCTTTGCAGATTTGTTTCTGAGAAGCTTTTAATTCTCTTCTTATTCCTTTTCCATCCCCTGGCTAACTACTGTTTCGGGCTGCTTAACAGTAAGCATGCAGACCAGGGCAGGTTCTGCCTGCAAGAAGCCAGATAAACTATTCTCCTGTGGGCACTTGCAGTTATAAAACCCACACAATTTGTGTACAGCAAGACTTTGGGGACCTCTTGGCTTGGCTAGAGTTTAGATAACTGAGCTTTTGTTGTTTCTCCCTCCCCCTCCCCTGCAGAAGATACTTTTCAAAAATACAGTGAGTGGGAAGGAAAAAACCAACACACAACCTTTTCCCAAGGATATAAAACTTCCATCAAATCAGCCATGTCACTAACAACCCAAAGTTAATAAGGGGATCTTACATCTATATCATAAACTCATTTATTAGGTTTTTATTTTAAGGGTTGGTGGTATTAATTAGATTGATATGGCCCATAAATCACTTGATTTGGCTGAGCCCTTAGATACTTGTAATTTAAATTATTACAAGTGTGGTTTAATTAATCTGGTTAAATCCTGGGACAAGCAGTGTACTGTTTGCAGCATCAAGGGGCACAATACAGGGAAAAGGAGTATTTTAAGGCAACACAGCTTCTTCAGCAGAGGGTCAGCTGATGAATCAAAGTACAAGAGTGAAGCTGCTGAAGATGTAACCCAAAAACCAGAGCAATGTGCAAGGTGAGAAGCCAGACATGCAGACCCAGGTGGCATTCAGATGTCATAAAGACCATGGCTTGCTGGGGCTTAGTGCAGAAGGGAGGGTTGGTAGAGCTGCCCTCCCTCTCTGCCCTGAGACCTGGCTGCCAGGCAAAGCTCATCACAGCTTCAGGGCCAGGTGAGGAGGAGCTGAACTTCACAAATTTTGAGGTGTCCTGATCTTTCATCCTTTGGCACAAGTAGATGAACTCTCCAGAAGTTAGTGACCAAGGCCTAATATCCTTTACTGCCAATATCTTGATTGTTTTTTTTTGCCTCCTTCCCCAGAGCACTGGCAATGAGCAGACCAGGACAAGTGAACAGAGCAGGCTGATGTGCAGGTAAGCTGATGTGCTCCATCTGAGACATTCCCATTTTGCAATCCCCTTCCCAGCAAGAGTATTTCTTCTCTGGTGGTGTTCCTGGATCATGACAGTGGGAATTTTATTTGGACTTGCCTGTATAGGGGGCTGAATGCACCCTCCTGTGGGATATACATTCTTGCAGGGATCCACCCATTAGCCCTGGCACTGGAGGCTACTAAACTTTTGCCAAGTGGTTAGTGCCAGATAATCAACTGGTGTTTTCACCTAGTTTTTTTTCCAGAATGCTTTGGGCTGACAGCTCTTAAGATTGATGTTCCCTGTCTGTACAGCCCAGGCAGCTGCCATGCTGCCTGCTCCCTAGATTCTTGCTAATTTGCCTTAATCCTGAGTTTAAGGCAGCTCCCCAGTGGATAAGAGTGGAATCCAGACCCCATGGTCCACCCCCACCTTGGTTTCTTTGTTGCCCACAAGTGGTCCACATGGCACAAGTCTGATATTTGCACCAGTTCCCCAGAAGCTGGATGAAAACCCTTTTCTATGGAGACCACAGCAGGTTTAGCAGCTAAGCTCCAGCCCAGGGCTTGTGCAGCCACAGGTTGTTTCTGTTGGGGTATGGAGACCATAAAATATCTTTTCTTTAAACACAGGAGATAATACTATTATAGCAGTTGGATTAATCTAATATTCCCCTTCATCTTCAAAAGGGAATTGCCTAAATAGCCAGAGAGAGATATGCTTTATGAGTCCTTCTCAAAGGCTATCAATCCAGCTTTCCAAGAAAGGCATAGATGCCCTTTTTACTCATGAGAGGGAAATCAGATTCCCCACAGCTTTGCTTTCAGCCTGCTGTAGCCTTGCAGTGTAATAGCTGCATCACAAATGGTCTGGACATCCTTTTCTTCCACCAGCCCAGAATAAAAACCCACACAGAGGAAATGTGCAAGAAGAAAACAGCCCAATTAGAGCCAATGATCTCTTAGCTCTCTGCCCTCTTTCCCCCCCGGATGAAGCTGATGTAAAACAATAGCTTTATTTGTGAACATTTTAATTGGGTAGTTCAAAGGAAGCAGCAGAGGCTCTTTTGATCTCTTGGTGTGTTTGAATGCCACGTTGCAACAGTGCCTGCTGGCCACGGTGGTGACCTCTTGTGTTAATTAGTGTTTATCTGAAATCGAATTAGCTCACAACTGGGAGAAAGCAGAGTGAAAATCAGAGGATAATCATAGATTTGTGTGATTCTCAATTAGAGCTAAAAGCAGGTCTTTGGCTGCTGAAGTTGACATGAAAATAACTCTGAGAACATTATGTTTTTGCTTTGTTTTTCTAATGCTCATGGTCAGATGGTACTATTTCTCTTACTAATACCCTGTGCTGCCTTCATCTTTGCTGAGTCTGCTGGTCCGTGATGCTCACTGGAACTTAAACCATAAACCAACACTGAACAATGATGCATTATTTATAGCAGACCGAATGCTGTAAGGTTGACAATAGTGCAAAGCTTCTCTTTCTTGTGGTCAGTAATCCATAAATAAATACATCATCTATTTAGGTTTGCAGAACTGTCTGATGGATGAGAATAGCCTGCATTATACAACGAGGGGGCTGAGGACACTGTGAAAGCCAGTACCTGCTTTGGATACAAACAGGCCATTTCTGAGTACAGAATAAGGTTATCACAGAATCATTTAGGTTGGGAGAGACCTTTTAGATCACTGAGTCCAGCCTTAAAGTCTCTATATTTATAGGAAGGTGTGAGAGCTTCCCAGCCACCTTCCTGATGCCCATCTGTAGGGCTGTCTGGAAAATAAAGGACAACAGGGGCTCTTGGTGCAGGAATAGAAATGCAGAAAAGCATCAGGTTCTGTAGCTCTGTGTGAAAAAGGACAGACTTTTATAGCTAAAACTATCTCAAGAGACAGGTACATGGTCCCAATTTCTGAGTAGAGAATATCCAGAGACATAAACATCTGTCCACCGTGAACATCTGCACATCTTCAGTGTTTTGAACTTTAATGAAATCCCATTCTCAGATCAGCTCCAGATCCTAAAGTTTCTGGAGTGCAGGAATGGTTTTATTCAAACCTTGCTTTTTACTCCTGAGCTTGCTTCAAATGACATCCAGCTAGAAGGTGGACACTGCTGCTTTCACACACGGTGTGACCCTCAGCATGGGTCAAGGCACCCCAAAAAATAACCTAGTGGCGTTTATATCTCATCCTTGGGCACATGCTGCTCTCTTTTCTGGGCTCAGCCACAAGAGGGTGGCATGATGATGTGCAGCCTCCTTGCTTCAGCTGTTCTGCTTCTAGCGTGGCATTTTATAGCCAGCTCTGTCGATCTCATAAAACTTCAGAACAGATCCTTAGTTTTGGCACACGGACACGTTTCCCACTACAAAGGATTCTGACGGCTGTTTCTGAAGGCTGCCCCGAGTGGGCAGTGTTCCTTGATGTTACACATGGTCTTTATGCCTAAAACCCACCTTAGGTAGTAGGTACCATAGCAGAGGATAAAATTCAGACTGTTTAGGGATCAAAACTTTTATTGGTGCTTGGTAACTGCTGTAGGGAAAGGTCCATGGATGTTGTTTATGAGCAAATGCTACTTCTCATAGCTGTGTGTGTTTGCAAGACAGTGATGTTTTTATGCAACCACTTTGTAATCTGTCAGGATGTTTCTAGTGGGTCTTTACCTGATTAGAGCTGATGGTGAACAAGCCAGTTAACAAATATGCACAAAAAAAGATTCACATGGGAGCAAGGGAGACTAACTTAAACAGATTCATTTAATCTAAAACCTACCCAGCCTGGATTGTCTCAGCATGTGTTTTTTTTTTAAATCAGACAGCCAGTAACCCAACCCTAGCCACTCATCTTGAATAATGAATCAGTTGACGTGTCTCTGGGTAAGGAAAGTTAGCATCTGATTTTGCAAAGCCTGACAGGGATGACAAATCCCAGTAAGAACAGGGCACAGGGGACATCCAGGGAGCAATACAAATCGAAGAGACCAAAAAAGCCCCACCAGCACTCTGAGTTTTATGTGCAAAGCTTTAAATATGCTGCAATTTTTTGATGCTACTTGAACAGGGGAGTGTTCCCTTGTGTAGACAGGTGGATGATGTTGGTACTCAGAATACAGCTTTTCCTCACTGCTGTTTCATAGCCTGCCACTCATCTACATCATAACTCCCCCATCCTGGACCTGTGCAGATTTCTGCAAAGGAGTGAGAGCCTCTGCTCACTCGTGGCTCTGGCTGTAGGGCCAGGGCCCTGTTTTGCAGAAATCCCTTTTTCTGTGAACAAATTTAAAATCCAAGCTTCTGAATCTCATTACTTGCTGTCTTTTCCATTCGTTTTTCTCCTAACAATGCACCTGCCAATATCTGCCCCTGAGCCCCATTTTAAGTAGCATTTTCCATAGTTAATGTCACACTCTTGCTCCCTATCTATCTTTGGCAACTGCTGACTGCCTGCAGCAGGACCAGAAGACAAGGGAAAGCCCTCCCTGGGTATAACAATAACACAACACCCATTCCTGGAAGAATGATGAGATGGTCTGAGTAATAAATATTTATAAGAGCAAACGTAATGAAATGAATGTATAGTATCCTCAGGCTCCCTTAGGGTTTGGTCATCACATGTTTTTTTTTTCCTCTTTTCTTTCTTCTCTGTTATACAGAATTGTCCTGATGTCCCTGGGTTGTCGAGCAAATTGCTTATTGTGTTGCTCACTTACACAATGCATGTTATTATGTGCAACCAGCTGCTCCTGTTTGGCATTGCTCACACATACAGAACAGGAGGCTACCCTCACTTTTCTCCTCTGGAAGTCAGCGTTCCCTCTGGTGCCGAAGTTGCTGCCAGACCAGAAGAACTCTGGCAACCAAGTGAGTCCTGGTGGTAAAAATCCCTCAGAGACTCCTTTTCTGGGAAGATCACGGTTGCAGTTTTGCAATGAGTTTGAACTGATCCAGCTTTGTGTTGCAGTTGAAAGCTTCCTCGTGCCTCTGTGTGTTCCCATTGCCTTCCTTGCGCTGGCACTAACTCTTGGGTGATTGCACGGAGAGCTGGAGCAGGGGATGGATTTTGTTGTTATTGTTGTTGGCAATTAAGTTTTCAGCACCATCCTTTCCTCTGTCCAGCTCCAGGCTCATTCAAACACTGATGCTGGCACAAAGGAAAGAGCGGCCAACTCTTCTGGTAATTAGAACAGCTTAAATTCATCTCAAAATGTCAACCTCAGTGTTGCAGACCTGTCTGCAGTCAGAGATGGTCAGGATGGTCAGAAACTAGAGCAAGGCTGTATTTTAGACTGGAAGGTTTAATCCTGCTTGGGAGAGAAAGAATCTGACCATGGTACTAAACACATCGTGGGCACTGACCCCCATATACCCATGATTTTTCTTTTTTTTTTTTTTTTTTTTTTGAGCCCAAAACCAATGTCTCCAAAAGGGGGAACAAAAGGCTGAACTACAAACACCTGCCAGTTTCTGCTGCTACTCTTTGCCATTTATGCTTTCTTAGCCCAAAGTATCAAAGGTTTGTAGCTATTGAAAGACAGAAAGAAACTCCTCTCCAGCAGGGATGGGAACTCGGGGGAGTCTGCAGCACATAAATGTTTGGTTTTTTCTTGCCATCAGTATTGGGGCTGAAATGCCATTATCTGGACAAGTAACATCCCTTCTGTGGTCGCAGGCCTGCAGTCACTTTGTGAGCTTAGAGCCAGGGAGTTCCCCAGTCCCTCCTGACACAAAGTTTCTCTTTCTCCAGGCTCTCCTTCCTCTCCATGCTCATCAAGAAGTCAGTTCACACACCCTGGGAACATCCCTGTGTGAAGCAGCTAATGCTTACCTGGGAGTTATGATACCAGGAACACCAACACATCCCTCAGCCAGCACCGGCTTGAGTTGTGAAGGAGTCACCCTGTGGAAATGCTGCTTCTTGTGACCTGTTTGTCTGTGCTGAAGCAGGTGAGAGAGGTGGAAGGTGGTGGGAACTCGGTGTTACTCTTGCAGAGCACACGTGTTGTCAGTGTGCAGGGAGCTGGTGCTGTAGGTTACGTTACTGGTGCTTTCACAGTTCAGGGGCTGTTCATTGAGTCTTTCTTTTTTTTCCCCCTAGGCATAGATATTCTGGGAATGTATCTGTTGCAACCTTGGGTCTGTTAAAATGCTGGTTTAATTCCTGTTTCCATTGACATGTGGTATGTAACGCTGTAATGTCAGGCAGGGAGCAAAGACCACAACTGGACCTGGGTCTCTTGATTTCTAGGCTAGTCCCTGCTTCTAACCCTGAACTGCTGGTCACAGGCAGGTGCTGTTAGCCAGAGGGTGCAGTATTTTGCAGACCACTATTACTTTTCTATTTTTTATGTTATGCCAGGCTTACCTGACTTTTAGGTAAAGGTTTCTGTGCTGAAAGGGAGGGGGAAATATCCAGGATTTGAGGAAAAAAGGTCAATGGTGTGTCTAAAACCAAACCACTGATAGATGCAATGAGGAGACATTCCTTTACAGCCTTTTTAAAGCAATTTGACAGCACCTTTGAAAACCACCTCACCCAGAAAGGAGCAGGTGGGAAAGGCTCGGAGAGAAGGGGGGTTTGAGGAGATTGTTAATCTTTAGCTTCACACTGGAGTAGTGCAGAAGGGAGAGTGGCTGTTTCTCTCCCCTTTTCTTTCTGCAGAGAGGTAAGAGTATGGATGGTGCAAAAATAGTCTGTGGATTTGCAAATCTCCCTCTGGGGGAGGAGGCTGCTGGATCCCAGGGCTTGTCTGTGGTAATGGTACCAAGTACTGCCTTATAGTTGCATAACTCATACACACGGGAAGCCTGCTTCCCACCATCCAGCCTTTCTGGTTTCATTTAAGTTTTTATAGTTTGCTAAACAAGCAAATAAATAGGAAGGTCTGGATTTAAAAGGTTTCATATTTTTTCATAATCTGCATAGCTCGAACCCTCTCCGCATTCCACAGTGCTGTGATAAAACATCCTGGTGTGCCAGGCAGCCTCTTCTCCTTTTGGAGACAAAACCAGACTCTCTCCTACCAGCTCTGGATGTGGTTGCCTTATGCTTGCTGAGAGAGTCTTGGTGTCATTTGCCTTTAGGACTGAACCTGCACCTGCAGCTTTAGGCAAGACTTTGTGTTTGGGACCCAGCCAAACCAGGGAGGCAGCAGCCTCGGTCTCCATCTTTCAGCTCCCCCATTTCACTTCCACTTCTTGGCTTGGCTGGTGGATGGGTCCTGCCTCTCCTCACAGCAACAGGCTGCAGACAGCCTGCGCCGTCTGCTTTATTTGCTTTTTTTTCTCAAACACAGCTGAGAGGCGTAGGGCTCGCGCTTCACCACCTAAAAAGCCCCATGAACGATATCCACCTGAAGGAGCTGCGCTTCGAAACGGACCCCAGGGGGAACGCAGCTGGCGGCGACATCGCCACCGCTGTCTCTTTGCCTCTGCTCGGACAGGCTGCGTGGGGCGGCAGCTTCACCCCCTCCCCACAGACTCGGGTGGCCATTAGCCCACGGGTGGCCGTTAGTCCTCGGCCGAGCTGCCGGGCACCTGGAGCCTGTCCGTCTGTGAGCGGGAAGCTGCGGGCGGGCCGAGGGGCAGAGCTGTCCCCTCACACCCCTCAGCGCACCGTGAGGGATCGAGCGTCCTCCACGCTCACCTGAGGCAAAAAGATTAAAAAAAAAAAACAACCCAAAAACCTAAAGAGAAGGGGAAAAAATTTAATGAACCCCACATAACATGTTTATAACCTGTTTGGTGGCCTGGGGAGCTGCGGGGAATCCCGCACCTGCCGCGGCAATCCCGCTTCGCACTCCTTCCCCCGCCCCCCCCCCCCCCCCCTGCCTCAGGGAACGGGGCCGCTCCCCCCGCCGCGGGCTGGCAGCAACCTGTTGGTCCCGCTGCTGTCGAGGAGGGCGGGAGGAGCCCCCCTCGGCTCGGCGGCAAACCCGCTGACAAAGGCGGAGCAGCGGCAAGGCCAGAGCCGCCCCCGCCCCACGCCCCCCGGCAGCGGGGCCCGGCGGGCAGCGCGGGGCTGGGGCGCTCGCACAAGATGGCGGTGGGGCGGCGGGAGAGCGCGCTCCCCTCTTAGATGCGGCCGCGGCGGCCCCTGCTCCCGGCGCCCGGCGGGGCTTACATGGCGCTGGAGGATCTGCTTTGTCTCTGCTTCTCCGCCTTCGTCGTCCTCGCCGTGCAAGGTGGGTGAGGAAGGAGAAGGGGGTGTGTGTGTGGGAGGGGGGGGTCGGTGCCCCGGAGCACACGGGCGGTCACGCGTGGGGCCGTGGCCCCACCTGCCCGCACACCGCGCCCCCCTCGGCCGTGGGCAGCAGTCGTGTCCCCGCGGGGACCCTCTTCCTGGCCGGGACCTTCTCGTCCTTCCCTGTCAGTTCTCTTCCCAACCCCGTAGTGGCCATTTACCGCGGTTGCCCACTCCTCCGCTCAGTGCCCTTTCCCCCACCCCCGTCACCATTTTTCACCCCCTCTTCCCGCCATCCCCTTTCTCCCTCCATCCCCTTCTCTCCCCCGGCAGCGTTTCGTCCCCCTGAGTCGGACGTGGCCACACAACCCATATCTGGATGGTGCCTCCTTTAGGGTCACCTTTTGGGGGTGACGCAGGGTGTCCCTCACAGGGACCCCCCTCAGAAAGCCGGGCTGAGGGGTGAGTGACCCCCGGGACTCCACCTCAGGTTTCCTCTGGGGGGATGTGGTAGCACCAGGCCGGGCAGGGACCAAAGTGCTTATCCTGGGGCTGACCAGGAGCAGGCCCAGGGCTGGGTGGGCCATGACAGGGACCCTCACCCATGGGACACCAAGGTGAGTTCTCTCTCCATTGGTGGAGAGGAAGCAACCCAGGAGAAAGCTGTGCTCCTCGTTTTGCAATGGTTATGCAAACAGCTCCGTGTGTGGGTACACGTACGCCTGTTGTCGGCCCGTGCGGACTTTCTGCCGTCGGAAGTTTGCACCGAGGGTTTTTGGAGCTTCCATGCCTTGGGGTGCTTTGGTTTGTTCCGTGTGTGTGTGTAAAACTCAGCAAAAGCTTTTGTCTCCGTTGCCGAAAAGGGGTTGGGAAGGGTAGGCTGGCAGAGCTGCAGTGAAAAATGGGAGCTGTGTCTGTGTCCCGGTGTTGCTCTTGTTTAAAAGACCCTCCTAAAGAGAGGGTTGAAGTGGAAGAGCCATCACTATGTCCTTGTGTATTTTTATTCCTTTTCATGATGCATTCAGGTTCAGCAGAACATAATAGCATAAAGGATGTTTAGTTTTTATGGCTTCAAAAATAGCCTTTTGGGGGAGAATACAGTGTGGTGGACAGTGTAGGGTTGTTTTTCTTTCTCTTTGTTTTTTTCAGAACATTGTGAGCTCCTGTAAGGGGTAGGCTATCATTTAACATACATTATGGTGGCAGAGTATCGAAAGGGATAACAGTCCATGTAAATGGGCATTGTCATCAGTGCGTGTGGGTTTTTCTAGATGGATGGCAGTTCGTGACCCCACCAGCAGACAAACAGGTTAGCAGGGGTGGGTGGGAGCTTCATCTCCTGCATTTGAGCAAACAGCTAAGTGGGTCCTGAGGCTTGTCATGGAGAACAATAAAAAAGAAAAAAAATAAAAAGGGAGGGGGGCGGGTGGGTAGTGGAGTGTTTGTTGTTGGTCAAGCCCACTTCAACAGTCAAACTATGAATACTTCGGGTGAATTTGCAGTTGTGACTTCTCTGCTTTTATTTTGCAAGCAATTAGGCAGTGAGTGCAAATCCTTCCTGTTTGTTTTCTAGCAATGGGCCACGCATTGTGTAGATTGTGTAGAGGTGGTGAGTGCGTCCGCACGGTCTGTGGACGTGCTGCTTTGGTACATACGGATGTGCTTTCCAACAGGTGGGTTTGATTCTGAAAAGAAAAACATGGACTTGCTTCCATCTGAAATCAATTTGGCAGAGGGGTTGAAATGATTCTGGGAAAGTCTGTGTTTGATCCTGAAGCCCATGTGTTTTGATCCAAAGTTCAAGCCTCGCCGGGTATGAAATACTTAGGAGAGAAGTAGACTGGAAAACCTTCCCCCCTCTCTGGACTTGATGGAAGCTGTGCCAGTTTACACTTGCTGGGGATGTGATCCAGTGTTTTGAAAGCTTTCTGCCTGTCCTACTTTGAGACTCCTCTCCCTGCAGTAGCAGGAAAGGCTTTAAGAAGAAAAAAAAGACAACCAGCCCCTCTTAGGTTGAATCTGGCAAGGGGGCTGTGCTGGTTGCTTTCCTTGGGGCTCTCTACAGGGGATGTGTTGGTGGGAAGTGGGCTGAGCTTTGCATCCCAACAATCAGCTGAAATCCATCTGGGTTCATGTCGTGGATTTGTGGTCAAGTCTTTTTGCTGCAGAACAGATTTCCTTTGTTGCCATCACCTAACTTTAGTTCTGATCTGCTTTAATCCTTCCTGTCACATTTGTCCTGGTGGTGTAACACCACAGCCTGCATGGTGCAGTGAGTGCCTGTGCCTGGAACAGTCAGTGTTGCCGTTGCTGGGGTTTCCCACCTCTCTGCTGTCACCTGCCCTTGGACATCTCCATCTCTTGGACATCCCCAGGACGTGTCCTGCCTGCAGATCCCCTTTGCCCAGGTTGGTGACTCTGGTTGCAGTGTCGCCTGTCCCTGGGCTGGGTTGGAAGGAGCCAGGATGAACAGTGCAGGGAGGTGTTTCTTACGGTCCCCAAGAAACAGGGAACACTGACAGTGCCAAACACTCTTGAGGTGTTGCCCGTGTCGTGTTTCCAGGGGCAGATTTCTCATGCAGGAGCTTGCTGCCATTGTGCTGTGGCTGTCGTGACAGCCATCTCCAAGCCCTGATGCCAGAGGCTGATTGGAAGTGGGGAATGTTTCAGCTGGCACTTCTCTTCTGGTGTGTGAGGCTGAAGGAGAAACCACTTGAGCTTGGTTCTGCTTTTGTTGTGCCTGTTTTGCCCATCTTTTTTCTACTCATTTTGTGCCACCTTCTTTCACTGCCATGAAGTACAAAGTTGAAGCAGAACCTGCTGGTTTTCCGATGTCTCCCCTCTTTCCACAGCAGACTTTCTCCTGGCAGCTGTAGGAAGTTTCATCTGCTGCAGGGGGCCCCACACAGGGTGATTTCTCTCTGATGGTCCCTGAGCCGCTTTGGAGTGTCGCAAGTAACGATTTAAAAAGAAAATGCTTGGCAATCTGCCTTGCCCTGGGGAAGGAGAGAGATGATTCTCTCTGCATGTGTGCTCACAGACCGACTTGGAGCCAGGGGCAGCTTCTGTGGTGCAGCATTGGTGCACATCAGGAGCACCAGAGTTTGGGAACTGCTGGGATGTTGCCATGGCATATGGGACATCTCGCTTGAGTGCCTGCTGTGATCCTGGGCTAGTTGTTTTATCTACTCTGGTGTCCTCAGGGTCTATCTTGAGGTGGCCTATCTAGAGATGCTGCAATCTCCTCTCAAAGGTGTTGAGAGGGTAAAATCCATCAGTAAGTATTCAGCATGTGTATGATCTTCATCACTAACATGTTCAGCTGTCCCAAGGGCTCATGAATTCATGACTGCTGATACCGTATTGTTTGCCAGGTGATTTGAGCTCTTCTTCTCTTAGAGCTGCTTTCTTAAAAGCTGACTCTTCTCCCAGGAAAAAATCCAGGTGCTTGTGAACCAGTTTGGATGTTTGCAGTGTAAGAGATAATGCTCGTGTGATTTACATGCTCCTCTCCTGTTTAAATGGCTGCCTGGCCATTAAGCCTAGTCATGGTTATATAATTAAGAAGGGAATTAATATTTAATCTGATTGTAATTTGTTGCTGGAATCCATCCCAAACTCTATTTCTGCGTGAGGTGAGTGGGTACCTGAGGGGAAAACTGAGGCCAGTGTTACATGTAGGGAATTTTCTGCTTGGACATTTAGAATTATAGACTTGCCTTGGGTGACAGCAAAAACTCCAACCTTTACAAACCTGGAGCGATCCTAGTCATTTTGTTATCTGTAGGAAGCTAATGTTTACTTTATAGTCAGCTGTAATACTAGAGGGGATATGGTAAATCCTTGTTATCAGTATTTGTCAAGTGCATGTTGGGCCAAAATCAACTCTGGTGCAATTTTGTGGCTTTCTGGAGAAGAATTGGATCTGATTGTCTACAGTATTTTTAATCTAGTTTTCTACAAAGGAAAGAGACTTGGGCATGCTGTTTGGTTGCCTGTCCATCTTTCTTTTCTGAATAATTTGTGCACCTGCTGGTCAGTTGTAGCCAGTGTGGATATGGAGTTTGCAGAATTTTTGAAAATAAGAGATCAAGTAGAGGACAGAGATGCAGTTTCTGTGTGGACTGAGGGAGAGGCACTGTAAGACCCACACAGGGAAGGAACCTGAAGTGCTTCAACTCCAGAAAGAGCTTTCAACACAGTTTACACCTTGTTCAGGTAGGGCAGGGTAATCCAGCCACAAGGCACAGCTGCAGGGGAACAGAGTCTCAAGTCCTTGTTTTCACTTGTTTGTTTTATTTTTTGATTCTTTTATGCTTTAAAACATTCTGTTGCTTTATGGTTATGCCAGCATTCTCATCGCAGTGCCTGGTAGCTGTTTTGCTTTTCTTACTGGGAAAATGTTTCTCAAACACAGAACTTGGATCTGCTGTGACATTGGCTCTTTCTGTTGCCTTTGTGTTGGGCATTTGCCATCTCTGTCTCGGTTTCCTCATGTGTTCTAGCTGGGCAGAAGATGCTGTTGCACACTGTAAACATGTGAAGAACACCATCACTCAGAGTACCCTTCTTGCATTTATTAAATCCCATGAGTAAGTGACCTCCAAGTGCTGACTGTGCCTTTCTGCCATTAGCTTCTTGGTGAGAGGATCCACAGTTGTTAAAACTGAATCTCCCATCTTCATAAAAAGCAGAGTTGAGCTGTGTTTTTTCTTAGCCCTTTCAGAGGGGCTAAACCTCACGCCAGATGTGGGGGAAAGGACTGAAGAGCTTGTTTGTCTGACTTTCACTGGGGTGTTGAAGTTGTCCTTGAAACACCGTTGAATTTTCCCGATTTGAGTAACAGAGCCGAGGGGGTGTTTACTTCCAGGAAGATGGGTACTTGCTAGAGGTGCAGCTGCTGAGAAATTTCCTGAGAGAACCCAAACACTTGTCATCAGCCTTGTTTGAGTGTAACTAACACTCTTCTGTTTGCAGGTGTCAAGACACTTTGATCATGAGTGTGTAGGTCTTGGTGATTCTGCTTTGGATGTGTTTGTGTTCATGTCACCAATGCCCTTTGGTGTCTCTGAGTTAGATCCTCTCCTGCTCTTAATCCTTGGCATCTGGCTGTTGGGATATGGGCCTGCTTTATCTGGGAAGTCCAGCAGACAGAGTGTTGTGGATAATCAACCTACTCTGTAGTGGTTGTGATGAGCAATTACTGAATTCCACTGAAACTTTCATATCAGATGTTCAGAAATTATTTAAAAATCTGTGCCTGCATTTTAAACACAATTGCCTGCTACTGCCATATTACATTCAGCTGAGCTGTTGAATAACCTGAGCTAGTCTATGCTTCTTGTTTTTTAACATTTTCATTTTTCTTCAAGATCTCTCGTGTGGATTTCTTGAGGACAGGTTGTTAATATTAAAGGCGTGTTAATGAAATGCGAGCATCCCCAGAGGTTGCTCTCAGCTCAGATTGGTGGGAGAATTAAAATCCAGCATGTGAAGCTATTGCATTTGTTCTCATCCTGTTGTGGACCCTTTTCCTTATTCTGAGTGACTTTCCTTGCATTTTCTGCTTGGGACTTTGAATGACATTCAGTGGAAGAATTTGGGAACTTAAACAGGTAAAATGCAAGTCCAGAGGAAGGTGCCTGGATGGTGGAAGGGGAGCACACCTGGGCTGCAGAAGTGATGCCAGGCTGGCAGCAGGTTGGGGGGAGCAAGAAAAGGTCCTGAGCTTTATGTTTCACTGGGCTGGGAAATGTCTCACTAGTTTCTAAACTGTCGATGGATGATCAAGTTAATTGCTGTGACTAAAAAGGTCAGGACTTAATAGGATGGATTTCCCATACGGCTTTGTGTGAATACACCAAGGGTTTTGGCAAAACCTGGCTGCTTATGCATGCAGGGCTTTGATAAATCATTTTCAAAAGCATCAACAGTACTTCTAGGTTTTAAAATTACCTGAAGTTTTGCCCTTGATGCAAGGCTGTCCTCTTTGTGCCTCTCAGCTGCTTACTTGGATCCGATTTGCAGAATGGGTGTGTGTATTTTCTAGACAAAAGTGGAATTGTGCCTAATATTAAAAGAGAACTACTCAAGTGTTTACTGATATGTTACTACTGCAACTGAGAAAGATCTCATGTTCCTTTGGAAATTATTGTCCCCTTTTTTGTCTTTTTTTTTTTTTTTTTAATTTGGTGATGGTTCAGTACAAAAATTCCCATGTGCTCCTTGTAGTCCTAATGTACTTTTCTGGACATAACAATTTTGCTTTAAAAGGATGACATGTGTAGTCCTTTTCTTAAGAGGCACATTGACCCAGAGGCACTGGACCAGTTGCAGCCCATTTCTATACCCTACCAGTCCCAATCACTTGTTCGACTCCCAGCAAAATCTTGAGAGAGCTTTTAAAGAGTTGTGGAGCTTTTTGTGACCCCCCCCCCCAAAAAAAAAGACAAGGATCAGGGAGGGCAGAAAATTAGCAGATGTTCAGGCTGGTGTTCAGGGGTTTAGCCTGTGGTGTTGTGTTGGGATAGGACCTGTCACTGTGTGGGTGATAAGGGTTGTGTAGGAGATACTGGGGCTGGTTTGAGGTTATCTTCAGCAGTGGGGTTAAGAAGTGTGACATGGGGTGGAGGATCTGGGGCTCCTGGCTTGGCTACATTGTTTCCTGCTTGAGTGGTATTTCCCCCTACTTTGGAGGCTCAGGCAGCCCCACTGTTAAAAAATTCAGGTTGTCATAGAAGGGTGACCGTGCTCCATGGGTTTGTGTGTGCTGGTGAAGCAAAGAAGATAAAAAGGGGGAAAAGAAACTCAGTGTCTGTCTGATCCACTCCTTTGCTGGGTTGGCAAAAATTGTTCAGATCTTCCTTCCCAAGAATGATTTTTGTAGACATAATGCTGCCTATTAGCCATGTAAATTACTGTCATTGGTGGCAATTGTTGTGATGGGAAGATAAATGTCTTGAAACTCTGCTTTGATTTACCCCTCCTGCCCCCCCAGGCTTGCTAACCAGTTGTTTATGCTGGAGCTGATTGCTGCTTTTGTCAGAGAAAGCAAAATATTAATCAAAATTATTTAGCTTTGTTTTTCCTAGGTCACAGCAAATGCATCTCTTTTTTTTCTTTTCCTTTGTACTCCTTTCTCTGTACTGAAAGCAAAGTGAACTTTTCCTCGAGGAGATGAGCCATACGGTGCCGAAGTCAAATGTCATCCACTTGAAGAGAGTCCTTAGGAGCAGACTTCATATCTGGAGCCTTTCTTCAAGAGTCTGTCAGTTGAAAATCTGGCTAGCAGCATTACCTCAAGTACTATTGTGGGGTTTTCTTTACGTGCAAAGTGGAGAGAGAAGGAAGTTTCTCCCAGCTGCTGGCAGAGAATAGCTTCCCATTTACTCAACGCTTGTGGCTGCTGCCAGGATTTCTGTTTAGCAGCAGAGGGAGTTAAGTGTGGGGTGAAAGGCTTCAGTAACACTTCAGCATCCGGGCACGAGGCTGAGCTGTCAAATAATTCTTCTCTCTCTTTGCCTTTTTTTTTATACCAGTCAAGGCACTTGGATGGTTTTCTAGGCTTAAGGCTCGTGAGGTTGTGCTGCTGTGTGTGCTGTGGCAAGCTGAGGACACTTCTTGTTTCAGGTACAGTGCTTGAACAAGAGCATCTCTTAAAGAGCAACACCCACTCCTGATTTAAAAATGTCTTGTGGGTGCATGTCTGTCACAGCCCCTTGGTAAGCTGGTTTGATGTCCTCACTCAGTAATGTGCACCTTCCTTCAGTTTCCTAAAACATGATCTGCACTTAGCTTGATGAATAAATTAGGTATACTGAGAGAGAACACTTCTTAGATTCTCAGAATTAAAGAAGCTAATCCAAAACATCAGGACTTGGAACAGGCTGTCCAGGGGAGTGATCAAGTCACCATCCCTGGGGATATTTATCTCTTCAGGCACATGGTGTGATTCTGGGGGTGCCCTACTCAGGGACAGGAGTCCCTTGATGATCCTGATGGGTCCCTTCCAACGTGGCATAATCTGTGACTGTGATTCAGCCTGAATTTACCTACCTGTGGTTTATAGGTGGATGTGAAGGCAGTGCTGGTATGAAAAGCCTCCCTGTGTACATTAATCACATTTCCTGGTAGCCTGCTCTTAACTAAGCTGAATACGTGCAGATCCTTCAGTTTTTCACCTGCTTTCCACCCATTAATCTCAGCCTTCTGTAGTTAACACTTGTGTAAATAAAAGCCCTGCTTTTCTCAGCTGTTAGGTGTTTGCTCAGCAGAGGTTATTTTTTGCCTGCTTTGCTTCAGAGCCTGAATCTGGATGCAGTGAGTCCCTGGGGATCACCTGTTCCCTGCTGCTCAGCACAGGCAGCCCAGTGCTGGATGTGGCTTTCCAGAGTGTGGTGGGATCTTAGCCAAGCAGAGGGAAAAGTAAAGAAACCTTCAGCTTGGAGAGCACCTTCCTTGGTGAGCAGCCAGGCAGTTCCTGAGGCAGCTTTTGGGTGTTGCAGCAGGGTGCTCACACAGGGGAAACCAGAGGAAGAACCAGGATGGGGCAGGTATGTGCAGCTTTTAAAGAGAAAGGTTGCTGTCCAAGCTGGAATCACACAGTTTGGTCACACTTTGCAGAGAAAAAACTTGGTCTTGTTTTTTAGCAGCTTTCAGTAAATAATAAACTTGTAAAGATGCCTCTGCTCTTTTCCATGTCACCTCCTCAGTGTAGTTTCTGTGTTTGGTATAAATGTCTCCAGGCTGTGTCCATGAAGCAGCAGTGAGATTTCAGAAGTAGGAAAGCAGCAGTAGAACTTCTTGGGCTTTAGGATGGAGATACTTAGTTCCCTGCTGTATGGCACACTGAAGGGTGACTTCAGGCAACACTTTGCATTGTAGCTTTTAATTGCAAATTATAATTTTTAATTATAAAATAAGGTATTAAAATGAGAAGGTGTGAATGCAGAGGTGTCCAGGTGCTGTGGGGCAGTGTGCTGCAGGGCTGTGTTTCAGATGCAGAGGTCTGGAGAGCTGGGGAATGGATTCTGTAGCCAATTCCAGCTGTTGGTGGGGCTGTGCAGACCTGGCTATGCCTGCCTGCCCCTGGTGCCTCAGCACTGGGTGTCTGTGGGTGCCACATGAATAGAGAGATGCATGCCTGGTATGTGCAGGCCTGTGAATGAAAATTCCTGACTTCTTGTTTATGTATTTTAAAGTTTGTGGGTTAAAAAAAAAAATGCTGCCCTCCCAGGGAATATTTTCTTCTCACCAGAAACTTGTTAGACTGGAAATTTCACAGTACTAGTTTTTATGGTGTTTCTTAAGATGAACTAATTGGGTATTTTGGAAGGGGGAAGATAAGGTGTGGATGGGTATTTTTATGTATATTTCATTAGAAATGTGACTTGGATTATCCTGCTAGCTATCTGAGCCATGTGAAGGTCTCCACTGGAAAATGCAAGTGATTATAGGCTGGTGACTAACAAATAATCCTTGGCTAATATGGGGTAGGCTAAATTAATGTTAATCCCTGCTCAGCAGTAGTAAAAGTCAAGGAGATTTTTGCAAGGCTGTTACTGAGCTGGACATGAGAATGATCACACAGCATTCCCTAAAATGAAACAGCTTCTTTGAAAGAGGCTTCATTTTCATAATTTCCTTACACTGGAGAAGTGGCTATTCAAAATGACCCAAAATTACCTGGTTATGAAGATGAGGGTTTCTCTTGTGCTGGTATTATGTGCTGAGGTGCACAAGACCTCACTGAAAGAGGAGCAGCAGTAACTAGTCTAGCTTAATGGAAATAAATCTGGTTTTAGTAATAAATGAGGTTGTGTTCCTTTGTCCAGAGCAACCACCATCTCTAGTGCCCATTTAGCAGTCTGATGCACCGAGGCAGAACTTCTCACCATGAAGGAAAGTGGGAGATTTTGGCATTTTTTCTGAAATCCCAGGATAAATCCAGGTGTTGGTTTTAGATCTTATTGGGTAAAATAAGCAGAAGCCCAGAGACACAGAGAGAAGCATCACATCCAAGCTCCAGGAGGGCCCCAGAGTGGTGTGATGGTCCCCAAGGGCATTCTGCTGCTGGGATACTGTGGTGTTAAAAGCATGTCCTTCACCATTTGGAAGTAGACCCAGTACTTTTACTGCTTTGTCCTCAAACTGTCAGGTTTCAGCTGGCTGCAGCTTTGGAAAAAGGAAAGATTTATGTGCTCTGAAGAGAATTTTGCACTGACAGTGGGTGAATTCACTGTAGATGATGGAAAGTTAAACAGCCAAGTAGGTGTGAGGGATTTTGGAACATAGGCCATGAAATGTATTTTCCTCCTTGTGACAGAAGAAAGACTAAATTTGGAAATGGGAGGCCCAGTTCCCACCCATTCTGACCTTCAGTCCTAACCCATCTTCAAAGGGTGCCATTGCTCCTTGTTTTCCTCTGCCTTCAAGTGCACCCCAGAAGCCCTGGATATGGGTGCTGTCTTGCCATTTCTCCCAGCATGATCCCTGAGCTGTAAGAGCTCCCTTTGACTTTTCAGGGATGACTGTGTTGCCAGATCACAATCAGATGCTGTCTTTTGAAACTGAAGTAGGTGAGAGGTTGTGCCAGGAGTTATGCAAAGGTCTGAGGTGGCCAAGTTCTTGGTGAGATCATTGCATCTCTAGCTATGGGTGCTCCTTTGACTTAACAGTTTAGCACCTCCTGTTTTTATTATTTCCAGTGTGTCCTGCTCAAACCTACCTATCAGCTATTGTCCAAGTAAAGCTGCTTGGCCAGGTGTAGTAGTAACACATCCTTGTGGGTTAAGTGATAACAAAAAGGAGCAGAGCGTGGCTAGATAAGGGTAGTCCACACCTCTGGAAGGAGTTGGTGTCAGACACTGAAACCTGGAGCCAGGCAGTGAAGCACAGATGGGTTTTGTGCCTTCCCAGAGGCCATATGGTGTGGATGGTGACAAAGCTGCACCTGGGCAGAGTCTGATGCTTTGTCTGGACTGCCCACGTCTGTTCTCTGCAAAATGAACTCCTGGCCTAAGCCTCCCCTCACCTTTCTCTTGTGTTCCTGTGCAGCGTGGGTGTTGTGTGCACTCTGCTGTCCTTGTGTCCTCCCAGAGAAGGGAAACTTCTCAGTCTCACAGTGAGAGTGGTCTGCAGTGAGCTACTGAAACATACATTCCCTTGAGTTTTCTTTGGTGTTCTTCATAATAGACTTCCCCTATGTACTGGCTCATTATTTTTCATTGATTCATAGTTTGTAGAATTAGCTGGGGAATGCAGAAGAGGTGGTAGGAATTTGATGAGCCTGACTTCTCTTTCTGGGCTTCTTGGAATGTCAGGTGGCACACACAGGTGGGACAGGGTGGCTGTTTTGGAGAGAGCTGGAAAGCACAGGGAACAGGGAGGGGAGCTACCTATGCAGACATCTTGAAAGTTTCTTTCCTGACATTTTGTATCTGCTCTGTATTACACCACTTTACCCCATCCTGAAGAGATGCTCAAGATCTGAACCCCAGCCTATCAAAAAAATGTAAGCAAACAAGGGAGGCTCTTTGCTTAACTTAAAATAAAACCCAGAAACATAGAATAAATATCTCTAAATATGTGCCAGGGGGGTTTGTTTGTTGTGAATGCTTTCAGCTCAGTCTGAGGAGTGCACGTGTCTAGGGATGTGTGTCAGGGCAGTGTTACCCCTGCAAACAGGTTCTTTGCCCTTTTTCTTTACAGGCAGCATTTCAGGTAAGAATAGAGATGTGATCTGGTCCTTTTCACAAGGAGAAAGCCAGCAGGCAACAAGATAAAAGGGCTGTCACTGACTAAAACATCACAGCTTCTCTGCTTGTAGCTTGTGTTTTACTGGCAAATATATTGTGCCACAGATTTCCCTGTATCAATGCTACTTTATTTTAAGAGTTTTATTGCTATGTCAACTTCCCAGCTGCTAGGAAGAATCTTGTGATGGAAGCTGGACTAAGCTGTTTTGTGGGTGCTTTCATAGAGTTCAGGCTGTTGGTGGAGAAGGGGCTTTACCAGCTTTCTTCCTTCCATTCTTATTTTCAGGTGAACTGCAGGATCTCATTGCCAGTGGCAGAGCTTTGATTTCTGGACTGATTATCTTATTGGTACTGCGAGTAGCAGTGAGATCCATGTGCTGTCAGGGAGAGTTGGCTGATGTGCCAGCTGTACAGGTGTGGAATAAAGCCTCTGTGAAAGGGTTTGTGTGGAGGGTTTGTTCCTGAGGCTGGCTTGGGCTGCATCCCTGTCCCCCAGCTCTACAGGTGCTTTCTGCAAGACCTTGTTGGGGTGAGTGATGTGCAGGTGAGAAGCTGCCATGTTCTAGACTCCATCCGTGGCTGTGCAAATGCCTCTTCTGGGTGATGCTCATGAAGGTCCATTTTCTAAGGTTCCTTCTGACTTGAGCAGAAAATGCTTGGTGCTTCCCAGAGGTCTTCCATGAACATGGGTGTCCAGCTTCTGCAGCAGAGATAAATCCCAGTATCCCTCTCTCTGCAGAGGGGCTGTTGTGTGGTTTTTACATGCTGTGATGTATCATTGCAGAGGTGGTGGCTCAAACTGGCAAGTTTCAATGGTGTGAATATGACAGAGTCATGTATTTGCATGTAAATTCTGAGACTTACAGAATGATATCTCTCTGTTTGTGCTTGGCTGCAAGGAATCTACTGCTATTTGAGTGAAACAGGGGTCAAAATATTATTAACTCTACCTATTTCCATCCTAAAGCTTCAGCAAAGTGTTGCCTTGCGTAGGCAAGGAGCTTCTGAGACAGTTCTGGTCTGAGTAACACTAACCAGCTTGTAGCAAGAAGGCAAGGAAAAGGAGTGCAGGAATTTTTGATGCCTTGATCATCAGTTGAAGGCAGAGCAATGAGAAATATCTTTGATGATTAAGGTCTTTGATCTTTAAGGTGATGAAAAATTCAGAAGCACCAGAACGTACTCTGTCCTGGCACAGTTCCTTGGGTCTTCTTTGGGCCAATATCTCTGTGCTGCCCTTCCCTTATGGGAACAGGCATGACCTCAGTTAAAAAAGCATTGAGGGTAACAGCTTGTTTTTCAGATGCTGCAGGTGACTTGTCAGTGAGGAGCTGAAGAGCTGTTTTCTCTGGTCTTTTATCTCAGCTGTTGTTGTAATGGTTCAAAGTCATCTTCCAGGTCTATGTGCAATTGTGGCTGTGTGTGGGGCAATCAGTCAGGTCCTGTGGCAAACTGACCTGGCACAAAAGCTTGGCACAATGCTGGTCCCTCCTTGCATGGCTTGAGGGGTCCATGTGAACCCTCCCAGTGCTGTTTTGTAGGTGAAGCCAACAGTCTTTACGAGGCTCCTGCTGGCTCCTAATGACCCTCCCCATGGTTTGCACATCCAGAGCACTGAGTGCTGAGTAAAATGTGTGTACAAAGTCAAGCAATCCTTGCATGTCTTGAGTATTGCTTTCCCTTTCTGTGGTACCAGATAGCAGCTGGGAGAAAGTTGGTTTGGAAAACAAAGCTGTTAGGAACTGTTTGTTTAGACACAAGGCAAAATGAAAGTGGAAAACATAATCTGTCTGTTCCTCTCAGCCTCCCACCTTCTTTTTGTTTAAAATGTCCACATGGCATTTACTTTCAATAAACAAAAGATGTTTCTTATAAAGCTGGTGTTTACTAGGAGAGGAATGTGATTTGTTAGAGAACAGAAAACCCTGTTTCTGCCTATATTTTCAAACTGGAGCAGGAGTTTATAATTTTATAGACCTTTCAAGAATAGATTTCCTAAAGCAAACAGTGAGGGACTGTTAAATTATAGCTGTGTAAAACAACAGTGTAATAGTGTGATTGCTCACTATTAATGGCTTTATTATACAGTAACAAATAGGAGTGGTTTGGGCTGGTGGGAGATAAGGTGTCTTTCCTGACATAGATTTGGAGAGCTGATTCAGAGGAGCAGCCAATTTTAGATTCTTGGTCAACTTCTTTTCTTTGTAATGAAGGAGATAAGGACTGCATGGATGTTCTCCACCTTTCTTCCAGGGTCCTGCAGGGAGGAGCAGCTTCCAGAAATGCAGTCTACAGTCTCTCTCTGTGGTTTGAGAGCCACCAAAGTCTCAACAGTCTGAGTTAGAGTCTCAGTTTCCCCAACATTTGCCTGGGGTGTCTCTGTGTCCTGGTTTCTTTCCACAGCTGCTTATGGGGAATTTAAGCAAGTTGAGGTGCCAGTCCTACCTCTGTCTTCCACATGTCTGTCACCTCCAGGTGTTGGTGGCTTGGTGTTGAGCTGCCCTGGCTCTCAGTGAAGCTCTGCAAGTAGCAGCCATCTGAGGAGGGTCTGTGCTCCCTTGTGCAGCTCTGCCAGCCCTTCCCTGCTGGCCTGTGCCAGGCAGTGTGGCACCACAGGTACTGAGAGAGAGCCACAAGAGTGTGGATGTTCTCAGCTTGAGCTTTCTCTGGTCTTGCAGTGAGCATGTGTCTGGGGATGCCTGCCTGGAGCCTGGGTGGGATCTCTGGCAGTGCCCTGGCCCTCCTCCAGCTCAAAGTCATTGCAGTGACCTCTGCTGAGCCGTCTGTGTTGAAAGGGAACCATCTCCTGTGTTTCTTGGTTTCTTCCTCCTGCTTCTCAGCTTTGACATGATGTATTGGCTGGTTCCTGGCTGCCTTACGTGTGTGCATGCTGGAAAGCCTCATACCAGCTTAGCTGGGCTCCTGGAGGAAGCTGTCTTTGCAAAGAGACCTGTGGCTTGTAATGAAATAGCTTGGCAGTGACATAGTTTCAGTGCTGCAGTATGTCTGTGCTGGCTTTCAGGTTGTTCCTGGGCTAAAAATACGGCCCATTAAGACTTGTGGAACAGGATGTAACCATATTTTAAGGATATTTTCTGCTTTATGTGTTATTGCCAAGTGATTTAACTGGTACAGCATTTGGAGACCTACTTTGTAAGATCACTTTGTCTCCGGTGTAAGCTGAGAGAAGACACCAGTGCGTGTGTGTGTGAGGACATGGTGCCTCCTTGGAAGGTTGGGAGCTGGAAGGGAGGACAGGGGAACCTCACTGCTGTCTGAAGCTGACTGGTGGGGGCTGCTGGACCAGCTGTTTCCATTGCTGGTCTTCCCCATGCCCCCAGATGACAAGAGGCTCAGAAATGCATGGAAAAGATTACCATGAGTTTCACCACCGACTTCATTTGAAACGATATGTGCTCGAGAGGTCTTAAACAAATGGACAGTGGCCTTTCTTCTCCCTGGGGACAGCTTTTACACGAATGGGGAGCTACAGATGGGGCCCAAGGCAGAAATGCAAATAGGCAGGGCTGTGATACGAAGCATTTGGCAGTATGGAAGGCTTAAAAGCTCCCTCCCCACGGCTGCTTGATCCTGCTTTCTCGGTTGTGCTGACACAGCTGGTTGTGGGCTGCGCTGTGAACTGGGAATCTTTGGCCTCCAAACTGGGGGATTAGGCTTGTGCTGCTGGCACCATGGAGCTGGGCAGGCCCAGTGCATCCCAGTGCTGCAGCTGGGAAGGCCTCGGAGAGGCGGTGGCTTTGAAATGACTGCTTTGACTACAGCTTTGCAGAGAAGTGCGGTAGTGAGCCTGAGCAGCTAATTAGTTTTTATAACCCTCTTTTGTTTGCTTTGGAAGACACCGGTCCCTGGCTTGCTTGCCTGGCTCCTGTTGGGTGTCAGGACAATGTCAGCACCAGCGTGTGAAGCTCCTGTTACCTGGGGAGAGTTCAGACAGGTTTGGTTTCAGCACAGGTCCCGTCCCTGAGCTGTTCCAGCACTTTCCTGACAGGAGGCAGTTGGTGTCAGAACAGGTTTGGCCCTGGGACGGTGAACAAAACAGCTTTGAGGGGCAGATCTCCCACGGTAATGAGTTCACTGGTGGCTTGGCTGTTTTTTGTAGATGAAAAGGTCAGATCCGTTGCCTGGGTTATTGTAGAAAGGTTTTGTTCTGGAACAGCCTGCCCCTGATCAGCTCCTGTCTGCTGAGCCATCAGGCACTGCTCTAACCAGTGTTTTTCCTACATTTCCCTCATCAGTGAGTGTTGGAGAGTTTGCTTTTTAGGAGAATATTTTAATTTAAGCCCAGGAAGTTCTGAGTGCAGATCAGCAGCTTGGGCACATTTGTAATGCCTCTGGTTTTGAGCCTGCCCTACTTGGAGTTTGCTTTTAATCACAAGTTTTAACAAATTCAGTCTATTGAAAATATTCTCAGTGAAACACCCTCTTTTTTTCTCAGAAGTCATTAGCTGACTTCAAGAAACAATATTTTAATTGAAGCCATGACAAAAGGAGAGCAGCAGTGGTGGTTGTAAAGCTTAATTTATTAAACAGCCTTGGTTTTAATGCAATAAAAAAAAAGCTGTAAAGAAAAAAAAAAAAGAGCTATGTGCTTTAAAACTGTCAAAATAAACCCTACAACTTTGAAGTCTTAAAATATTTTGGGAAATGCTGAATGTTTTTGACTGGTTATATGGAACAGCTGAACTGACTTAACTGGAACAAAATTAGAGGAACAAAGAGGTTTTGTTTCCACAGTGTATTTTTTGCCCTTTGACAGCACTGTCTGGCTCACTCTCTGAGTTAGATACCCAGAGCAGGGGACTGTCAGATTCCCCTCTTTGCTTAGACTTTCCACACAACTGACCCACTGAAACAACTGCAATGTGATAATAAAAGAGAAAAAATTATAGGAAAAATTATAGGAAAATTTAGGGGCAAGAGCAGAACTTGAGCCTTCTGTAACTGGGGGTGCTGAGTTGGAGGACACCATGGGCTAGCAGGTTTTTCTTGGCTAGTGGCTGATGTTGTGTCCTACACAGTTGGACCTTCTCAACATAGACTCAAAGTAGGAGACTTGTCCTCCATGAAAGATGCTCTGAGTCTCCCAGTGAACACTTTCCACATACACAGCAGCTTTCATCAGCAAAATGGTGAGAGAGTTTCTGGGGTATCCTTAGCATGGGGGCAGGCACACCTACTCTGGGAGGTGCTCGTGTGCTCTGTTCTTCTCTAGCCTGTTGGCATGAAAACAGGCTCCCTGGAAAGTCTGTCAGGAGAGACTTGGGGAAGGATGGACAGTGGGAGGAGATGAGCAGCTGAGGAATGGAGCTCTTGTTTCCATGCAAATATTCTATAAAAACCAGAAGAGGGTGGTGAAGCCTGCTGAGTGGTGGGATCTGCAAGCAGAAAGGCTCCAGAATTGTTTTCCATGAAGCAGCATCAGGTCCATGTGAATGTGATGTCCATGTGGTGGAGGGTAGCAGCTTGGTAACACAGGTAGTGGGAGCAAATGCCTTTCTCTCTCTTTCATCACTTCCCTGAGGAAGGCACAAACCTTTCTTCTTCAGCTTTTCACCTCCAGGTACTGAGTGAGTTGCAAGACAGAGCACTGCCTGAGCAGATGCATGCTGAATTTAGTAGCTTGCTTAGCAAGAAGTATCAGCAAGATGTCAGTGAGGTTGGGCTCATTACCAGATCTCATTAATTCTGTGGAATACACTGTAGAGAATATATTAATATTCTTACTCTGTTGACATACATTAACATACGTAATGGTTGTGTAATTGTTAGTAGTAATTATGATAATAATAAGCTTTTTCTCCTAGACAGCAGTAAAAATGGGTATTCAGAAGTCCCTTTAGGTGCTCTCAAACCACAGCTGATGGGCAGGAAGGTGCTGCTGTGGGTACCATGTGGTGAGAAGTGTCAGTTTTCTGCCTGGGAGTATCACAAGCCTAGAGGACAGATTTCACAGGTAGGCTTGGATGTGTTTATCTGTGCTGGTTGGTTGGGTCAGACAGTTTGGGTCAGGAAGTTCCTATGCTTTTAGCTGGAAATGACTGTTCCCTACCCTGGCATTTGCTGCTGCTCAGCAGAAGCATGGTTTGATGTGTGCATGCTCCTGTGCCCCTGCAGTGAAGCAGAAGTAAAAAGACATTGCTTAGGTCACCTTCAGCCTCAAGTGTCAGTTTGGAGAAGCCCATTCTGCTTTGCCTTTTTAGATCACCACTCCAGATGAGGTGAAGCTTGTGGTCATGTGTGTTATGTTTCTCTACATAGTTGCTACCCCACTAGCCCAATTCTTGCTGTTAGTTACAACAGAAAACCAGTGGGTGCCCTGATTTGTAGAGCATTAAAAGAGCTGTAAGACTCATGGAGCTCAAAAGGTTCTGTACTGAAATGTGTTCTCCTGTTTTCTCAAATATAAAAACTGCTAACAAGCAGATGGAGACTCACAGCAATTACAATACAGGGCCTGGCTCAAAGGCTACAGCTCCTCTTGGTTTATTGGAAAATAATCCTCTGTGGCATAGCTGAAAGCCAGATACAGAGGGACAAACCAGCATGATCGTGGCAAAGAAGTAATATCCAGGACAGTCCAAAGAAAGATTAACTTTTCAAGCCAGCTTTTACTGATGCAAATTGTCAACCACTGTGTTGCAATTGAGAGTAGAAATAACTTCATGTGAAAAGCTGACTCATAAAAGGGAGTCATCTAAAGCACTTTATGTCTCAAGATTTCATAAAAATGGCTTTGAAATGTTCTGTTGCATTTACCTGATGGAGAGCCCAGTCGTGCCAGCTGGCAGGTGCTCTTGGAAGTGCAACATCCTGGAGATGTTCAGGGTGGAGCATGGATGCTAAAACATCCCATCTGTCTCACAGGGGTCAAAACTGGATTGTTCCCAGTAGCACCTTTTTTTAAAAAAATAAAAAATAAAAAATTGTAAAAGGCTTTGTCCAGTGCAGGCATAAAAGTCTCCAGCTTGGTTTTCAGTCTCTTTTTTTTTCTGGGCAGCAGTTCCAAATCACTGCCTTTCCTGGCAGGGGGGTGGCTCTCTAAAATATATCATAAGGTTCCTGGTCTGTAGGATCAATGCGGGTTGTATTCAGCAAATGTCTCTTTCATTAAGTTCATATTATATAACATAAAGGACATTTTTCTTCCTTCCTAATCTGACCACATTGCTCTATGTGGTAGTTACCTTGCACCTGGTGCCCAGCACAGCAATTCCCCCATTCCCTTCATGAATTGTTCTTTCTGCTGCATCCATTGTTATCCTTACCTTTTTATTTTTATTTTTTGTTTGTGAAGCCCTCAGTGCAGTTTTCCCTTCATCTTCCAGCCAGAGCACACCAAGCACCATAACACAGCCCGCAGTCCTTACCCTGCTAAAGCTCAGAGGTTCTGATTTCCTGGGTTTTTTTCTGCCAAGACCCTGCTGGGCCGGGTCCAAAAGGTGAATTCAGGCACCACCCAGCTTCTCCAGAACTTTGTTTCCAGCTTCAATCCTTCCATCTTCTTCCCTTACTCTAATTAAAACCCTCTGTAACGAATGCTGTGAAGCCAGCTGCCCTGCTTTGGCAGGTAGCAAGCACAGGGCAGTGAAACCTCCAGCTAATCCATCCATGCTATGAAGTCATAAGAATCTTGTTAATTTTTAAAAAGCCCTTGATGCCCACTAATCCAAATCAATTTTCATTTCTTTCATAAAGTCATGCCTCCATTTAGGCTTCAGCTAAGAATTACAGCTAATTTGTTCGATTTTATAACAGTATAATTGAAAAAGTGATTTTAATGTCCTGGCAACCATATTCCCTTTCTTTGGTTGTTAATGAAAGAATCCATTAAAGTTAAATGATTTGGGCACTGATTCAAGTTGAATTGCCTGAATATTCTAGGGGAGTGTTTCTGACCATCTGCTGCTCTGTCATTGGCGTTTGTGTTGTAAATGGGACCGGGAGAAGGACTTCACAGGTCTTGTTCCAACCATTAAGCGTAAAATATCATTTTAATTTTCTGATCTCTGTGTAAATAGTGGAAATACTCGGGAGGCTTGGGACTGTTCTGGTCTGTGCTCTCCTGCCCCTCATAAACATCACTGCTGAGCTGTGCTTCCCCACCCTTTGCCGGGGCTCTCCTGGCTCTTGGTGTTGATCGCGGCGTGGTTTAAGTTCCTTTTGGTGACGGGCAGGACAACTGGAAGAGGAGGCTGGGAAGAGGAAGGTGCACGTGATGCAGGAGTGGTTTTCTCCTGCTTTTCTCCCCCACTCACACCCCTCGTTTCTGTCTGCTGGCAGACAGAGTGGTGCAGCCTAGCGCGGGGCTGGTGAGCGGGACCACAGAGCTCATAAATCACAGCAGCTGTTGTCATCTCCTGCCTTCTCTGCCTGTTGCTGAGGGTGTGGGTGATTTAGGGCTGTTGGGCCAAGTTGATGCTTGGAAGCACAGGCTCTGCCCAAGCAAGGGCAGAGTCACAAGCTCGCATCCTCCTTTCCCTACCACATGCTCTTTCTCTTTGCTGCCAAGCTTCCTTGCTGCTCTTGGTGACACAGACGTGGCTGCTCTGCTGGGAAGCAAGAAGGAAGCAATGAACTGGGCCATGAAATTCCCTGGGGATGGGTTTGAGCCCGTGTCTTGGAGGTGGGACCTCTGTTAAAGCTGGAAGCATGTCCATGATGTTAGGGATAGCTCCAACAGCCATCCCTGCATTGCTACCTCATGCTGCTTGTCCCAGGGCTGATATTTACCCACTCAGCCTGGGTGGCTTTACATCCCCCCTTTCAGCAGCCTTGATGTGTGAAAACAATAAAGACACCACCTGTAATTTTATTTTCATGGGAAATTACAAAGCATGGCCCAAGTCTTTGGAGCCCTTTAAAATGAGAGAGGAGCAGGATAGGCTTTGTCAGTTTGCTCTGGAGCTTTATGTTGCATTTTGCATCTAAAGATTCCAGTTGCAAAGGCTGAAGAATTGTCTGGTAGAGGTAGAAATTTATTTGCTGGGAAGGTTAGCTGCAAACTTCAGACCTGCAGCAGGGATGCTTTGACTTTTCCCAAGGTTTGAAACTGGGTGTGATGCTTATTTTTATTTTTTTTTTCTTTCTCTGTAGGATGTTGAGAAATTGACAGATTGAATATCCACTGTTGGAGCTGAACTTTATACAGTTTAATGTGTCTACATTTGTATCTTTGAAAAATACAAAGGCACTAACAGAGTGCAGAAGAGCTGCAAAATATACTCAGAGCTTTGGCTGTAGCCCACAGGTGAAGGATCTTTCTGCATTTTTTTTGGTAATGTTAGATTCTAGTTAAGTGACTCTTCTCAGGAAACATAATTCTGAAGCATGTATCATATTACGGACTTTTAGCTTTCTCAGGCATGGAGGGATGAAAGTATATCCTAAAAATACGCTAAACTTAAATAGTTCAAGTGCAAAAATAGGTAACGTTGTAACAGTGTATCTTGTTTCAGAGTCTCCTGTGTTGTTTGCAGATCAAATGTGTGTGTGTGATGCGTGAAATGAAATCAAGAACTGCATCTAACAAAAGCCAAACTGGGTTTCCTTCCCAACATCAGTGAAAAGTGCAGGAAGTAGTTATGTCTTTAAATGTTGCCTGTGAAATCCTGCAAATGTAAGGCAGTCACTTCAGTGAGATGAGGTTCTTTAAAATGGCAAATATCAGGCTTATTCAGCTCAGTCTGCTGCTCAGCAGCAAAATTGCAGTCACTGTGACAAATGGGCCTTCCAATGTTAACACCAGCAGATAACAAAAATAGCATTTAATAACTTTCATTAGAGTTAGTGTTTCTAGGGCTTTGGGGCTTTGCTCTTTCAAATCATTTACATAATTTGCAGGTACAAGCTGCTGTGCCAGACTGTCCATCTGATTCTTTCTGTGATCAGAGCATATTAATGCACTTGTTTGATGGTCTGTTACCAATAATTACCTTGGATTGCATTAGGAGCATTTCCAACATTGCAGCTGGTCTGTATTTTTCACTAAGTGTATTTCAGGGCCCAATTACAGGACTCTGATGTGTTATTGTTCCAGTGTGCTTGTTCAAGCTTGTAATTTTAATATGCCTCTACACTGTAAATTTATGAGTCCAAACCCCAGGCTCTCTCCTGAGTTCCTTGTGTATCCCTTGCTTGCAGCAGCTTCTGCAGAGGTCATCTTGGCTGCTCATCCTTGGTTTTCTAAGAAGGTAAAGGTGACAGCTAGGAGATGGAGGCTTCCTTGGAGATGTTTATAGAGCAAAGCCTAAAGTTGGGTGTCTCTTGTGCCTGGCTTGGAGCAAGGCATGGAAGGGACAAAAACAGCTCAGACCTTCCTAGGTTGGGCAGTGTGGGAGACTGTGAGGAGATTCTCAGTGATGTGAGTGTTTAACTCTCTTTGGCACTTTAAATAAGCAATGCAAGGGAAGCTGTTGCTGATGTTACTGTACACAGGGATAACTCTCCCTGTGCTGCTCTCAGGAGTGTGAGGCTCCCTGGGGAGCAGCTGTGAAAAAGGCCAAGTTTAACAAATCTAGGTTTTGGCCTGCTTAGACTTCAGCTGCCATTTCAGAAGCCTTTCTGAGGTCAGAGAGGAGAAAACACAAGGGCTTGACCTTCGTGAAAGAGTCAAGCACTTTCCCATTACAATTGCCATTGACAGTTCAACATGATGAATAAATTATTCCTGCTATCGATTTGTTTCATCTTTCTGGGCCATCTGTTTGCAGGGGATACATCAGAGTAACAGACATCTCAGTGAAACTGAACTCAGTCTTTAGACCTGGTTCTGTCTTCACCCCTATCTGGTAGGCATCATCTGTATGTACCAGATCAGATGCTTTGGCAAACTCTCTGCTTGTACAGTAGCATTGGGAGCATTTAGTCCTTCCTAGAAATAGGTGATATTTTCTGGGCTGGAGTCTCCAGGGTTCCATCAGCCATGTCTTGGTGGCTCTGATGGCCTTGGGTGGCTGAAATGAGCAGCTGCAGTTGCCTTCAGAATCGTCTTTAAACTTCGATGGAGACCTTTTCAGCTGTTTTATTTCCTTGATGTTATATTTATACACAAAGATCTTCACTTACCCAGGGCTTTGGCAGCCTTTGCTTGTATCTAAGTGAATGTAGTCGTTAGCCTATTTACCTTAATTACAGCTTGAGATAACATCAAGCTTTTCAGGTCTGGCCTCTTAAACAGCAACATGGTGCTGCATGTGTTTTAGGTAATGTTTCTTTCACACCATCCCTTCTGCTCTCTTACTTTTAGCTAGGGGTTTGAGCAGAACAAAGGCAAGCAGCTTTTGCCCAGCATCATTCTTCAGGGAGAGCTGCATTTGGAGCATGCTACAACAAATCAATAAATTATGATTAATTTAACTTTTAAATGGAAGGGCTTTGTATGCATATGAAAATATAACAACGGGCCACTATGAAGTGAATGGCTTGGATCAATGTTCCAAAGCCACAAAGCCTCATAAAGATTTGTGGGATTCAAAGATCTTTATAATTAAGTGAAGCAGAGCTGTAGGAAGAGGGTATTTTTGTGTTGGCAAGTTCCACTGCTCGTGTTGCAGTAACTGGGCTCCCTTTTGACCTTGCCAGGGCTGCACAGCTCTCCTGCTTGTGCAGATGCAGTTGGCAGGGTTCAATGTTTGCTCCCATGTGATGCTTTGTCCAGAAGAATATTTGGACTGTGATCTTCCCACAGTTCCTGGCATGGGATTGTACACTACCCCTTGATGCAGGGACAGTGTGACAGTCTGAGTGCAGTCTCTTGCTGTACACAGTGCTGGTCCAGCACCCAGCTGCTCATGAAAGGCTGAGATCTGCTTACTGACAAGGGATGATCTGAGAATCCCTTGCTGCCAGCTGGATAAATATTTCTGCAGCAGTGGGAGATGCTGCATTATTTAATAAACCATCCAGCTTGCATAGATGCAGGATGAGGACAAGGTCTCTTTCCCACTGGTGAGTGCTGCTCAGTTCTGGAACCACTCTGATGTGTGTGAATATTGAGTGTTAATCAAGTGGTCCTTCCAGCAACCCTGGAGGTAGTTTTAGGAGCCTTCTGTTGCAGAGAGACTAAATAGAGGCTGAAGGTGTAACTCCCTCATTCTTAGCTGTTGCCATAACAGGGTGGAAAGTTCCAGTAACATCTGGTAACTGGGAAGGGAATGTTGGGATCTTGACCCTTTTGTCTCATGGGCCTCATGACGGCTGAGTGGAAGAATGTTTTCTGTTTTATTGTGCCATGGAGGGGCTGAAGATCTGATGCACAAGGAGATGTGGGTGCTCAGCTCCTCTTTCAGCCTCCTGTTCTTTTGAGATCATGTGAATTGGATGTTCTGATCCCAGAACTCCTCTGGTTCTGCTTTCAGTGCTGATGTTGCTGAGCACCCAGAACACAGACTTTGTCAGAGACCTCTGTCCAGATTTCTTTCTGGGTCACCACTTGCCAAGTGCAGTTGCCCTAAAAACAGGCTGAGACAGAGCTATTGACTTTTAATTGTCAATGCATAAAGTTTCCAAGAAGAAAGAGGGCTTTGTGTTGCTTTAATGGGGACACACTGAAGTATAGTCCCTCTTTGAATTAGACAATGAGAACGTAAAGATTTTCTGCAGCTCTGAGAGTGTCTCAAGAGCATCGGCAGAAGGTTACATTGAGCAGAACAATGGCACAGTAGTTGGCTTGCTGAGAGGTAGGAAAACCCTTTGGAAGTAGTAACTCAAGTTTTTTCTTCAGTGCTGTTCACTCTTGATTAAATGAGATTAATTGTGCTGTTGAGTTCTGCGCGTTCAGCATCCAAAATAAATACATAAATTAAGACAGGCGACAGAGCAGAGCCTCAGCTGCAGTTTGAATTCCTGCCACCTCCTGTGGGGCGTGGAGGGGAGAGAGGAGCCCTTTCCTCTTTGCTGTCTGATATCCCACAGAACACACACGATGGCCGAGCTCTTTGCTCTCCTCCTTTGAGCTGCTTGCCTTGCTCCCGGGGAGGTTTTCTTTGGCTGGAGCTCTGCAAGGTGCACAAACCAGTTCCAAAGTGCCAGATGTGTGTGGAACAGGAAACACTCTGGCTGGGCTCCAGGCTGTGGGACCTGCAGCACAACAGCAGCTCCCCAGGAATATCTCTGGCTGCCAAGAACTAGAAGTGATGTCAGCTCTGGAAGTGTGTCAGATTAGAAAACCCTTGTACTTTGCTCTCTGTGAAGTATTAATCTCCCAAGGCCTGTGCTATAATGGGTCCTGTCTGGCTTGGTGCAACTTTATTTGTTTTGGGCTGGAAGTGTTTGAGGTTTTTTGCATGAAGGCACTGGAAGCTCTTGGTGGTTTAGGTGCTTTGGGTCAGGTCCCCTCCTTGAGGTGATCCTGGAGCCTCACTCAGCTAAGATGGACTTCCCCTGCCTTGGCTGAGTCTTGTAATTGCTGCCCTTGGGTGTTTGTAGGAATGATCATGCCCTGGGATGATGCAGGTGCCTAAATCCATCTTCTCCCAGCTGAGTTAGTTTGTTGAAGAGAGAGTAGCACATCTCCCTCACATAATCCCTTTCTGTCTGCCTTTGGGACAATCTGATCCCTTTGGGTGGTGGCTTTGTTGGTGACAAGCTTGTGGCTGTGATGGGGCTTGGTTGGGTTTATCTGCCCAGCTTATGGCAGTGCTGCATTTGGGGCTGGGACACACACACATCTGCAGGACACCCCCTTGGTGTCCACGGGGTGATGTGGAGCTGCAGGGAGCTTATTCACAGAGCTTACTCAGGGATTGCTCATCCCACTTGTGCTAGGTGCTGTATGCAGAGCAGAAGAAATCATAGATGTGCTGGTGGCTTACACAGAAGTGTGTGCCTTTTGGTTTATGCCTCTCTGTTTTGGTTTTAAAGTCATTACTATACCAACTCTTCCTCTGAACAAAGCCATTTGTCTCCTGTTGAACAGTAACCTTTTATTTGTTCATGCTGTGTAACAGAGCTCAAGGACATGCTTACTCCTGATAGCCAAAATTTCAGCAGCACAAGCATCTCCCTTGTATCAATCTTTCCTCCTCAATTTAAGTGGTTAAATCCTAGGGAAGGGAAATAACCCTATAGATAGGGAGGCACCTATGGGGTTTGGTGCTGTTCTCAGCTGTAGAGTGCAAGCTCCCAACAAATCTGTGGGCTTGGAGTGTTGCACGTTGGGGATGTGAAAACACAGCTCTGAGGATCTTACCTCTGACCAAGTAATTGCATTACCAGGCATCTGTCAAGCCTGGCTGTGTTGCTAGCTCACACTTTGCCTGGTTATTTATAGTTCTGAAATTATGAAAACAAGAGAACCGATGCTTTTTTCTCCTTCACTCAGTGGTAAGTTGTGCTGTTCCTGCTTCCATTTGATGTCAGGGAGAGATCATAGGAGAGGTTTTTGGCTGCACATTGAGACATGAGATTTGGGAAAGGGAGATGTTGGCTGGTTTACTGTGGATTTTCAGATGCCTGCTTTGGATCTGGAATCAATCCTGCTGCTGCCAGGGGCTGTGCTCCCATGGAGGACAGAGGACAGCTTTGTGCCTTGAAGATTTTACAGCCTGTCTTCATCCAAAACACCCTGGGGTTTATGCCACTCAACAGGAGACTTTTTCATTTGCTTCACTGGGCCTGAACACTGAAGGTGGCTGGCTGGCTGATGGAAGCAAGGAAAGAGATGGCAGGAAAAGAACATACATTGTCCTAGGCTGTTTTTGTGCATGATGTAGCACAGGGATTAGCAACGTGGGAGACAATAAAATACCCCTGTAGAGTTTGGGTCAGAAAATACAGTTTTAATGGAACACAGTGCTTTTAACTTGCTGTATCAACGACCTTCCATTTCAGGGCATGCTCTGTGTTTGAATCTCTCTGCATTCCCCCAGAAATTTGTGTATGGGTATATAGCTATATGTGTGGTATATATCTACATGTAAGTGTGTCTTTGCACACACATTTATGGTCTTGAAGCCACTCTGCTGTCTGCCTTGGAATAGTTCTGCAGTTTGCAGGGCTTAGTAGAGTTTTGTGTGATCTCTGCTGGTTACCTGGCACTGAATGAGCACAGACTGTCCTGTTTCTCTCTTCTTGTAACCTACCGCCCTGCTCTTGCCTCCTTTTCTCCCACAAAAGTATTTTGAGATGTTCTCAGTTGTGTTGGGTTGTTTCTGGGTAGCTGGTAAACAGGTGGGTTTGTGTGCTTGTGTTTGTGTGAAAGCCTCCTGTGGGTGGATATGTGGTGTTGCCCACTGTAGAGCAATGCTGTCCAGAGTTCCCTGGCCTCAGTTCAGAGATCCATGAGCTGAAAACTTCCAGTTCTGATGGGCTGCAAAGGAAGGAGTCAAAGGCAAAAAGCTCTCCAGCTCCAAAGCACGGATCTGTAGGTAGAACACCTGCCTTGAGCTGGTATGTGGAAAGGCTTTCTGCGTGGAAGCCCACCCGTGTGTCACAGTCTGTGGCCTTTGGAGTGGCTGTCATTGCTCTGTGAGGCAAGTGGCTGCTTTGGGGACTTGTCACTGCCTTCATCACAGCATCACCTCCAGCTGGTAAGAAGATGAAGGGGAGCAGGAGGCTGTATTATGTGTGTTTAAGCAGGGTCGTACCCATTTCTGTTGCTCTGCAATGAAGAATGGAGGTTGGAAGTAGTCAGCAGCTTCTGTAAGCACTTAACATTCCTGATTTCATTTGTCTTTGATCTCACTTGGAGTAATTTTACTCTCTTCTGATCCTTTCCCTTGAAGGAGCTTTTATCTCATTGTCAGGCTTGTTAATTTAGTGCCGTGTTTTGAACCAGACCTCCTCCTACATTTCCAGAGCCTGGAAGGTATTTTTTCCTGAGAGTGTTTATACAGTTCTTTGAATAGCTTAGGACAAGAGTAGGGGGCCCTTCTGCAAAGGGCTGTGTCCCCAAAAACTTGCAGTGTTTGGGGGTCAAAGGGCTGGCTAATTTGGGTCAGGTCTGTGCTTACCTACCAGAGCAGCCTGGTGGCAGCTCACGGGTTTGTTTGCCCAGCTGGAAGCCTCCCCAGGCTCCCTGTTAAGTGACAGATAGCAATAGGTTGTCACATGTGTTTGGCCTTGTCACATTCTTCTGCTGAACAAGAGTTCAGTTTGAACCCCGAGGGTTGTGAGTATATCTCTGAGGGTTTTTACTTGGCTTCTTAGGTCTAGAAACATTTTTGGTGCTCCTGGAATAAAGGGCAGGGGGCTGAGCTCTCACCATCGCATGGAGCCTGCATCACTTGGGGATGCAGGAGGCTTTTGCAAGTAGGAACATTGACACCCTAGAGATTGGTTGCTTGTAAATGGTTTCTGCTGTTGCAGGGTGGATTATGTGGTTGGAACAGGTTTCCAGGAAAAGAGTGACTGTTGCTCTTTAAAGATGCTGTACAATTGTGTGTTTATTGGTCTGAAGGTGTGAAAGAAGACAACCTTCTCCTGCCAATATCCAGTGAAGTGGTGTTGTCATAACCAGCTCAGCAAGTGCACTAAATATTGGTGATAAAAACAGACCACTCTGGTTACTTGTGGAGGATCCTTTCCTGGGGTTCCTATGTTCCTTGGGGAGCTGTGGCAGAACAGGCACCTGTGAGATCCAGTTTCAAATGGGTTTCCTCCAGTGGTCATTTCTTCTCTTACGGTGTAGCAGAGAGAGCCCTGAACCAGGCTGTCAGGCTTGGTGTGGGTTAGCTCTATGGTTTGGGAAGGAGTTTTGCAAGTGGCTTTTTTTTTTTGTTTTCTCTCTAGCCTGAAAAGCAGAAGCTTGGATCCAGGTAGGTTTTGACTTTGGAGAGAAGAACCGGGTGATATTTAGGGGCGTAGAAACATCGTCACAGGTTTTTAAAAAAGCAAATCCTTCTGCTGTGATGGAAAGGATGGAGCTCTCTTTTCTTGCTCCACTGCAAGTGGTTTGATTGTTAAAGGACTGAAGTTTGAGAGGCTGGTAATTGCTTCTTGCTGCCCTGTGCTGGCGTGGGAAGCTGCGCTGCAGATCTCTGCTCTATTCCTGGCTGCCTGAGCCAGCCAGCCGGCCCCTCGCACTTCACCTTTAGAAGAGGAGGAGTGTTTTCAGCAAAATGGCACTTTAATTGCTGTCTGAAGAAAATAGAAAATAGGACAGATAAACAGGCTGTTTCCCCAAGTGAGGGGCTGGCACGGAGCAGGAGCCTGTGAAGAACAGGGAGGCAGGGGGACAGCCTGGTGTGGTGGCAGGGGACACGTGGGACACCCAGCATGCAGAGCCAGCTGATTGCATGGGCTGTTCCCACCCAGCCCCACTGCCTGGTGTTGAAGGAGGGTCACCAGCTAACAGGGTGCTGTGACCTGGGTTAATTCCATGTCTCCTCAGTTTCTGCTCGTGGTTCTGAAAGCAACAAATGTAAGGAAAGGCAGAGGATTAAGACCTTGGCCAACAAAGTTTCAGTATCTTTTGAAATAAGCTCTGCATAGAATCCTAGACTCATAGAATGGTTTGGGTTGGGAGGGATGTTAAAAATCATCAAGATCCAACCCCCCTGCATGGGCAGGGACAGCTCCCACTAAACCAGGTTGCACAAGGCTTCAGGCCCTACCTTTCAGGGGCACCTGCAGTTCCCAGCACACGCCTTGAAATAATTCCATCTCCCTGCATGTGTAATTCTGTGTGTCATTGCCCCTAATTGCATGCTTAACACACACTCTTTTTTAAATGTAGCCCTTTTATCAGCAGTAGGTAGTAGCAGGTTTAATAGGGTGTTTGAATTCCTATAAAATTAATCTGTAGCCTTCTGCGATAGGAGACGGGCAGGGAGCCATGTGGTTCATATCCAGTGTTGATAAACTTGTTATAGAGGCAGGAAACATTTCTGATTGGAGCAGTGACAAAATAATTTGGAACAGAGCCATAAAAAGAGTGGATGGTGATGGTTGGAGCACAGCAGAGATTGAAACTGCTGGTGTGTGGAAGCAGCACTGCCAGCTAACATTGACTTAGTGTCTCTGGAGAACTCTAACAGCAAATGCATTTTATTAATGCCAGTATTCTTTTAGGAAATGCTGAGCCTTGTTTTGGAGGTGGAGCTCTCCAATGAGCATATGGGTTTGGAAACAGGCCAGACCCAAGACCTTAGCTCCATGCTGGTCACTGCTCTGGCCTCTGCCTGCAGCAGGCAGGTTGCCTAAGGGCATGTTCTGGGTAAGACATGGTGTGATTGTCAGTTTGCAGCTGGAATATCCTTTCCTAGTGGGGAAAATGCATCCACCCATTCTCATTCTGATATCAGTTTTGTGGGTTAAAATACTCAGAGGCAGCAGGTCACATTTTTAGCCATTCTTTTATTCCTTTGAAATGAGTCTCCTGATACACCGGTTATCTCCAAGCACTCTCCTGGAAAGCTGTGCTTCCTTCACTGTAAAACTGGGATGTGTTTAACCAAGCAAAGCACCCTCACTGCAACCCTGTCTCTCCTTTGCAGGAAGGCTGTTGGAAGGGGATTCTCTGGAGCTGAGCTGTAGTGCTGGTCCTGCAAAGGTGATCCTGGAGCCAAACCAAGTCGTGGTTTTGGACTGTAACCTGGCCCCTGTTGAGCAGGTGACCAATATCACGTGGAAGAAGAATGGGTTTCCATTAGTGGAGCAGGAACATCTCCACGTGCTTCCGAATGGTTCACTCTTCATCTCATCCCAGGCTGTGGGAAAGGACAGTAAATATCCAGAGAAGGTTGATGCTGAGGGTAATTACTCCTGTGTGTCTCACAGCTCCTTAGGGGCTGTCACCAGTCAAACGGCTGCAGTCAGATTTTCAAGTAAGTGTTGGGTTGTGGGTTTTTTTTGCTCCTTTTCTATTTTTTCCCTCCTGGTGTTTATACCCACCATCTGCCTCCCAGAGAGTTTGAGACACAGTGTCTATGAAGTGAAATTTTGTTGATGACATGTAGGTGGGATTTGGGATAGTCCACAAATAAGCAGTGGTGTCATTCTGTTAACATCCTGTGAAACTCTCCCAGGTCAGTGCCATCAGTCATGAATTAAAACCAGGACCCTTGTCACTCTGCCAAAAGCCAGTGGATATTTTTTGCAGAGAACTCAACACTTCACAGCCCTGAGTGTAGCATCCTCTGCCTGGAGAGGAGGCTGTGGGGGTCTGGCTTTGACAGCTCTGGCTCTTCTGGACAAGGCTGCTACTGATGTGACATGGATAAGGAGCACTGCCCTAAATCTTTGAGCACTGACTGGTGCTGAGGGGCTGGGTGATGGGGAAGTGAGTGGGAGAAAGCACCCATTGCCTTTCACCTGCTGGAGTCCCCTCTGGATGGTGTGTGCAGGAATGTGACTTGTGTGGGGACAGCTGGAAGGACTGGCTCTTCATGGTCTTCATGCTATCCACACCCCAGAGGTGACAGTGGGTGGCTTGTCACTCTGTCCAGATCGGGGTCTGCATTAAGTGAAGAGTATGGATACACTGGTAAAAAGAATCTGAGAGACAGTCAGGTGGATGTGGGTGGTGGTTGAGCAGCAATAAGCACTGGAAACAAGCCAGGCTGTGCTCAGGTGGTCCAAGTTCCCCTTTGTCCTTGCTCTCAGTAGCTTGCTTCAATCATACCAGGCTTCTCTGCTCTCCCCATTTGTGACTTCTGGTGACTTTGACAGCTTTAGTGTTTCTGAATATGGCCCTGTGAAAATGATAAAGACTGTGAACATAACTGGGAACTGATGCACCAAGGGAGGCCTTGGGATCTTTCATCTTCTGTGCTGTGAGGTCCTGATGGACAGGATGTTGGAAGTCTCCCTTTCCAGTGGCTTTTGTTTGTGGAAGCTTAGCTGGGCTTTTAGCAGAGGGAGTAGTGAAAGAGCAGGAGTTTAATCTTTGGTGAAGTGACTTCTCTGATGAGAGCTCAGGCTGGTGAGGGTGGTGAGGAAGAGTGCTGAGGCTCTCTGTGTGCCTGGTGGAGCCAAGGGATGTACCAGGGTCCCAGCAGGGACAGATGTCAGTTCCCAAACATGCTCTCAAAGCACAGTGCTGCTGATTTCAGGTGTGAGAAGAAAGCAGGTAAGCCAAAACAGTTTTACAGTCCTTTGGTGCCAGTGAACATATCCCAGCATGGAAAGATGTTCCAGCACCCTGCTTTCCACCACATCGTGCAGAGAGAGTGATTGATGTGCTCGGGGCTTCTGAATGAGGAAACCTTTGTGCATGGGCATAAAATGCCCATGAAATGCCTCCATGAAATGCCTCCAATGAGATCCTCCCCTCCCACAGAGACCAAACTAGAGCTTGGCATTGGACTGGTGCTCTCAGGCTGCCTTCTGCCATCCTCTCTTTGTGTGTCTCCCAAACCTTGCCAGGCTCCCATGGCTGGGTGAGACACAGAGCTCCTGGCTCCCAGGACTGTGTCTGCTCTCCTCTCCAATGCAGATTATTGGGCTGTTCTTCTTCTTGAGCTTCTGATGGTGCATTTGAGTGGTGTTGGCAGTGTCAGAGCTGCAAAAGGAGGAGTTTGAGCAGAAGCGGGGAGAAAGGGCAACTTTTTGTGATGCCTTTTTTGCTAATCTGAAGGTTACCCTGTCCTGCAGTCCCAGTTCTTTCCAGCCTGTCTCTGCTGTGACAGGGTGGTCTTGTAAGGAAATGGAAAAGCTCTTTTGTAAGGAATTGAGAGCACATTCTACTGGAAAGGTGTAGGGAGGAGGTCCTCCTGGAGAGGAGGAGGCACTAGGATTGTGCTCTGGGTGTCACAAAGTGGATTTGGCCATGCACATCAGCTCAGGTCCCTCCAAGGCCACTGCTGGTGTCTTCTGGACTCCCTGGTGAATTCAGCACAGTTTGATGATGAGTGGAAGGGACTTGAGGGCTTTGATGCTGAGCAAGAAGTGGTGAGAGGAGGGCAGAGCTGAGCAGCTGTAGCTCCCTCAGTAGCTGGTGAATGCCATGGGTGTCACTGGGTCTGCTCAGATGTTCCTGCAGGCAGGATTTCCCCCATCCTAGCATGGTGCCCATCTCTGACCTCCAGGGCAAACTCCAGACAAGGAAGAGCAGTGCAGAGGCTGGGGCAGATGGCTGTCTACATGACAGAGTCTGCAGTTCCACTCTGCAGTGTCCAGACTGTCTTGTGAGGTGAATATCTCTTTATAATGGAAGAGATGAGAGAAAGGGCTCTTCAGGCTGTTTTTCCTTTCAGTCTCTGAGAACACTCCAAGATCTGAACTGCTGAATCTGCGTAGCTGTTGAAGAATAAAATCCTTTGTATTCAGGAATGGCTCCTGGAGCTGCTTTAAGTGTGTGACTACCAGTAAATGGTTCCTTGACCTACCAAACAAGTGAGGTTAAAAAGAATGCCAACACAGTAACACTTCTCTCTAGTACAGTGACTTCTGCACATGTTGGTGAGTACAGCTGCACAGCACACCATTGGGGCCAAGGTGCTTTTGCTCTTGCTCAGAGCTGTGGTAGGTGAAGATGCAGATTTGGTCTCCTGACACCCACTTTACTCCATGATGTATTTAACCTCTGCTACTCCAGGCAGGGTGGTCCAGGTTTGGCCAAGCACATGCCTCTCTCTGTGAGCACTGCTGTAGAAATCAGCACTTCAGACAGCAGGTAAAGCTTTTGCCAGATCCAGGGGAAAATCTTTGACCTTTGCAATGTGTCCTCCTTTTCTGCTCAGAAAGTGTTTAGCATGCAGCTAAACCCATGGATTGCTGATCACCCACCCCTCCTGTTCCCTCCTTTCAGTGATTTGTAGTGCCAGATAAATAGCTGGTTCCAGTCTTTCATTAAGTGAAGGGACCCCTGAGGGCTGTGAAGATGGAGTTAGGTGTTGTGTTTGGGAGGTGGGAGACCTGGAAAAGGCCTCATTAATCCTGGAGGATTTATTCAGTTTTGCTTGCCCCAATGCCAGCCACCCTCAGTTAGGACATACTCTCTTTTAAGGGTGCCTTGTGTTGGATTTTGCACTGTGCCTCTTTCCTGGTGTCAGTGGTTTGTGTCTCTGTTACGGAATTGGGTTTATTGCTTGGTGTCACACACATGAGAACAGTGGAGACATCTCAAAACCAGGAGACTGATTTAAATTGCTCTTCCCCCCCCTGGATTTTTCCAGAGGAATGTACATAGGTGACCTGTCTCTCCATCTCATTGTGGGTTCTCCCAGAAACAGGGAATTTCAGGTGGACTCCCTGCTTGTCCATACTCACATCTCTCTTTTTATTACCATCTGAGTGTGCCTTGCAGCACACACAGGCACCTGACATAACATATTCATTTCTGAGTGGAGAGCAGCACAGGAACTGATTAATGAAATGCATCTCTCCCTTGGATTTGTTCTGTGGGTTGGGCAGAAGCACTTGCTACATTAGCATCCAGCTAGTGCAGGTGAGGATTGGAAAGGCCTTTTTTTTTTTAATAAAATCTCTGCCACTGAACCTTAGTCTGTCTGTGGCTGTTGGTGTGCAGATGGAGTTGCTCTGGGTGCTGATTGCCCTGGGCACTGCTGATCAGTTTGGGGCAGCAGAACAAAACCTGCTCAGCAGGTGGGATACATTCTCCAAGCTGTCAGCTTGGGCTTCTGATCCTCAGGGTGCTTCTTTCCCCAGGCTTCTTTCCCCTGGTTGGCCATCCATACCTGGTGGTTGTGGTGGCAAAGGAGGAGGATGGAGTCTGTGATGACTCTTGGGTTGAGCCCACCGAGGTGAGGAATTAGTTTTGTGGGTTTCTCCCAGCCCTGTGTGCTCCCACCTGGAAAAACCAGGGGTGTTATTTTAGTTGTGGGAAGGTGTAGCTTTCTACCCGTTAATAACTACGTTTGTGGTGATTTGTTAAAGCTGTTAATTTAGCTTAAACATTTTGTGCGAGGGAGGTTCTAGAAAATTACAGTAATTGTGGCTGTCAGATGAAGACGTTTTGCTGTGCCTGGAGGGAATGGGGCTGCCTTGCCTGGCTGCTGGCAGCCAGCACAGGGCAGGGTGGGAGTGTTGAGGCTCCTGGAGGGACAGACCACAGCAGGGATCAACACACACAGCCTCTCGTGATCCCCTCACCACAAGGAGAAGGTTTCTGTGTCTGAGACTTGAGGGAAGGCAGGCTGGGTTTTACTTTTATTTTAAGGATTTACTTGATGCTGTTTGTTTTGTGGGTTAGGTAGACAGGTGAGTGAGGGCTGGTGGCTCTAGGCAGAGCCAGGCTGGGCAGGAAAACCTCCAGCTGGTGATCACACAGGCTCTGGACCATCCTCAGAGGAGACTTTCAGATGTTGTTTCAAGAGCTGGTGTCTGTGAAGAGGCAGAAGGAAGCCCTGGATGGGACACCCAGCCCTGCAGACCCAGCACGGTTCTGGCTCTGCCACCACCACGCTGCAAATCTCTGGCAAGGGTTCCAAAATCACTTCCACGACTTTTTGAGTCAGTTTCCCTTCCATCCACCACCCCCTCCAGCCTGTTCAGAGGTGAGCCCTGCAGAGACAGATTGTCTGGGCTGTGTGAGTGAACTCAGTGGAGGCTGAAGTTGCCCCCACCATAGAAATACCTACTAATAGTTGTAAAAGGAAAGGGAGCAGGACACGGAGAGTCGGGGGGCAAAGTGCTGTGGGAGGGAGCAGCAAGCCCGTTTCAGGAGGCTGAATTCCTGGCATAGGCTGCATTTTCTGCCTGGGGTGTAGTGTTGCTGGCTGGCAGTCTGTCCAAGCTTACAGCCTCCCGCATGGATCAGGCTGCTGGGAGAGGGGGAAGGGTGCTGGTTTTCTCACCATCCTGCACTCACCCCAGGGCTAAAAGCCTTGGCACACGGGGCTTGGCTCCAGCTGGGATGAAGGTGTGGGCAGGGAGGGAGCTGCACTCTGGAGCCTGCTGCTTTGGCATGTTGCTGAGGGTAATTCGGTGTAATGCTCTTCACCTCCTCACCTGCAGTGGGTAATTTTTACTGAGTGGCCTATTAAGGTGTTCAGGGTAATCAGTGCAACAGGGCTGGGAGGTGTTTTGTGGCTGGTGATGGCTTTGCAAGCTAAACCTGAGCCGAGGAGTTGAAAATAATGTCGAGTATGTGTCTGTTTCCTTTTTCCTCATAAACATCTTCTTTCCTTTCCTCCCTGCATGAAAGCCTCTTCCTTTGCAGCACTTCTGCAGTTACCCATTCCATCAGAACATGTTTCTGGGAGGAGAGCAGCCCTTCCCGAGGATCCCCATGGCCCCAGGGTGTTGGGTGCTGCCTTGCTCTCCCAGTGCCCTGCATACAAGGCTGTGTGATGTGTCAGACCTGCTTTCCTGTCCTCTTCTGGCTGATCCCCTTCTTCCTCTAGTGCCAGCTCTTTGCAGAACAGTTCTGAGCCTAGGTTGGGCCCTTTGTAGGGGCTGAACATTTTCTGCCATCTCCACTCCACCATGGTACCCCTTGGGATGAGAGAAGAGGGATCAAGCAACGGGATGACTGCATGCTGCACTCTTGGACCCAAGATGATGTTTGTGGAGCAGCAATGGGCTTGGCCACCAAGTCTGTCTCTGAGCCTCACCAGGGTTCTTGTTTGGTTCTGCACCCAAGAAACCTTCTCATTATTCTTACCATGTTGTGGTGTTGCTTTCTGTTTGCAAAAGATCCCTGTTGGTGTTCCCTGTCCTCTCCTTCACTGGAAAGGCTTCAAGCTGTTTCAAGCGTGCAGAGATTTTTTTTTTCCCCCACCAGGCCTCAGTGATTCCCTCTCCTGATCCTGTAAAAGGAAGATGTCTGAGCTGGCTGGCTCTGCTGGGAAGCTGGGCTGTTCCTGCCTGCTGCTGGGAGCGGGAGGGACGCTGCTCTCCCTGATCAGGGTGGCTGTTCAGTCATGCTCCTCCACATCCTAATGAGAAATCTGTCACGGGTGCATTTTCTGGCTCTTGGCTTTTGAAGAGCTGTTCCAGAGCCCTGCACAGCAGGCAGATGGGGCTGGGTGGAGGTGAAGGGAGGGATCTGGTTCTCAGCAGGGAATTTCAAGCTCGCAGACACAGGTCTGGCAGGTGATGGGAAGAAATAGCTCTTTGCTTTGGCTGAGTAACCCTGGGGAGCCCAGGAGGCACTGTCACCTTTTGTACACCTTTGCACTTCATGCCAAAATGTGCAGAGAGGTAAACCTGGCTCTCTAAACATCCTGCAGCTCCTACCAAACTGTACAAAATATACAAAGTGTGCAGCTGTGAGGGAGAGCAAAGAGTGTGAGGAGCTGCCTGCTGGGATTTACAGAGCCATTTCACTGCTGTTGGTGACAGTGGCACTTCTGTTCATGCACACCTTGTGCCCCTTGGCTCTGGAGACTGCTCTAAAACAGCTGTGAATTTTGGGACCTCACTGTATCAGTTAATATGATGCCCACCTCATAATGGAGAGAGATGGGTGACCCAGTGTGAAGCACAGGGAACAGAGATTCTCCACAGATTTTGTCTTTTTGGGATTTCTGCCTCGCTTTGTGACATTTCTGTGTACATGAGTCTTCAGAGTCTGCCAAGTTTACACTTGTAGGATAAAAAGAGAATAACAGGAAAGAGCACTAAGATTATTTGCTGCTAGGAGAAGGTTGTTTAGATGGTGCCATCCTGAACATGCATTTGATGGATTTTCTTTTAACCTATTGGGTTCGACAAGTTTTATTAACACAAGCTGAAAAGATCTTGCAGTCTGTGGGAATGACTCTGTTCTAGGTCTGCAGTGTATATTAGAAAATACTAAAAGCAGCTGACTGAATTGGGGGCCTTTCATATTAATTTTTAAAAAATTTCCAGGAAAACCTTTATTTCATTGCCATTTGTATTGAATTGGAAAAAAGTAGACTTTGTGGACAGCTGGTGGGAGAATTCAGTCTGTAGCTGCTGTGGAGATCAAGGAGCTGGTTTAAACATGTGATAACTATTTAATTTAAAGAAAAACACTGGCAGCTGAGAATACACTGAGGTTAAAATTGGTAATGTAAAAGCATTTAGTTCTGAAAACTGGATGTAGTTTCTCAAGCTAACATTGCAATAAAGAATGTGTGTGTGTGTGTGTGTGGTGCAAAGAAAACTTCAGTTTTGGAGTCTTATAAAATCGAAAGCAACGATGGATGTTCTTGGGAAACAGTGATGGGACAAACACCCAATTGTGCTGGAGGAGCAGAAGGTCACATGGGGTCCTTCTAAGTGCAGTGTTGTGCTTGGCCCAGCAGTCAAGCCTGTTCTCTGGCTGAAATTTATGTTTCTTGTGCCACGTTCAGGATTTCTGGCACTTGTGTTAGAGCCTTGCTGGATGAATTTGTACAGCAGGGTGGGTTTAACAGCAAAGGGAGTTTAACAGACTGACTGAAAGCAGGAGCCCAGTTCTTGTAGTGCAGAAGAATACAAGCTTTCTGCTCCCATGGAGGAGCCTGCATGCTTATTGAAAACTCCACCGTGTGACTGAGATGCCTTGAGTTATGCTTTTGATGGGACAGATGCTGACAGCCCCAGGGGGAGGGTTTCTGCTGGGCTGGAATCAGCAGGGTTCTGGTGTGTGCTGGGAGGGGAGGAACATCAGGCAGCTGCCTGGGAACAGTGGGAAGGGTTCTGTCCAAGAGCAGGCACAAACATCACTAAGTTGTGTCTGAAGCAGGCTCTCTAGTACAGAGGGAAGCATATAGACAGGGATGAGCCTTGGAGAGCAAACAAGTGCCCTGATGTGTATGAAATCCATCCTCCTCCTTGCACGAGGTGGCTGTGTCCCCCTGCCTGCATCTCATCTGCTTGAGTAAGATGAAATTTGTTTCTGCTGGCAAAGTTGATCCCTGTGGAAGAGAAGGAGGATCTCACAGGATTCTCCAGCATTGCCAGCCTGCGGGCAGTTGTTTTCTGTAAGTGACTTGACATCTGGCTTTGTTCTCCCTCTTGCCTTCTTTTAATTTCCTGTGGCTGCAGGAGTGCTCAAGGCAAGAGGAAACTCAGAGTCTCCCAGAGTTGTGGCATTTCCCCTCCTCTTTTTCTCCTTCTGTGTGTCCTTCCCAAATGGAATAAGGGGACAGACAAGTAAGCAATTTAGGAAAGCAACTGCTGCAACCACCTCGTTGCCTGTCCACACGTTGCCTTCAAAGAGAAAATGAGGCAAGAAGCAAATTTGCACATGGAAACCTCTTGCTTGCTGTTGTCAGTCCTGCTGAGGGTCTGAGGGGCCTGGGAAAGTGAGGAATCTTTAGGAGAGAAAAGCCTTCCTCTTAACTCATGCATCACAGCAGGTTTGCATTTCTCAGCAGGAATGCTGTTAACTTTCTTTCCCTTCTTCTCTCCCCAGCATTATCCCGCTTTTTCCAGCAGCCGGAGTCACAGGCAGTGGAGGAAAATGGCATGGCCAGGTTTGAGTGTCGGATTGAAGGACTTCCCCCTCCTGTCATCACATGGGAGAAGGACCATGAAGCTGTTCCAGCAGAACCCAGGTGATCCCCTGCTTGCTTTCCTGGGTCAGCTTGGAAAAAAAAAAAAAAAAAAAAAGCAAAAAGCAGGACAAAACCTGGCTCTTTAGGAAAGTGAAGGCCTTTCATCCTCTAGTGAAAGACCCCAGATTCTCTTTTTTGGGGGAAAAGATGAGAATTCTCCAGCATGACACATTTTCCTTTATGAAAGTCAGTTACAGGCAGGAGAAGACAAACCATTAGCTGGCTGTTGGCTGGTTTGTAGATGGCACTTCTGCAGGGGAGCTAAGACTGCATGGTCCTTTAGTTCTTAAAAACTCATTTTCTGTGCTACAGAAGGGATCTGTTTTCATCCCAGGGACGTTTAAGCCAAGAGGAGAGGAAGAAAAGAGGGGTGGGGTAAGGTTTAGGAACAGTTTTGCAGCAATGACTGTTTCTGTAAAATTAATCACTTGCATCCTTGAGTCTGAAGTGTGGCATCTAAAGGTTTATGGAGGCTGTTGCTTTGTAATAAGAAGGAAATTAATTAAGTAGGAAAATAATAAAAAACAAACCCCCCAAAAAAAAAGAAAAAGAAGAGATTGCAGAAGGAAGTGTGGCATAGATAGGGCAATAGCTTTTTAATGAGAAGAAAATTAATTAATTAGGAAAAGAATAAAAAAAAAAAACCCAAACAAAAAGAAAAGGAAGGGAAGTGTGGCATAGATAGGGCAATAGCTTTTTAATGAGATGGATGTTGTGAAATTATTTGCTCAGAGATTGCTTTCAACACGGGCAGCCTGAAAATTGTTTTCCTTGTAAAAGCCAGACTGTAATCTGTGGCTGCAGGTCTTGCTTTTTAAATCATGTTTTAGCTAATATGCTTCATAGAAGGATTTGCTTTTTTTTTTTTTTTTTTTTTTTTTGCTGTTGTTGTCTACTTGTTGTTGTTGGATTTCATGTAACTGGCTTTCGAAGGAATTCAGTGAATTCCAGGAAATGTTGGCTGCCAACCAGAGTTCTCTGTTATCCCTACCCCATCATGCCTAAAGACCAGATCTCAGGCCAGCCTCTGATTATTGTGGACTCCCTCCTGCTCACACATCAGATGAGCCTCTGAAAATGCAACCATGTGGATAGGTGGGCATCAGGACAATGATTTCATTTTCCAGAATAGCAAGGTTTGGTGGATGTACAAAATCAGGCTCTGGGGCTATAGATCCAATCCTTGAGATAATGCTGCTATGTCAGTGTTTATAATTTATTTTAAGAGAGATAGAATAGTCATGGCAAGCTGATACTGCTTTTCATCTGTTCATTTTTTTATGCTGATCTTGCCTTTGGGCACACTCTTCAGCCTTTGCACATGGTGCCACTTCAAGGTACTGAAGACTGACCTTAAAAAATAGTTAAGACAACCCAAAGGGTAGAGAAGTGCTTATTGATATTTTCACAATACCTTTCCTGCCCTGCTGAAACTCAGGAAAAAATCTGACTTCCGTGTGTGTATAAGGCACAGAAGTATTTTGCAATTTTGGCTCTGGATTACTTTTAAAGAACATGAGATTAAATCTCCAGCAGCTGCTGAGAGGTGGCTTGAAGATTTCCTCTAGATTGCAATTGCTTTTGGGGTGTGCTTCATCTCTTGCTGTAATCTTGTCTCTGTTTTAAGTGCTGGCTGAGTTTCACGCCAGGAACTAAATTGCTGTTTATTTTCTCTAGAGCCAAGATGAATACTTGCTAAGAACTGGAGGTCTTTGGAGGTCTGCACATAAACACACACCCTACAGATCACTTGCTCTGCCATCATAATCTTTTTTCCACCTTTTGACTAAGAGAAGGTTTTATCTGTGGGGAGCATCTACTCTGTCATGTGTCTGGAGTGCCTCAGCACAACTCATGTTCGTGTATGGAGCTCTTGAGATGTGAGCAGAGGACCTGAAGGATTTGAATCTGCAACAAAACTGCAGGTTCCTAACTTGTCCTGAGGACTGATGCTTTACTCTGTTTTATATATCTTCAAAAAAGGGCTGCAAGGGTGGTTGTGCCAGCAGTTCACTAGGGAGAAAAGTAATGGAGGGAACTGGACTGTTAAGGCTGGAATATTCTCTGCTCTGCACCCAAGGATGGGACACAAGGCAGCAGTGCTTGATTTCAGTTCTGGAGCACTGCCCATCTCATTGTCACTGAGGAGGTGAGAAGCCATCAGCTCCTCTCTGCTCTCTGCCCTTGCTCTGGTGTGTGAGTCTGCTCAGGGAGGAGCAGAGAGGAGAGCAGCTCTGTGTCTGTGCCCATGGTAGTTGGACCCTGGTCTGAGTGTGCTGCCCTTCAACCAGCAACCTGCTGCAGGCTCATCCCTGTTCACAGGGGTCTCCTGGGAGATCCTGGTGCTGTAGATGTCCAAGGCAAAACTCCAGAGACTGATGAGGTTCCAGTTTTTCTGTTTCTCCCCAGGGCTTTTGTCTTTCTGTCCTTTGGTTTTTCTTTTCTGCTTAATCTGTAGTGATGGGGGCAGACTAAAAGCTCTGCCCATTGTGTGGAAGAAAAGCTGGCACCCTCTGCTTTGAATTCCAGGCAAAGAGCTTCCTTGCAGAGAGCCTGGGGATGGTGCAGAGTCCCCTTGCAGGCTGCCTGAGGTCTTCTGGTTCAGGGCTGCCAGGAGCCTGAAGAGCTGGAGGCTTTGTGAGAAACTGTGGATAGAGAAATCCCACTTTTCTTCTTTCCTTGCTTCTCTGGGAGAGCAGTGCTCACCCGTGTTGTGCTTTCCCAGCAGGGTGTACTGTGTTAGGCAGATGTCTCTACTGCTGGCCTCACCAAAGCATCTTGAGCTCCATGACTCCTCACTCCCCCTTGCCTCCTGCTCTCCTTAGAAACCCAGTGAGTTGTTTTCTGCCCTCAGGAGAAGCTGAGCATGACCACGGATGTGGTCCTGAGCAGCCTGGTCTACCAAACCCTGCTCTAATAGAGGAGAGACCAAAGACAACTTTCAGAGGTCCTTCTCAGCCTCAGTGTATCTGTAATACATAACTGAAGTGTCTTTTTGTGGCTGAAAGATGCCTTCCCTAGTGTTTGAAATGTGTTGATATTAATTACAGACTCGAATAGCAGATGCACGACAAAAATAAATATCGCAGTGGGAGGTTTTTCCTCCACAGAGCTAAGAGGATGCAAATATTTGTCTTCATTCTCCTGTGTCCTGATGAGGCATCCTGATGAGGGCTTTTCTGGGTACCACCTCCTCTGAAGTCTCTGGAGTGTGATCCTGAGACAAGTGTCTTTGTAAGGAGCAGGAGCACAACTTTAGGGATGCAGGGCGCTTGTGTTTGTGGGAAGCTTCAGCAGATCTGTGTCCATGAAGCTGTGGGATTGTGCCAGTAGAGATGGTATGGTCACTGGTAGCTCTTCAGTTTCTTCATCAGCTGTGAAGAGGGGAAGATGTGATGAGCTCAGATTGCAGCCACTCAGGTCCAGGGTAAACACTAGGACTGGCAGCTGTGTTATTTGTCTCTGGAACAGACTGTTAGGGGCAGGGGAGGTGTTCCCATTACTGGAGATTCAGGATAAATGTTTTCAGGGGCAAATACACTGTAGGTGACCATGGGGTGGGTGATCTCTTGAAGTCCTCTTGGTTCTCCTGGCACTCCAGCTGTCTCAGCACCTGGAGAACCACAGTTACACTTAGTGGGTGTACTTATCTTTGATCTTTGTGGATGGAGGGACTGGCATTGATGCTTATAACTTGTCTTTGTGCTGTTTCTGTGGAATAGCTGCTGTCCCTCCCCTTAGCAATTGCCTTTGAATGTGTCCTCTTCATAATGAAGACTGATAACCCAGAGCTGCCTGTCAAAGCTCAGCAGCTCTGTTTATAGAGGCTTGCAATTAAAAATGGATCTCATATATAATTAAAAAGGATCACGTAGGCTTTGTGCCTTGCATTCAAGAATAAAGAGGCTGCCATCTAGGAATCCAGGCAGAAAATGGAGATGCTGACAGCCAGCTCCTACTTTTATGCTAATTGCTAATCATCTGCTTTGTTCAGTATAATGCAGCAAGGATTGTGTTCAAGTTGTGAGCTGTGTAGCCATTTCACTCCATGGAAGTGCTGCCCAGTAGCACCCATGGGCATACAGGAGGGGATACTGGATGCCTGGCTGTGAGTTTTGTCACCCTGTGACAGAAACTCTTGGAAGAGCAAAAGCAACCAACACAACCCAGGAATGGTGCTGCTTCAGGTGGCTGTGTCCTGATGGCTTTGGGCCATGAAGGTAGCTGTGCATCAGTTGGTCCCTCCATGTAACTGAGGTGCAGGAGGAAAAAGATGATGTTCAGAGTACTTTGGAATGTATTTTTTCTCTGGCTACCAATCTTTTGTGGAAAGCAGGTGGTAAAACTGCCTGTCATGTGTGCAGAGGCACTTGGACACTTGGTGACATCTACAGATCTGTATGTATAAATGTCCATGTGTGTATGGAGTTGTTTTATTACTATACAGCTGGTTTGCATCAGCAAAGCCTGGTCTCTGAAAAGCAGATTCTGTGTTGTGAAGACTCTAGGGAGAAGGATAGATCTGTACCTGCTGCTTTTTAAGAACCACCTGCTGGGTTACTCAGAGGTTTCTCAGTCTCATTCTGCTGTGGTTACCAGGACCTGCACATCGTATATTTGCAGGAGAAAAGGAAGGGATAAAAAAGGCCCTGAGCTGATGAACAGCTCAGGTAAGGCATAGCCAGTCTCACACTCTTCCTTTTGGTCTCTCAGGTTTATAACTCTTCCAAATGGTGTTCTCCAAATCGTGGATGTGCAGGAGAGTGATGCTGGGGCTTACCACTGCGTGGCCACCAACGCTGCCCGGAAACGCTACAGCAACGACGCAGTCCTCAGGGTCCTGAAAGGTAAGGTGTGGGCTGGAGCCTGGTGGCCTGGGCACACATCTGCCACAGAGCCTTGGTCTGTGATGCCAACCTGAGCTGGTCTGTGATGCCAACCTGAGTTTTCATTTACATTGGAAAGAAAGCTGGTTAAGTTTAGGATGGATAGGACTCAGAATAATGATACAGTAGAATCTGTTTTCCAGCAGATTACAGACAGTATAACATCTGATAAATAATATTAAGTAATTTGCAATAACCTGAAGTAGGAGGACAGAACAGCTTTTTCATTCCAGCAGATACATTAGAAGCATCAGTGATGATCTCTCTTGTTGGTGCAAATGACAGGATTTGGCCCAAACTTGCAGAAGAGGCGTTTTAATAAAGATTTCTGTTAACTTGATAAACAGAATAAGGTTTGGGAGGTGCTGCTGCCTGAGAGTCTCAGCTGGCTGCTTTGCCCAGCCCCAGCACTGGGCAGCCAACAATAACAATGGGGTTGGGTGCAATCTGTGCCCAGGGCTTTTCTTTTGCAGGTGAATTGTAACAGCAGGTGGATTTTAACAGCCTTAGACTCCTTTTTGCTCTGGGGCTCTTAGAATAGCTCAGGCACCCTGCTTGCACCTTGGGCAAGGGCAGTTTTGTTGCTGTCTTCTCTCCAGTGGTCTTGGATGGTGAGGCAAGTGGAGGCTGGCACAAGCAGAGGAAGATGTTTGGCAGGGGAAGTAGTTGGAGGCTGGAGTTGTTGGCAGGGCTGTGTCTGCCCCAGGTTGCCTACCAGAGCCTGGTGGAGGTTAAGCACAGTGACATCCGACTTTGCCTCCTGTGTCCATCTTGCTGGGTCTCTGCTGAGCTGTTGGGTAGGCTCCAGAGATCTCTTTGTGGTATTTGGGAACAGCTTCAGCTGGGATTTCTTCTGGTGACACAGATGGTTGGAGTGAGGCTTTGGGTGTGAGCTATCCTTCACCTCCCAATCTGGGCCTCAGTCTCTGAGTGCATTTTTCTCGGTAAACCAAGAGTGCAGTGGGCAAGTCTGGACATGAGAATGGAGCTGAGAGCAAAAGTTCAGTGGGGGTCTCTAGATTCCAGCACGCCTGGCTGCCTCCCCAGCATTGTATAACCCCCATCCTGCCAGTGGGGAGGCTCACCAGGGCAGGGCACCTGCAGGAGCTGTCCCTCTCTCAGGACAGTGCTCCCCTGCCCCGTCTGTCTCCTGTTCATGCTGACCCCAGTGTGGTTTGTGGGGAGCTTTAACCTTGAAAGCTCCAAAAATCCTTCCCAGCCCCTTTTGTCTTTGTGTAGGATTGCATTGCTTGGCATTCTGCTACCAGTGTATTTTCACAGGGATGGCTTTGCTGTTCATCCATCAGCAGGGAGTGTAATTAACTGTGGAGCCTGAGAATGCACCTCTGATCAATGGATTGTGTCAGGGAGGTAATCTGTGTGGAATCTGCAGAGAATTTGAGCGGTTGAACGCTCTGTATCTAATTGCCAGCCCCTGCCAGATCCTCTGTGTGCTTAATGAAGCAGGGAGGCAGCAAAGGGAGCACTTCCTAGGGGCAGTTCCACACTCCAAAGGCAGCTCCTGGGTTGGGTCTGCCTCCCCACTGATAAGTGATAGTGATCAAGCTCCAAAGGTGAAGATGCTGTCCTTGCCATCATAACTCGTTCTGCATAATTCTATTCCTAATTTCTGCAGCTTTTAATCTGCTTTGCAGAGGGAGGCAGTGGAAGAGGTTAAATGGGAAGTGTTCCTTCTGGAGCACCAGCCGGCCCCAGCAGATTTCTGCCTGGAGTTCTCACCCAAATCTCACTTCTGCAGCACCACACCACCCGCTGGCTGCAAAAACAAATATGCGAGGTTGAGGGTTTTTTTCACCAGATTGAGCTGATAGTGATGAAAAACATGCCTGTTAAATCTCTGGGGCTTTTTATAATTGGGGAGAAGCATCTCTGAGACAGATGGGAAACTGCAGCGACCCGTGCAGGCTGCAAACTCCTCCATGAGTGACTGGCATGGTATTGATCCTGATTTTTCAGCCCCTCACCAGCCCAGGCACATGTTTGGGTGCCTGCACAGGCTTAAGGAGTTTTTTCCTCCCTGTTCAGAAGCAGCTGATAGTAGTTGGGGTGTACTGGGCAGGCAGAAATCCTTTGCCAGTTGTAAAAAGTGAAGCCAAATGAAGCAAAAACCAAAGAATCCCAGGAAAACAAACAAAAAACAACAACAACAAAAAAACCCAATAAAAGAACTGCAATACAGATACTTTGTGTTGCCTGAGTTGCTTAATTTGGAAATTTCAGGCACCAAACCTCTACCTGCCCCCAGGCAGGAGCAACTCAGATGCTTTTTCACTCCCTGCTAAGAGGCAGGGAGTCATTTCTGCTGAGGTGAGATGGGAACCAGTCCTTCAGCCCCTCTGCACTGCCAGGGTTCCTGGAAGAGGTTTGTATGATGGGACCTGGTGTCTCTTTGCCATTGACAGCACTGGGCAGTGCTGTGTGCTGATGGCTGAGTCTGTGCTCCTGACAGATTTTGGGGCTGTGCTGGTTAGAATGAATGCAAACCCTTCCACTTGCAGGGGGTTGCCAGCCCTGAGGCCTGGGAACATCTCGTGTTCATGCCTCTGCTCCTGACAGACAGGGCTGGATTTGAACTGGCTGTGCATAGCAAAAGAATCCGTTTCCCTATAGCTCTTCTGCCCAGTTGTCCTTTTTCCTCCCCCCCCTCTCCCCCTTGTTCCTGATATGATGACTGGGAATTGTTCCATCTCCCTTATTAAAGACTTTTTCCCAGTCAAGACAGCAATTAGCACAGCCCCCTCCTGTCATATTTGCATGGCCTAAAAACCCCAAAAAAGTGTCGTTTCCCTTGAGGATGCGACTTCCCCATCACATGGGGCAGTCCGTGTTGTGTGTTGGGGGGCAGAACACATGCTGGCCCAACATGGGCAGGGCAGAGAGCTGCTGGTGCTGGAAGAGCTGCAGATGTTTCAGCTGTGCAGACTTCATGGTGCAAATTTCCAGACGTTCC